>NC_086445.1:909120991-909425658 GCF_028390025.1 Pseudophryne corroboree | reverse complement strand
TCGAAGAAGAATCATCATCTCGGCCATTACCTTTGTAAAGACCCGAGGTGCCGTGGACAAACCAAACGGCAGCGTCTGAAACTGATAGTGACAGTTTTGTACAACGAACCTGAGGTACCCCTGGTGTGAGGGGTAAATTGGAACGTGGAGATACGCATCCTTGATGTCCAAGGATACCATAAAGTCCCCTTCTTCCAGGTTCGCTATCACTGCTCTGAGTGACTCCATCTTGAACTTGAACTTCTTTATGTACAGGTTCAAGGACTTCAGATTTAGAATAGGCCTTACCGAGCCATCCGGCTTCGGTACCACAAATAGAGTGGAATAATACCCCTTCCCTTGTTGTAGAAGAGGTACCTTGACTATCACCTGCTGAGAGTACAGCTTGTGAATGGCTTCCAAAACCGTCTCCCTTTCGGAGGGGGACGTTGGTAAAGCAGACTTCAGGAAACGGCGAGGTGGATCTGTCTCTAATTCCAACCTGTACCCCTGAGATATTATCTGCAGGATCCAGGGATCTACCTGCGAGTGAGCCCACTGCGCGCTGTAATTTTTGAGACGACCGCCCACCGTCCCCGAGTCCGCTTGAGAAGCCCCAGCGTCATGCTGAGGCTTTTGTAGAAGCCGGGGAGGGCTTCTGTTCCTGGGAAGGAGCTGCCTGTTGCTGTCTCTTCCCTCGACCTCTGCCTCGTGGCAGATATGAATAGCCCTTTGCTCTCTTATTTTTAAAGGAACGAAAGGGCTTCGGTTGAAAAGTCGGTGCCTTTTTCTGTTGGGGAGTGACTTGAGGTAGAAAGGTGGATTTCCCGGCTGTAGCCGTGGCCACCAAATCTGATAGACCGACTCCAAATAACTCCTCCCCTTTATACGGCAAAACTTCCATATGCCGTTTTGAATCCGCATCGCCTGTCCACTGTCGCGTCCATAAAGCTCTTCTGGCCGAAATGGACATAGCACTTACCCGTGATGCCAGTGTGCAGATATCCCTCTGTGCATCACGCATATAAAGAAATGCATCCTTTATTTGTTCTAACGACAGTAAATTATTGTCCCTGTCCAGGGTATCAATATTTTCAATCAGGGACTCTGACCAAACTACCCCAGCACTGCACATCCAGGCAGTCGCTATAGCTGGTCGTAGTATAACACCTGCATGTGTGTATATACTTTTTTGGATATTTTCCATCCTCCTATCTGATGGATCTTTAAGTGCGGCCGTCTCAGGAGAGGGTAACGCCACTTGTTTAGATAAGCGTGTTAGCGCCTTGTCCACCCTAGGAGGTGTTTCCCAGCGCTCCCTAACCTCTGGCGGGAAAGGGTATAATGCCAATAATTTCTTTGAAATTATCAGCTTTTTATCAGGGGCAACCCACGCTTCATCACACACGTCATTTAATTCTTCTGATTCAGGAAAAACTATAGGTAGTTTTTTCACACCCCACATAATACCCTGTTTAGTGGTACCTGTAGTATCAGCTAAATGTAACGCCTCCTTCATTGCCAAAATCATATAACGTGTGGCCCTACTGGAAAATACGGTTGATTCGTCACCGTCACCACTGGAATCAGTGCCTGTGTCTGGGTCTGTGTCGACCGACTGAGGCAAAGGGCGTTTCACAGCCCCTGACGGTGTTTGAGGCGCCTGGACAGGCACTAATTGATTGTCCGGCCGCCTCATGTCGTCAAACGACTGCTTAAGCGAGTTGACGCTATCCCGTAATTCCACAAATAAAGGCATCCATTCTGGTGTCGACCCCCTAGGAGGTGACATCCCCATATTTGGCAATTGCTCCGCCTCCACACCAATATCGTCCTCATACATGTCGACACACACGTACCGACACACAGCAGACACACAGGGAATGCTCTACACGAAGACAGGACCCACTAGCCCTTTGAGGAGACAGAGGGAGAGTCTGCCAGCACACACCAAAAAAGCGCTATATATGACAGGGATAGCCTTATAATAAGTGCTCCCTTATAGCTGCTTTATATATATCAAAATATTGCCAATAAATTTGCCCCCCCTCTCTGTTTTACCCTGTTTCTGTAGTGCAGTGCAGGGGAGAGACCTGGGAGCCGTCCTGACCAGCGGAGCTGTGAGAGGAAATGGCGCCGTGTGCTGAGGAGATAGGCCCCGCCCCTTTTCCGGCGGGCTCGTCTCCCGCTATTTTGTGAATCCAGGCAGGGGTTAAATGTCTCCATATAGCCTCTGGGGGCTATATGTGAGGTATTTTTAGCCTTTTAATAGGTTTTCATTTGCCTCCCAGGGCGCCCCCCCCCAGCGCCCTGCACCCTCAGTGACTGCGTGTGAAGTGTGCTGAGAGGAAAATGGCGCACAGCTGCAGTGCTGTGCGCTACCTTTAGAAGACTGCAGGAGTCTTCAGCCGCCGATTCTGGACCTCTTCTTACTTCAGCATCTGCAAGGGGGCCGGCGGCGCGGCTCCGGTGACCATCCAGGCTGTACCTGTGATCGTCCCTCTGGAGCTGATGTCCAGTAGCCAAGAAGCCAATCCATCCTGCACGCAGGTGAGTTAACTTCTTCTCCCCTCTGTCCCTCGTTGCAGTGATCCTGTTGCCAGCAGGAATCACTGTAAAATAAAAAACCTAAGCTAAACTTTCTCTAAGCAGCTCTTTATGAGAGCCACCTAGAATTGCACCCTTCTCGGCCGGGCACAAAAATCTAACTGGAGTCTGGAGGAGGGTCATAGGGGGAGGAGCCAGTGCACACCACCTGATCTGGAAAAGCTTTACTTTTTGTGCCCTGTCTCCTGCGGAGCCGCTATTCCCCATGGTCCTTTCAGGAACCCCAGCATCCACTAGGACGATAGAGAAAAGTAAATAAAATAGATAAATGGCAAATTGATAAATTTGACCGTATGTTGTTTGGTTTAAGGAAAATTGGTTGACTCATGGACATTTTATTGTACTTAAACTAGTACTATGCTTAAGGATCATCTTTTGTGTTTTTTAGAAGATCATCATCTGGCAATGTTCTGGCAAAGAGATTTGCAGAGTGTCGGGTGAACGGCAAAGAGATCTGCAAAGTGTCAGTTGAAGACGACGGGAGGGGTCGCAGAGGCAGCAAGGACTGGAGGATAACATGCAGTAGGTAAGTTACCATACTTCTGTAAGTGTGTGTGTGTGTGTGTGTGTGTGTGTGTGTGTGTGTGTGTGGTGGGGGGTATTGGGAGCATTGTATAAAACAGAGACTATGGTGGGGGAGAGCGGACAAT
Source organism: Pseudophryne corroboree (assembly GCF_028390025.1). NCBI lineage: Eukaryota > Metazoa > Chordata > Amphibia > Anura > Myobatrachidae > Pseudophryne > Pseudophryne corroboree. The sequence continues at coordinate 909,422,422 of NC_086445.1, read as the reverse complement.
ACAAAACACGCAGAAGTGGGCAGCTCAGTATAGGACATACAGATGGTTTGGGGGCAGGGGTGGTGCTAGGGTGTTCGCTGCCCCTTGTAAACTATAAATTTGAGCCCTCCCATACTTTGTAAAGTAACAGTGAGCTGCCTGAAAAAAGGGTGTGGTCCCACAAAAAATTAGCATGGCCACACAATAGTACTCCCAATTAAAATTAAGCCACACAAAAGCACAATATTGCTCACATTACACCGCATCTAGTGCCCCTGATACATAGTGTGCCACATAGTAGTGTCCCTTATTCACAGTATGTCGCACAGTAGCGCCCCTTAGTCAGAGTATGCTACACAGTAGTGCCCATTATACACATAATGCCCACAGTAGTAATGCCCATTACAAAAAATGGCCACAGTAGTAGTGCTGCTTGTACACATTATGCCCATAGTCGTGCCCCTTATATGCATAATGTCAATAGTAGTAATGCCCCTTATACACATGATGCGCACACACAGTAGTATTGTGTCGCTTATATGCATAATGCACACATTAAGAGGGTCTTTTATATGCGTAAAGTAAACAGTAGTAGTGTCCCTTATATACATAATGCCCATAGTAGTGGTGCCCCATATACACATAATGCCCACAGCAGTTGTGCCCCTATACACAATGCCCAAAGTAGTACCCCATACACATAATTTCCACAGTAGTAGTGCCCCTTGTACACCTAATGCCACACAGTAGTGCCCTTTATACATAATGCTTTATACACAATGCCCATAGTAATGCCCCTTATACATAATATCCACAGTAGTGCCCCTTATACACATGCATAAAATTGAAAGTAGGTAACACAATGTAGTAGTACATTTATACACATAGTATGTCTGACCAAGAAATTCTGGTTGTTTAGATTATCATCTGCAAACTTCTGGCAAAGAGATTTGCAGAGCAAGGACTGGAGGATAACATGCAGGAGGTAAGTTATCATACTTGTGTAATTGTATGTGTGGGGGGGGGGGGGTATTGAGAGCACAGTACAAAACAGAGACTATGGGAGTCATTCCGAGTTGATCGCTCGTTGCTGATTTTCGCAACGGAGTGATTAAGGCTAAAATGCGCATGGTACGCAGTGTGCATGCACTAAGTATTTTAACACAAAACTTAGTAGATTTACTCACGTCCGAACGAAGAATTTTCATCATTGAAGTGATCGGAGTGTGATTGACAGGAAGTGGGGGTTTCTGGGCGGAAACTGTCCGTTTTCTGGGAGTGTGCGGAAAAACGCAGGCGTGTCAGGATAAAACGCGGGAGTGTCTGGAGAAACAGGGGAGTGGCTGGCCGAACGCAGGGCGTGTTTGTGACGTCAAACCAGGAACGAAACGGCCTGAGCTGATCGCAATCTGTGAGTAGGTCTGGAGCTACTCAGAAACTGCTAAGAATTTTCTATTCGCAATTCTGCTAATCTTTTGTTTCGCTATTCTGCTAAGCTAAGATACACTCCCAGAGGGCGGCGGCCTAGCGTGTGCAATGCTGCTAAAATCTGCTAGCGAGCGAACAACTCTGAATGACGCCCTATGTGGGGGAGAGCGGACAATACAAAACATGCAGAAGGGGGCAGCTCAGTATGGGACATACAGATGGTGTGGGGTCAGTGGCGGTGCTAGGGTGTTCGGCGCCCTCCTGCAAATTACAAATTTGAGCCCTCCCATACTTTGTAAAGTGACTGTGAGCTGCCTGAAAAAAGGTGTGTAGTCTCACAAAGGGGCGTCACCACACAATAGTACTCCCAATTAAAATTACGCCACAAAATCACAATGTTATTCACATTACACCGCACATAGTGCCCCTGATTCATAGTACGCCACATGGTAGTGTCCCTTATTCACATTACATCACACAGTAGCGCCCCTAGTCATGTTATGTTACACAGTAGTTCCTATTACACACATAATGCCCACAGTATTAAGGCCCCTTACAAATAATGCCCACAGTAGTAGTGCTGCTTATACACATTATGCCCACAGTAGTGCCTCTTATATGCATAATGTCAACAGTAGTAATGCCCCTTATACATATGATGCGCACAGTAGTAGTGCCATCTATCCACATAATGCCCACAGTAGTAGTAGTGCTGCTTATAGGCCTAATGTCCACAGTAGTAGTGCCCCTTATATATGCATAATCCCCACAGTAATAGTGCCCCCTTATATACACATAATGCCCACAGTAGTAGTGCCCCCTATAAACATAATGTCCACAGTAGTAATGCCCCTTACAAATAATGCCCACAGTAGTAGAACTGATTATACACATTATGCTCACAGTAGTGCCCCTTATATGCATAATGTCATCAGTAATAATGCCTCTTATACACATGATGTGCACAGTAGTAGTGCCACTTATACACATAATGCCCACAGTAGTTGTGGGGAGTCTATTTTTCTCTGTACGTTACCCCTAATGTCAAAACTGGAAAAGCGGCTCCTCCGGAGATAATGAAATAGGTGACCTATTTATCAAAGAACTGGGGGCAGCTATATTAAGCCTGGAAGAGAAACTGGAGAAAGAAAAACTAACAACCACTTGGTTACTGTCTGTCATTTTTCAAACACAGCCTGTAACATGGAAGTCAGGAGCTGATTGGCTGGTACTTTATCTCTCTCCACTTTATCACTCTGCAGGGCTTAATACATCTCCCCCACAGAATAACCAAATGGTGAAATGGGACAAAATGGTATAAATGATGTAAAAAAGAGCTGTAACAAGTGACTGTTTCCCTATCTTTGCATATTATTAAGGTGGCATAGCCCTTTTTCCTACAGACCTTTTGCTTACCGCACAGGGGTCCTGATTCAGATGTGGACGCAAAGCTGATGTTGCACACGAGTGGCTCAATGCTTTTTCACTGCGCATACATGTAAGCTGCACTGCGCACAAGATGCGATCAAGCTCACATAGCGGCTCCCATCGCAAAGTGATTGACAGGAAGACAGCATTTGGGGTTGTAACGGGGGTGGCTAACTGTACACAGGCGTGTTAATTCTGTTCAAACACCTTTCCATGAGCGTGTCTAAATTACCCATTGTGACCTCTGTTGCTGCTGGAGATCCCTCTGTGTCTAGGAGACTTGCTCAGCCTATGACTGCTCAGACTCACTCAGGGCGGACTGCGATGCAATTGCAAATGGCAAAATATTGCAGCAATGATCGCTTTAACAACCACAACTGAATCAGAACCACAAATACACGATTATATTTTACTATTTTATCACATTTAACAACTAAGGGGTCAATGTAATTATGTGCGAGTTTGTCTTACAACAGCCGCACTTTCTGGAAGCCCAAACTCGCTCAAAAGTGCCCGCAACCCTATCTGGCCACGAAGAGTGCGAGTTTGGGTGCCTTTGCCAGTGTTGAAACGTTGCAGCAATGGCAACTTGGATTGACCCCTAAATGTTAGCAATTTATAGCTTTTATTATTTACTGGTCAAATTTCTTTTCTGAAGGTACCCTCTTATTACTATGAAAAAGAACTTATCCCACCCCAGTGTGTGCACTATATAAAACAATTGGTCCTTTGGGTAATGTGTCCTTATTTTAGGTATTTTCCATGTCCTCAATAGTTAGAATAACATATTTACGTAGAGAGAGTTTTCTCTCTACACAACCACACCACTGTTTGTAGTTTGTCTCTCTGCTTGTTTATCCACTAACAATGTTTTTTCCTTTTTTCGTCTTAGTCTACACAGCAGTTGACCGCTGGCAAGTATAGGCAGGTATAGGTAAGTACTGCACCCCTCCCATTACTCATAGCTCCTGGGGGGTTAGATTTAGGCTGCGGGTGAGGAGAGGTTAGGGTTAGGCTGCGTGTAGGGTGGGTTAGGCACCCCCGGGGGTGGTTAGGCTGCGGGGGAGGGAGGGTTAGGTTTAGGCTGTGGGGACAGAGGTTAGGATTAGGCACCTCTACGGGAGGGTTAGAGTCAGGCACAAAGGAGGAGGTCAGTGTTAGGCTGTGAACTGAGAGGGTTAAGGAGGTGGGAAGAGGGGAAAACACCCCTTACCCACCCCTGTTGTCCTTTTTTGCTCTGGGATCCCGGCATCGGTATTACAACCAATAGGATCCTGGGCGCCAGGATCATACTGATCCCCTTATTAGTATACCTCTTAATGCCCAGAGGGAAGGGCGATCCTGAGGCCATGGTTCCCCAAGGGGGGGTTTCCTCTCCTGAGCGCTCAAGGATGACTCGTTGTGAGTCCAGATGTGTAGCTTTAATGCCATAATAAGTACCAATCTCATGCCCGTCCCTGCAATGTGTAAGAAGTAAAATAATCACTAATGCGATCACTTTACTTCTGGGTTTAGACTGCGTATGTAAGAGCAGACAGTAATGCAGAGGGATCCCAAGGATCCTTCTCCTAGGAAGAATTGCATAATGTAGCCCATGGGCTACAAACGCCATTTAGAAATGGCATTAGCTGCCGGGCTAAGCTCAGAAATGCTTTGCATTCTGGAGCTTGGTGAGTTTCACAGTTTACCAAATGCCGTAGAAACTTTTGGTGGCTGCTTTTGTGATCAATATAGGGGGCATGCAACAGATATCTCCAATATCAATTGCAGTCCCCAATACATACTGTACATTCAGGGGCTGTTTAATATTTGTGGGCAGCCTCCAAAACCAACTGTTTTCGGAGATGTCTCGCAAATATTATTTGTGAAATATTCTTCATAATAATTTTTTGTATATTTTAGCATAAACTAAAAATGTTTTATGGATTCATTGGCTGAGTCTCCGTTCTTTATTGCATGCTAATTTCACAGGGTCCGCAAATTATTACTGATATGAGTGTTACTCTACTGTCCTGCTGGTGCTCCTGGCCAGCTGTATTGCAGCTATACATATATTTTATATACAGCACTCTTGGGGATATGTATCAAGCCTGGAGAAAGATAAAGTAGAGATGTCCAAAGCACCACCTCATCATCTGTCACTTATCTAGCACAGTACATGAAATAATACCTGTAGTTAGAAGCATCATTTGCTTTGGGCAAATACCAAACTTTATTTCTTTCCGTGGCTTGATACATCTCCCGGAAAATATAATGTCTCCCTTTCACTTAATTAACAAGTTAACTTAATAGTTGACAATGGGGGTAATTCTGAGTTGATCGCAGCAGCAAGTTTGTTAGCAATTGGGCAAAACCATGTGCACTGCAGGGGAGGCAGATGCAGAGCCGGCCCTAACCAATATGATGCCCTAGGCAAGATTTTGGCTGGTGCCCCTTAGCACCACTGCTGGTTCCGCCTCTGACCTTGCACCTCTTTCCCACCACCATCACTCATCACCCATAGCAGTCCTTATTTTGGTGTTTGTACCCCCTATATTTTAAATAGGAACAGTTCGCACATTTGGCGGACAGCCCAAAAAGGGGGGTGTTTTTGCTGGCAAGGGGCATGGCCACACAATAGTAACCCCAATTCCAATTACACCACACAGTACTGCAACGATCATGCGATAGTGTCCATAATTCATATTACATCCCACAGTAGTATCACTTTACCTTATAAACGTTACACCTCACATTAGAGCCCCTTATTCACATTACATCACACTGAATTGCTCCTTATTCACATTACACCACACCCTATTGTTCTTTATTCATATTAGACGACACAGTAGTGCCCTTTATATACGCAACGCCACATAGTAGAGCACCTTATACACATAGTGCCACACATTAGTAATGCATTTATACACATAATTCCACACAGTAATGCCCCTTACACGTTATTAATGTCCTTAGAAACATAATGCGCCTTACACATTATGACAACCTTTATTAATGCCCTTTTACACATAATGTCCCTTACATATATGCCGCACATTATTAATGCCCTTATACACATAATGACACACATAGTGCACCCTACACATTTGCTGCACATTATTAGTGCCCCTATACACATAATGACACACATACAGTAGTACCCTGTTACACATATGCCGCACTTTATTAATGCCCTTATACACATAATGACACACATAGTGCTCCTTACACATATGTTGCACATTATTAATGCATTTTTACATGACACACATAATGCTCCTTACACATATTCCGAACACTACTGCACAACCAACCCACTCACATGCACACAGCACTCACACTGCCACTAACACTGTGACCTCTGCCTCTGCTTGGATACATAAAACTTGCCTCAATGCTAACGTCGGGCACCTTTTTTTTATGAAAATGCAGCTTATTTGCATTGCTATGTGGCTAGGATGCACAATCAGATTCTGCTGATTAAAATGATATGCAGCATACCTATGTACTGTGTGAGACTGTGGCTGTATCTGCATAAGAAATGCTACACACAGAATATAGGCATGCTGCATATCATTTTAATCAGCAGAAGCTGCTGATGCCCCTAGGCATATCAAATGCCCTAGGTAATTGCCTAGTTTGCCTATGCCTATGACTGGCTCTGGGCAGATGTAACATGTGCAGGGCGAGTTAGATTTGGGTGGGGTTATTTCGTTTCTGTGCAGGGTAAATACTGGCTGCTTTATTTTTACACTGCAATTTAGATTTCAGTTTGAATACACCCCACCCAAATCTAACTCCCTCTGCACATGTTATATCTGTTATATCTGCAGTGCACATGGGCCCTCATTCCGAGTTGTTCGCTCGTTATTTTCCTTCGCATCGGTGAGATTTTCCGCTAACTGCGCATGCGCAATGTTAGCACTGCGGCTGCGTCAAATAAATTTGCTAAGAAGTTTGGTATTTTACTCACGGCATTACGAGGTTTTTTCTTCGTTCTGGTGATCGGAGTGTGATTGACAGGAAGTGGGTGTTTCTGGGCGGAAACTGTCCATTTTATGGGTGTGTGTGAAAAAACGCTGCCGTTTCTGGGAAAAACGTGGGAGTGGCTGGAGAAACGGGGGAGTGTCTGGGCGAACGCTGGGTGTGTTTGTGACGTCAAACCAGGAACGAAACTGACTGAACTGATCACAGTGGCAGAGGAAGTCTCGAGCTACTCAGAAACTGCTAAGAAATGTCTATTCGCAATTTTGCGAATCTTTCGTTCGCAATTCTGCTAAGCTAAGATTCACTCCCAGAGGGCGGCGGCTTAGCGTGTGCACTGCTGCGAAAAGCGGCTAGTGAGCGAACAACTCGGAATGAGGGCCATGGTTTTGCCAAACTGCTAACAAAATTGTTGCTGCGATCAACTCAGAATTAGGCCCAATGTCTTTGTCTTGGGAACAGGGTAAGAAATTCAGGGTATAAGATAATGTTATAAAGGGTTTCCATCTTCCGATAACTTTCTAATGGCTTGTCGATACCCTCCTGGTACATTTACTTTAATTTATCATTCACATTTCTTCTATGCCAGACAAAGGCGGATTGGGAACGTAAAGTGGCCCTGGAAAAATATGAAAAGTGGCCTCAGCAGAAAGATCCTGTCACAGTAGGTGATCACACCAGTAGGTGAGGCATTGTACTGGTAGGCAGCACACCAGGGTGACAAGTACACACATTAAATGATTATTACTACTTAATCCAACAGCAGGGAATTCCAAAGATTAGCACCGACTTGGTAAAAGGTCACTATAAAATAGATCATTCTGACTGGTGTCTCATCCATTGTTTAACACCCACTGGTCTCACATTTATCCTTGCGGTAAAAGAAATCACAATGTCTCTGTCTACCATTCTAGTGAGAGGTATTCAATACAAGGAGCATCCCAGTGACTACCATACAATGCCCATAGCAACCAACTAGGTTCTAGCTATCATTTTATAGAATATATTTGAAGCTCATTGGTTGCTATGGGCAACAAACTCTTTAGAAGGTTTGCTTCATCTCTCCCTTGCCAAGCTGAGCACATATCGGACACTTATGGTAGTGCCCAAATCTCAGGTTTTCTCTCGCACCTCCATGTTGTAATGTTGGTAGGACACGATGTGCCGTTGGAGTTCCTGAACTGGCATGGCTCAGATTAGACCAAAGATAAAAGAAAAAATTCATGTTACAAAAGAGTGTTCTTAGGTAATAGGGGGAGATATTTGGTTACACATATAGAGCCTGATTCTGAGATTTTCATAAATCTCTGATGTTTAATGATCTGCACATGAGCAGGCACCACACTCCACACGTTCAGATCTGGTCTGCGACATCCTGAGTAACCTCAAGGTTACTAGATGTCCGATGTGCATGCAGGTGATCCCGTGCTGCCCCTTCAGATGCAGCAGCGCATCACAGAATCATGGGCTACTTTTTTACTTAATACAACTCATGTAGCTTTTGCATAATTCTGCACAACTACAGAGGTGCCATTAGCATCCAACTCTGAGCCAGCCCCATATTTATATAGAGGCAGGGGCGTAATTAGAACTTTCTGGGTCCAATAGCAACATTTTTAAGGGGCCCCCAACTCAGTTCTCCAGACAGAATGGCAGCTGAGACATAGAGACAGAGAGAGTGGGGGCAGGGACACAGAGAGAGTGTGCCAGCAAAGACATAGGGACAGAGATAGGCACCAGGTACATAGGGACAGAAAGAGGAAGCAGGGGCATAGAAACAGAGAGAGAGGCAGAAGGGACAGAAAGAGGCAGCAGGGGCATAGAAACAGATAGGCAGCAGGAACGTAGGGACAGAAAGAGAGGCAGCAGGGACATAGAGAGGGATAGAGGGTCAGCAGGGACTTAGAGAGATGCAGTTGGGACAAAGAGAGAAGCAGCAGGGATGCAGGAACAAATAGTGGCAGCAGGAACCTAGAGACAGAGAGAGTGACAGCAGTGTCACAGACAGAGAGTGCCAGAAAAGACATAAGGACAGAGATAGGCAGCAGGGGCTTAGGAACAAAAAGAGGAAGCAGGGGCATAGAAACAGAGAGAGAGAGGCAGCAGGGACGTAGGGACAGATAGCGAGGCAGCAGGGATGTAAAGACATATAGAGAGGTAATTGCAACCTGGGTTGGCAACCGAAATCTTGGGGCCCGTTACATTGATGTCTCTGGAGCCCCATTAGATTTTATATATACACATTGTATATATAAACAAGTTTCATCGGCGTCACTCAGGAATAAAACACACAACGATAGCCAATTTCAGCCAACGTTTCAATGCAGCAGGATTTTCCTCAGGGCATATATATATATATATATATATTTCTCTAACGTCCTAGAGGATGCTGGGACTCCGTAAGGACCATGGGGATAGACGGGCTCCGCAGGAGACATGGGCACTTTAAGAAAGACTTTGACTCTGGGTGTGCACTGGCTCCTCCCTCTATGCCCCACCTCCAGACCTCAGTTTGATACTGTGCCCAGAGGAGATGGGTGCACTGCAGGGAGCTCTCCTGAGTTTCCTGCTAAGAAAGTATTTTAATTACCGGTAGGTTTTTTATTTTCAGGGAGCACTGCTGGCAACAGACTCCCTGCATCGTGGGACTGAGGAGAGAGAAACAGCCCTACTTCTCTGAGTTTCAAGGTCCTGTTTCTTAGGCTACTGGACACCATTAGCTCCAGAGTGAGTCGGAACACAGGTCTCACCCTGGAGTTCGTCCCAGAGCCGCGCCGCCGTCCTCCTCGCAGAGCCAGAAGATAGAAGCCGGGTGAGTATGAGAAGAAAGAAGGCTTCAAAGGCGGCAGAAGACTTCGTGATCTTCACTGAGGTAACGCACAGCACTGCAGCTGTGCGCCATTGCTCCCATTCACCTCACACACTCCGGTCACTGTAAGGGTGCAGGGCGCAGGGGGGTGCCCTGGGCAGCAATATAAACCTCTATTATGGCATTAACACATATATACATGTACAGCTGGGCACTGTACATGTATATAAAAAGAGCCCCCGCCATGTTTTTGAATAATTTGAGCGGGACAGAAGCCCGCCGCCGAGGGGGCGGGGCTTCTCCCTCAGCACTCACCAGCGCCATTTTTCTCCACAGCACAGCGCTGAGAGGAAGCTCCCCGGACTCTCCCCTGCTTACTGAGGTGACAGTGGGTTTTTCAAGAGGGGGGGGGGGGGCACATAATTGGCGAAAAACAAGTTATTTCAGCGCTACTGGGGAAACATTCTGTGTTTTGCCTGGGTTATATAGCGCTGGGGTGTGTGCTGGCATACTCTCTCTCTGTCTCTCCAAAGGGCCTGGTGGGGAACTGTCTTCAGATAAGAGCTTCCCTGTGTGTGTGGGGTGTGTCGGTACGCGTGTGTCGACATGTATGAAGTGGAAGGCTCACCTAAGGAGGAGGGGGAGTGTATGAATGTCAGATCTCCGTCGGCAGCGACGACACCGGACTGGATGGAGATGTGGAATGTCTTGAGTTCTAGTGTAAATTTATTACACAAGAGATTAGACAAGGCTGAGGCTAGGGAACAGTCAGGTAGTCAGACCATGCCTGTCCCTGTGTCACCGGGACCTTCCGGGTCTCAGAAGCGCACATTGTCCCAAATAATGGACACAGATACCGACACGGATTCAGACTCCAGTGTCGACTATGAGGAGGCAAAATTACAGCCAAAAGTGGCTAAGGGCACTCGATATATGATTCTTGCAATAAAAGATGTTTTGCATATCACAGAGGAACCCCCTGTCCCTGACAAGAGGGTACACATGTATAAAGAGAAAAAGCCTGAGGTCACTTTTCCATCCTCGTATGAGCTGAGCGAGCTGTGCGAAAAGGCTTGGGAATCTCCAGACAAGAGGCTGCAGATTCCCAAAAGGATTCTTATGGCGTATCCTTTCCCGCAAACGGATAGGATACGATGGGAGTCTTCTCCTAAGGTGGACAAGGCTTTAACACGTTTATCAAAAAAGATAGCGCTGCCATCACAAGATACGGCTACCCTCAAGGATGCTGCTGATCGCAGACAGGAGGTTACCATGAAGTCCATTTACACACATTCAGGTACAATTCTTAGACCGGCAATGGCGTCAGCCTGGGTTTGTAGTGCTGTCGCAGCATGGACAGACTCCTTATCTACGGAAATTGAGACCCTAGATAAGGATACCATTTTAATGACCCTAGGGCATATAAAAGATGCTGCGTTATATATGAGGGATGCTCAAAGAGACATTTGTTTGCTATGTCTGTTTCTGCTAGGCGAGTCTTATGGACCCGACAGTGGACGGGTGATGCCGACTCAAAGAGGCATATGGAGTCTTTGCCTTACAAAGGTGAGGAGTTATTTGGAGAAGGCCTCTCGGACCTCGTCTCCACAGCTACGGCAGGTAAATCGAATTTTTTGCCTTACGTTCCCTCACAGCCTAAGAAAGCGCCTCATTATCAAATGCAGTCCTTTAGTTCGAATAAAAGCAAAAGAGTACGAGGATCGTCCTTTCTTGAGGTAAGGGCAGAGGAAAAAAGCTGTACACAGCTAGTTCCCAGGAACAGAAGTCCTCCCCTGCCTCTGCAAAATCCACCGCATGACGCTGGGGCTTCCCTGGGGGAGTCCGCTCAAGTGGGGGCACGGCTTCGACTTTTCAGCCACATCTGGGTTCATTCACAGGTGGATCCCTGGGCAATAGAAATTGTTTCTCAGGGATACAAGCTGGAATTCGAAGAGGTGCCTCCTCGCCGGTTTTTCGAATCGGCTCTACCTGCGGCTCCCTCAGAGAGGGAGTTAGTGTTGAATGCAATACAAAAATTGTATCTTCAACAGGTAGTGGTCAAGGTTCCTCTACTGCAGCAAGGAAAGGGTTATTACTCAACCCTGTTTGTGGTTCCGAAACCGGACGGTTCGGTCAGACCCATTTTGAATGTAAAATCCCTGAACTTATACTTGAGAAAGTTCAAGTTCAAGATGGAATCGCTCAGGGCGGTCATCGCCAGCCTGGAAGGAGGGGATTTTATGGTTTCCCTGGACATAAAGGATGCATACCTTCATGTTCCAATATTTCCTCCTCATCAGGTGTTCCTGAGATTTGCTGTACAGGATTGTCATTACCAATTTCAGACGTTGCCGTTTGGGCTTTCAAAGGCCCCGAGGATTTTCACCAAGGTAATGGCGGAAATGATGGTGCTCCTGTGCAAGCGAGGGGTCACAATTATCCCATACTTGGACGATCTCCTCATAAAAGCGAGATCTCGGGAGAAGTTACTGGACAGCGTGTCTCTGTCTTTGAAGGTGTTGCAGCAACACGGCTGGATTCTCAATATCCCGAAGTCACAGTTGGTTCCTACGACGCGTCTGACCTTCTTGGGCTTGATTCTGGATACAGACCAGAAGAAGGTTTTTCTTCCAATGGAAAAAGCTCAGGAGCTCATGACTCGGGTCAGAAACCTATTGAAGCCAAAACAGGTGTCAGTGCATCACTGCACTCGAGTCCTGGGGAAAATGGTGGCATCGTACGAAGCCATTCCCTTCGGCAGGTTCCATGCGAGGACCTTCCAATGGGACCTACTGGACAAGTGGTCCGGGTCACATCTACAAATGCATCAGAGGATCACCCTGTCCCCCAGAGCAAGGGTGTCTCTCCTGTGGTGGCTGCAGAGTGCTCACCTCCTGGAGGGTCGCAGGTTCGGCATTCAGGACTGGATCCTGGTGACCACAGACGCAAGTCTCCGAGGTTGGGGAGCAGTCACACAGGGAAGAAATTTCCAAGGTCTTTGGTCGAGTCTAGAGACTTATCTCCACATCAACATCCTGGAGTTGAGGGCCATATACAACGCCCTACGTCAAGCGGAGGCATTACTTCGCGACAAACCAGTTCTGATTCAGTCGAACAATGTCACCGCAGTAGCTCATGTAAACCGCCAAGGCAGCACAAGGAGCAGGGTGGCAATGGCGGAAGCCACCAGGATTCTTCGCTGGGCGGAAAATCATGTAAGCGCACTGTCAGCAGTTTCATTCCGGGAGTGGACAACTGGGAAGCAGACTTCCTCAGCAGACACGACCTGCATCCGGGAGAGTGGGGACTTCATCCAGAAGGCTTCGCGCAGATCGCAAGTCGATGGGGACTGCCCCAAATAGACATGATGGCGTCCCGTCTCAGCGCAAAGTTAAAAAGGTATTGCGCCAGGTCAAGAGATCCTCAGGCGATAGCTGTGGACGCCCTGGTGACGCCGTGGGTGTTTCGGTCGGTCTATGTGTTTCCTCCTCTTCCTCTCATACCCAAGGTGTTGAGAATAATAAGACAGAGAAGAGTGAGAACAATCCTCATTGTTCCAGATTGGCCACGAAGGACTTGGTATCCGGATCTACAGGAATTGCTCACAGAAGATCCGTGGCCTCTTCCTCTAAGACAGGCCCTGTCTGTTCCAAGACTTACCGCAGCTGCATTTGACGGCATGGCGGTTGAACCCCGGATCCTAGCGGAAAAAGGTATTCCGGATTAGGTCATTCCTACGCTAATATAGGCTAGGAAGGACGTTACATCAAAACATTATCACCGAATATGGAGAAAATATGTTTCTTGGTGTGAGGCCAGGAATGCTCCTACGGAGGAGTTCCATCTGGGTCGTCTCCTTCACTTCCTGCAAACTGGAGTGAATTTGGGACTAAAATTAGGCTCCATAAAAGTTCAGATTTCGGCCTTATCCATTTTCTTTCAAAAGGAATTGGCCTCTCTACCTGAAGTACAGACTTTTGTAAAGGGAGTACTGCATATTCAGCCTCCTTTTGTACTTCCGGTGGCGCCTTGGGACCTTAACGTGGTGTTAAGTTTCCTTAAGTCACATTGGTTTGAACCACTCAAAACGGTGGAGTTAAAATATCTCACTTGGAAGGTGGTCATGTTGCTACCCTTGGCTTCGGCTAGGCGAGTCTCGGAATTGGCGGCTTTATCACATAAAAGCCCCTATCTATTTTTTCATGTGGATAGGGCAGAATTGCGGACTTGTCCTCAATTCCTACCTAAAGTGGTTTTATCCTTTCATATGAATCAACCTATTGTTGTGCCTGTGGCTACGCATGACTTGGAGGATTCCGAGTCCCTGGATGTGGTCAGGGCTTTGAAAATTTACGTGGCCAGAACGGCTAGAGTCAGAAAAACAGAAGCACTATTTGTCCTGTATGCAGCCAACAAGGTTGGCGCTCCTGCTTCAAAGCAGACTATTGCTCGCTGGATCTGTAACACGATTCAGCAGGCACATTCTACGGCAGGATTGCCGTTACCAAGATCGGTTAGGGCCCATTCCACTAGGAAGGTGGGTTCTTCTTGGGCGGCTGCCCGAGGGGTCTCGGCACTACAGCTGCGTCGAGCTGCTACTTGGTCGGGGTCAAACACCTTTGCAAAGTTCTATAAGTTTGATACCCTGGCTGAGGAGGACCTCCTGTTCGCTCAATCGGTGCTGAAGAGTCATCCGCACTCTCCCGCCCGTTTGGGAGCTTTGGTATAATCCCCATGGTCCTTACGGAGTCCCAGCATCCTCTAGGACGTTAGAGAAAATAAGATTTTAAACCTACCGGTAAATCTTTTTCTCGTAGTCCGTAGAAGATGCTGGGCGCCCGTCCCAAGTGCGGACTACTTCTGCAAGACTTGTATATAGTTATTGCTTAAATAAGGGTTATGTTATAGTTTCATCGGTTTTGAACCGAAACTATGTTGTTTTTCATACTGTTAACTGGTTAGTTTAACACAAGTAATACGGTGTGATTGGTGTGGCTGGTATGAATCTTGCCCTTGGATTAACTAAACTCCTTTCCTCGTACTGTCCATCTCCTCTGGGCACAGTTTCTCTAACTGAGGTCTGGAGGAGGGGCATAGAGGGAGGAGCCAATGCACACCCAGAGTCAAAGTCTTTCTTAAAGTGCCCATGTCTCCTGCGGAGCCCGTCTATCCCCATGGTCCTTCCGGAGTCCCAGCATCCTCTACGGACTACGAGAAAAAGATTTACCGGTAGGTTTAAAATCTTATTTTATATATATATATATATATATATATATATCCACAGTTGCATAGATGCACTCTCCTTTTCACAACATGCAGGGTATGTCCTTAATTGTCCCTTTTAGGAACTATCCACATTCTCCAAAACAAGGGCACTCACTACTTTTTTCATTTTCCAAAAAAGTGTACAAGAATTTTATTAATTCAATCTGCAGGCACAGCTGTATAAGTTCACTATCTTCATAAGCATGTCCATATGTTGGAGTCACTGAACGGCATAAATCAGCATAGCACATCAACAGCTTTCCATAATTTTGTCAGAAATCTGATCACTTTACATTATTTCTTCAAACTACTTTCAACATTTCCATTACATTCATGCTGCAATGTTTCCTTCGACTGACTCCACTTGCTATGGCTTTTACATGCTATACCTTTATAGGGTACATCATGTCACAATCTATGTCTGTCGACTTCGGCCGCTTACGTGCCTTATGAGACCCACATCTGTCCAGCCGAACCTCCGGCGTGCGTTCCACCTGAATGCGCATGTCCTTTATATATATATATATTTTATATATACACAGTGTATATATAAACAAGTTTCGTCGGCGTCACTCAGGAATAAAACACACAACGATAGCCACCTTCAGCCAACGTTTCAATGCAGCAGCATTTTCCTCAGGGCATATATATATATATATATATATATATATACTGAATTCTAAATTTGCTGGGCTATATAAGAAACTTAATAAATACATATGTATTTATACACATTTAAATATGTATATCTCTGCTTCCTCCCCCACACATACCGCAGTCTGTCTCCCTCTCTCTATCCTCCCACACACCCCAAAGTCAGTCTCTCTCAATTACTCCATGCTGCATTCACAACTTCCCCACCCCATCCCAAAGCCCTGTATCCCCTCACCAAGCCACACCTGCACTGCACTCCCCAGTATCCAGATCCTCACACCGCATAGCAGGTACCATACGACGCTCACACCCCACCAGAAGAGGCCGGCGCAGGGCACAGGAATCCTGGCCAGCAAAGCTTCTGCCATGTCCCGTAAATGTCTGCAACAGAGCTGGACTTGGAAGAGTGGATGCACACTCGTACCGCACAGTAACTGTGTGTGAGATGCTCCTGTCAGTGGCGTCACAAGGCGGGTGCGGGGGGTGCGGCCTGCACCCGGGTGTGACGCCTGGAGGAGGGTGACACCAAATGTCAGCTCCTCCGCACTGACAGGAACCAGGTACTGCAGTGAGAAAGTCTCCTACAGCACCCGGCTCCTGTCACAGAAGAGGAGCCGACAGCGGACGGAGACTGGCTCTGGAGGAAGCCCAGCATCTCCGGAGATGCTGGGCACGCCCCCAGAGTGACGATTCCGGGATCCCCGCGAAGCCATGCCCCCTAAGTACAAGGCCACGCGGCAGGAGATCAGGGGCGCGCACCGGGTGTCACCACACCCGGTGACGCCTCTGGCTCCTGTCACTCTAAGACCGCACCCACACTGCCTACAGCTCACTGCCTTACTTGGACATCCCTTCCAGGCACTAAGCTGCGTATCCTTGGGGTCCCTCCGATCCTTTGACCCCCCCCTGTCGCCGGTCCTGACTACACAAGTGCCACTCTCAGGCTTCCTGAGTATTATTAAACTCCTATTTATCTGTATGTGCAGAATTATAACAGAACATCAAAAGAACATAACTTGTAGTATGCCCTGATAAACACATAATCTCTACATAGTGAATAAAGGGGGTCATTCCGAGTTGTTCGCTCGCTAGCTACTTTTAGCAGCCGTGCAAACGTAGTGTTGCCGCCCACGGGGGAGTGTATTCTCGCTTTGCAAATGTGCGAACGCCTTTGCAGCCGAGCGCAACAAAAACATTTGGTGCAGTTTCACAGTAGCTCTGGACTTACTCAGCCCTTGCGATCACTTCAGTCTTTTTAGTGCCGGAATTGACGTCAAACACCCGCCCTGCAAACGCCTAAACACGCCTGCATTTTCCCAAAAACTCCCAGAAAACGGATGTTGACACCCATAAACGCCCTCTTTCTGTCAATCACCTTGCGTTCGGCTGTGCGAATGGAATCTTCGCTAAATCCATCGCCCAACACAATCCTCTTTGTACCCATATGATGCGCCTGCACATTGCGGTGCATACGCATGCGCAATTTTGCAATTTTTTTACCTGATAGCTGCGCTTCGAAAATCGTCAGCGAGCGATCAACTCGGAATGTCCACCAAAGTACGCTCTATTGAATATTATCACTGTGTTACCTTGCCTTTGGTTTTATATGGAAACAGAATGACTTGGTGGCATATAAAACCCCTTATATACAATTAGGGTCTGATGCAGAAGACAACGTATGCCCATTTGCGGAGCAGATCTTGTGTGGAACACACTGTGCATGTTCTGAGAGTGGGAGCACGCTAGGGCAGGTGATTCAGAGTTATACCTATTTTACCACAACTATACCTTTGACCAAGGAAACGGAGTTGGGTTGTATCAAGGTGTACTCAAAAGGACAAAGTGAAGTGACGGCGTTTATGAAAATGTGAGCTATGCAGACCTGGACATAGGCTACAATACATTGACTACAGAGCAGGTGTAAATGAACGTGGATGATGATGGTGACTAGTGGCAAACCAGGGGTGCACTCATTCCCCATGATGCGCATGGGTATGGGACTCAAGGTCGACACCCATTAGGTCGACACACCTTAGGTCGACATGCCTTAGGTCGACGGTGGGTAGGTCGACACTAGAAATAGGTCGACACAGCCATTAGGTCAACGTGAACAAGGCCAACATGAAAAAAGGTCGACATGAGTTTTTTATGTATTTTTGGTGTTGTTTTCTCTGTCAAGTGACCGGGAACCCCAATTAGTGCACCGCGTCCCCTTGCATGGCTTGCTTTGCAGGTTACCGTTCCCAATCGTAGTCTACGTGGATCGTAAAGTATGGAAAAGTCCCCCTTCAAAAAAAGAATGTGAAAAACTCATGTCGACCTTTTTGCATGTCGACCTTGTTCAGGTCGACCTAATGGCCGTGTCGACCTATTACTAGTGTCGCCCTATCAACTGTCGACCAATAGGTGTCGACCTATTGGTTCTCAACCTAATTGGTGTCGACCAAGAGTCTGGATACCGACGCGCACACCTCTGAATATGGACAAATGTAGGCATTTTTTCCTTGCACGTTTCTTTTGACATAATACCCCCACCTTACTTCCAACTCTGCATCAAGTCCTTCAAATTCTTTAAAAGCTGTTAATTATTACGTTATTTTTTCAGTAACAATTACCTCTTTATCTGTCCATACTTCAATATTGTGTTCTGAGTAAAATTCTGCAGGCCGTAGATAGATTTCGGTAGCCTTTGCATTCATTGCCTAAAAACAGATGCCGCAACAGGTTGTCATTTGTAGGAATGAAGAAGTACAGTTACTTTCTATAGCACCAGGAACCTTATTTTAACCCATAAGCAGTTAAAGTAGAAATATACAAATTTTAATGAGAATGTAAAAGACAAGCTTAAAGGCTTACACCTGAAAATGATAACTGGTCGCATGTTAAGCTTGGCGTTGAAGGTAATGCTCACGGATTGCAATCTAAGCCGCCTATTCAATTTGAGATAGGATCACATATTACCAAGCTGAGTGGATCTCATCACATAACTTTCTATAGTTGCTATTGTATTTATAAGGCACCAACATATTATGTAGCACTGTACAATAGGGAGCTATAAATACACATACATGGGTTACAATTTGCAATGCCCCAAGCAGGGCTTCAGTGATTACCTTTACTAACAGAGAACAAAGGAAGTGTATGGTTTCAGCAATAGGCCAGCCATGGGTGTGGTGTGGTTTGTGGAATTTAAGGGGTTCACTATGGCTGGCCGGCGGTCGGGCTCCCGGCGACCAGCATACCGGCGCCGGGAGCCCGACCGCCGGCTGACCGACAGTGTGGCGAGCGCAAATGAGCCCCTTGCGGGCTCGCTGCGCTCGCCACGCTACGCGCGCCACACTATTTTATTCTCCCTCTATGGGGGTCGTGGACCCCCACGAGGGAAAATAAGTGTCGGTATGCCGGCGGTCGGGCTCCCGGCGCCGGTATACTGAGCGCCGGGAGCCCGACCGCCGGCATACAGAAGACCACCCAATTTAAGAGAGGATAAAAGTTCACTGTGCACTGATCATACCTCCAGTAACCAGCATACACAGCCAACAAAATATAGAACGCTGTAAAACTCAGTGTATTATCAGTGTATAATAAAGACCACTTTTGGAGGATGGCCTGGTGTCAAGAAGGGCTGCAAATAAGCCACTTCTCTTCAGGAAAAACATCAGGGACATACGGATATTCTGCAAAAGGTACAGGGATTGGACTGCTGAGGACTGGGGTAAAGTCATTTTCTCTGATGAATCCTCTTTCAGATTGTTTGGGGCATCTGGAAGAACGCTTGTCTGGAGAAGGAAAGGTGAGCACTTCCATCAGTCCTGTGTCATGCCAACAGTAACGTTTCCTGAGACCATTCATGTGTGGGGTTGCATCTCAACCAAGGGAGTGGGATCACTCATATTTTTGCCTAAGAACACAGCCATGAATAAAGAATGGTTCCAAAACATCCTCCAAGAGCAACTTCTCCCAACCATCCAACAACAGTTTGGTGACGAACAATGCCTTTTCCAGCATGATCTAGCATCATGCCATAAGGCAAAAGTGATAACGGAGTGGCTCGGGGAACAAAACATAAAAATTTTGGGTCCATGGCCAGGAAACTCCCCAGACCTTAATCCCATTGAGAACTTGTGGTCAATCTTCAAGAGGCGGGTGGACAAACAAAAACCCACAAATTCTGACAAACTCCATGCATTGATTAGGCAAGAATGGGCAGCCATCGGTCAGTATGTAGCCCAGAAGTTGATTGATAGAATGCCAGGGCGAATTGCAGGGGTCTTGAAAAAAGAAGGGTCAACACAGCAAATATTGACTCTTTGCATAAACTTAATGTAATTGTCAATAAAAGCCATTGACACTTATGAAATGCTTGTAATTTTAATTCAGTACTCTATAGTGACATCTGACAAAAAGGTCTAGAAAACATTGAAGCAGCAAACTTTGTGAAAAGTAATACTTGTGTCATTCTCAAAACTTTTGTCCATGGCTGTATGCATTGGACCAACAGCTTAAGCACAGAGCTCTAGAGGTAGAATTTCTATCCAGAGGTTTGTCAAAGCTACTGATCATCAGCGACTTTGACTAATAGTTTAAACTTAGCATCAGAATAACAGCCAGGAATATCCCCCCCCCAAAAAAAAAAAACCAAAGATTTAATAAACAATAAAATAATCACATCTGGTCCCTGCAGAGTAATTAGCGTGGCACAGACCTTGCTTAGTTTTGTCCTGTCATATGGGATGTGCTTTTCTCTGGTCACCATGACGATCCTCCCTGTATAACCTTCCTGACGAAGAGTTTCAGCACAGACCAAGGCAGCGGGGCCTGTAGTGAGAAGAAATAGACAGTAATGAATCAAAGAAATTATAAATCAGATTTAATTGGTTAGCTGCAGCCATTTCAAACTATTTATCAAACTTAGGGAAACACAACCATGGCTCCAACAAGTGGCACAACAAGACCAAAATAACAAGAACAAGTAAATCAATGCATCCACAATTTATTCTGTGATTACAATACGTCATATGAGTGCAAAGATTTGGAAGTACAATGTCATACCTCCCAACTTTTCATACTTACAAAGAGGGACACACGCGCGGCGAAGCCGTGCGCGCTCCCGAAAAAGGGGTGTGGCCTAAGAAAAGGGCAATGCTTCACGGAGGACCAGCGATCGCAAGCCACGCCCCGTTTTCGTCACTGAAGGTGCATGCCCAGCGCTCTGTGAGCTGCTGGCATGCCCTCTCCCTCTCCCTGCACTGAATAGACGCTGTGCGCATGCGCACAGTGTCTATTCACTGCTGCTCTGCTAAGCAGGGCAGCGAGAGACAGAGCCTCCCAACTGTCCCACCCCCCACCGCGGGACACTGCGGCCCGCGGGTGGGACAGTCCCTAAAAAACGGGACTGTCCCGCGAAAATCGGGACAGTTGGGAGGTATGCAATGTATTTGTGTGTACAAGTGTGACAATTTGTCAGCCTACCATATAACTAGGTCACTTCAAAAATAGGATTTTAATTACCTACCGGTAAATCCTTTTCTCGTAGTCCGTAGAGGATACTGGGGATCCATTTAGTACCATGGGGTATAGACGGGTCCACTAGGAGCCATGGGTACTTTAAGAATTTGATAGTGTGGGCTGGTTCCTCCCTCTATGCCCCTCTTACCAGACTCAGTCTAGGAAACTGTGCCCGAGGAGACGGACATACTTTGAGAGAAGGCTATAAAAGGACAGTGGTGAAATTCTACAAACAAACAAGAGGAAAGACATGCTAACCAAACTTGAAACAGGAACAGCAACAGCTGAACCAAACAACAATACTTAACCAAGTAACCGTGGAGGAAGAACTAAGCACCGGGCGGACGCCCAGTATCCTCTACGGACTACAAGAAAGGGATATACCGGCAGGTAATTAAAATCCTATTTTCTCTTACATCCTAGAGCAGGCATATCCAAACTGCGGCCCTCCAGCTGTTGTGAAACTACATATCCCAGCATGCCCTGACACAGTTTTGCTGTCAGAGAATGCTAAAGCTGTGTCAGGGCATGCTGGTATGTGTAGTTTCTCAACAGCTGGAGGGCCGCAGTTTGGACATGCCTGTCCTTGAGGATACTGAGGATCCATTTAGTACCATGGGGAAGTACCAAAGCTCCCAAACCATGTGATTGACCAAAATAAAGGTCCTCAGAAGCCAAAGTATCGAACTTGTAGAACTTTGCAAACATGTTCGAACCTGACCAAGCAGCTGCTCGGCAGAGCCGTAAGGCCGAGAAACCGCGGGCAGTCGCCCAAGAAAAACCCACCAACCTAGTCGAGTGGGCCTGTACAGATTTAGGAACCAGCAATCCTGCCGTGGAATAAGCATGCTGGATAGTGAGCCTGATCCAGCGCGCAACTGACTGCTTTGAAGCAGGACACCCAATTCTATTGGGATCGTAAAGAACAAACAGCGAGTCCCATTTCCTGTGACGAGCTGTTCTCTTCACATACACCTTCAAAGCCCACACAACATCCAAAGACTTTGAAGTAACAGAGGTGTCGCTAACAACCTGAACCACAATAGGTTGGTTGAAGTGAAACGCAGACACCACCTTAGGAAGAAATTGCTGACGAGTCCTGAGTTCAGCTCTGTCCTCATGGAAAATTAAATTGGGGCTCTTGTAAGACAATGCCCCCCAGCTCCGACACATGTGTTGCTGAAGCCAAGGCCAACAGTGTGACGGTCTTCCACGTAAGATATTTTACGGCTACCTCCTGTAACGGTTCAAACCAGTCCGATTGGAGGAACTGCAGCACCAAACTGAGATCCTAAGGTGCTGTGGGACGCACAAAGGGAGGTTGAATGTGCAGAACACCTTTCAAGAACGTCTGGACCTCAGGAAGAGAAGCCAATTGTTTCTGAAAGAAAATGGACAAGGCCAAAATCTGGACTTTTATGGAGCCCAGACATAAGACCACATCCACACCCGACAGCAGAAAAAGCAGGAAACGTCCCAGATGAAATTCCACCGCAGAATATTTTCTGCTCTCACACCAAGAGACGTATTTCTTCCAAATACGGTTGTAATGTTTAGACGTTACCCCCTTCCTGGCTTGGATCATAGTCGGGATGACCTCGTTAGGGATGCCTCTCCTGGCTAGACTCAGCTGTTCAACTTCCATGCCGTCAAACTTAGCCATGGTAAGTCTTGATAGACGAATGGGCCCTGTTGAAGAAGATCCTCGCAAAGAGGTAGAGGCCACGGATCTTCGAGGAGCATCTCCAGAAGGTCCACGTACCAGGCCCTTCTTGGCCAGTCCGGAGCAATGAGAATTGCTTGAACCTTTTCCTTTTTTATTCTTTTAAGAATTCTTGGGATCAGAGGAAGTGGAGGAAACACGTACACCATCTGATAGACCCATGGAGTCGTCAGGGCTTCCACTGCCACTGCCTGTGGGTCTCTCGACCTGGAACAATACCACTCGAGCTTCTTGTTGAGACGAGAGGCCATCATGTCGATTTGCGTATATCCCCATCGACGTACTGTATCAAGCACCTGAACACCTCTGGGTGAAGGCCCCACTCCCCTGGGTGCAGGTCGTGTCTGTTGAGGAAGTCTGCTTCCCAGTTGTCTACTCCCGGAATGAAGACCGCCGACAACGCTGCAGCGTGTTTTTCTGCCCAGAGGAGAATTCTTGACACCTCTGACATTGCTGCTCTGCTTTTCGTTCCGCCTTGTCAGTTTATGTACATCACTGCTGTCACATTGTCCGACTGGACCTGAATGGCCCGATCTTGAAGAAGATACGAGGCTTGCAGAAGTGCATGTATATAGTCCTGAGTTCCAGAATGTATATTAGAAGGCCGACTTCCTGACTTGACCATCTTCCTTGAAACTGCACCCCCTGGGTGACTGCTCCCCAACCTCTGAGGCTTGCGTCTGTGGTTAGCAGAATCCAATTCTGAATTCCGAACCACAGGCCCTCGATCAAGTGAGAAGTCTGTAGCCACCACAGAAGGGAGATCCTGGCCTTTGGCGATAGACGGATCCTCTGGTGCATGTGAAGACGTGATCCGGACCATCTATCCAACAGATCGAGCTGGAAGGGTCTTGCATGAAACCTTCCGTACTGAAGAGCCTCGTAAGAGACCACCATTTTCCCCAGAAGGCGAATGCATAGATGTACCGATATCCGGGTTGGCTTCAGAACATCCGGAACCATCGACTGGATTACCAATGCCTTTTCCAATGGATGAAAAACTTTCTGCAACTCTGTGTCCAGTATCATTCCCAGAAATGGGAGCTTCCGAGTTGGTTCTAAGTGAGATTTCGGAAGATTTAGAATCCACCCGTGATCCAGGAGTAGTTTGATTGTGAGGCCAGTGCTGTTCAACAACCTCTACCTGGATGGTGCCTTTATCAGAAGATCGACCAGGTACGGAATTATGTTCACTCCCTGCTTGCGAAGGAGAAACATCATCTCTGCCATCACCTTGGTGAACCCCCTTGGTGCCGTGGAGAGACCAAAAGGTAGGGCCTGGAACTGGTAGTGACAGTCCTGCAGTGCAAACCGTAGATAAGCCTGATGAGGCGGCTAGATCAGAATGTGAAGGTACGCATCCTTGATATCCAGAGGCACTAGGAATTCCCCCTCCTCCAGACCTGAGATCATCACTCTCAGAGACTCCATCTTGAATTTGAACACTCGTAAGTACGGGTTCAACGGTTTTAGATTCAAAATTGGCCTTACCGAACCATCCGGTTTCGGTACTACAAACAAGTTGGAATAATATCCCTTGTTTTGTAGATGAGGTGGAACTGGAACAATGACCCGAGTCTCTACCAGTTTTTGAATGGCATCCTGTAAGGTTATACTTGCCTCTTGTGAAACTGGTAAGCCTGATTTGAAGAATCTGTGAGGTGGGAGCTCCTGAAACTCAAGTCTGTAGCCCTGGGAAATAAGATCTATGACCCAGGGATCCTGGCATGATGTTATCCAAATGTGACAGAAAAATTTCAGTCGGGCTCCCACCTGCCAGTCCTCCAGGCATCGCGGTCCACCGTCATGCTGAAGGCTTTGAGGTAGCAGTGCTTGAGCTCTGTTCCTGAGAACTTGCAGCTGCTGTTTTCCGTGGTTTAACTCTAGTGCCTTTGGTGGCTGTAGAAAACCTCTGGTATTGCCCTTAAACTTGGCAGTCCGAAAGGACTGTAGGTTAGGTCCTGAGTAGGCCTTCCTGGGTGGGGGAGCTGCAGAAGAAAGATACATGGACTTACCCGCAGTAGCTTTGGAGATCCATTTGTCTAGTTCATCTCCAAATAAAGCCTCTTCTGTGAAGGGTAGGCTTTCCACACCTTTCCTAGAGTCCGCGTCCGCAGTCCACTGGTGTAGCCATAAGCCCCTGTGTGCTGACACTGTGTGCGTGCATTAAGCAAACCTACTTCTTTTATGGCTTTCACCATAAAGTTTGCAGAGTCCTGTATATGTTGCAGGAGTAAAACAATCTCCTCCCTAGATAAGGAATCCAACCCCTCAATTAGATTACCTGACCATTTAGCAATGGCTTTGGTAATCCACGCACATGCTATAGTGGGTCTCTGGGGCACCCTAGCAGCCGTATACACGAATTTGAGTGTGGTCTCAATTCTACGATCAGCCGTGTATTTCATGGAGGCTGCACCAGGGACAGGCAACACTATTTTTCGTGACAGCCTGGATACTGATGCATCCACTGTTGGTGGATTTTCCTATTTTTTCCTATCCTCAGGAGGAAAAGGAAAGGATGAGAGTAACCTTTTAGGAATTTTACATTTCTAATCAGGATTATCCCACGGTTCTTCAAACAGGGTACTCAGTTCCTTTGACACAGGAAAAGTGACCGAGGACTTCTTTTTTACATTAAAATAAGATTCCTCACAATCCTCTGTCACGTTATCAGGAATTTGCAGAACGTCTCTGATAGTTTCTATAAGAGCCTCTATTCCCTGTGACAGAGCAGCATCACCCCCTCTGAGTCCACCTCCCCCTCCTCCATGTATGACCCATCATCATCAGAGTCAGACTGCAGGATATGGGCAAGAGTACGTTTTTGCGGACAAATGGCAGGGGACTGAAACGCTGGTATGGGGACTCTCTGTTCATAAACTCATCCACAGACTGTCTTAAGTATTGCGTCTCTTTCTCATTGCAGGACAATTAATTAGAAATATGGGAAATCATTCCATTAATAGAATCCAGCCATGCTGGCTCTGCCCCGCTAGCCTGGGAAGGTACACTGTAGTGAGCCCCCTGGGGAAGAGGAACACTCTGCCGTACATGAAACACACTCTTTGCCTGACATACTGTAAATGTGACAGCACACACACACAGGAAAAGTTAAGAACACAATTAACCCACAAAGAGAACTTCCAGGGAGAAACAGAGAAATTATGGAGCCAGCACACCGCGCCCTTATCCCTAATGCCAAGCTTAGCAGGGTCGCAGACTAAGTTCCCAGATTGGGGACTTCGTCAACTAATAATCGCTCCCCCCTGCTATGACCCCCTGGTACCGCCGAGGTAAGCTGGAGTCACTCCAGAGGAGCTGCGCGTCCCTGTCAGTCAGCGTCTGTGTCCACTGCAGAGGGAAAATGGCACTGGTGAGCTGCTGGATCGCTCATAGTGAAGCCCCGCCCTATCAATGGCGCATGGTCTTCTCGCTTTTCTTATACTGGCTGAGGTAATTTAGTGCTTAAAATGAAGTCATAACCGTTTTAAGTCTGTGTTTGCCAGTGTGGGTACTGTGTACAGTGTACTCTGACTCAGTTCGCCCCCTCAGAAGCGGTGCATCTGCACTGTATACTGAGTCTGGAGACGCAGTCCGCCCCGATTAGAAGCCGTATGTCTCCTTACCCTCATGCCACCATACTGGCGGGTGACCCGCCAACCGGGACGCCGGCTTAGTACTCACCACTCTTCTGGCTCTGTTAGGGGTGGTGGTGTGCTGCGGGAATGTACGCTCACCGTGGTGGGGCTTGCAAATAGTTCCCTCAGGAGCTAGTGTCCTGTCAGCGGGGAACGGGGCCATTAACCCTTCAAGAGGTTGTGGCCCCCTACCCCCAAGTACAACAAAGCAGGCAGGCTGGTGCCATCCAGTCCTGTTTGAAAATGACAAACAGAAAAATAAATGCAGAAAACTTTTCAGGAGCTTCCCTAAGTGTGACCGGCTCCTCCGGGCACATTTTCAACTCTGAGTCTGGTAGGAGCGGCATAGAGGGAGGAGTCAGCCCACATTATTAAATTCTTACAGTGCTCATGGCTCCTAGTGGACCCGTCTATACCCCATGGTACTAAATGGATCCCCAGTATTCTCTAGGATGTAAGAGAAGTTGTACCTGCTCGATATGCTCAAAATTGGTTCTAGAGTTGGTTCTTTGAATCAGTTTTTATTAAAGTTTAAAATAATTGGTTAAATTCCTTTGGATAGAATAAAAATGTGAGCCAAATTAAAGCAAGTTGACAAGTCAGTTAGAACATGTTGAGATAAATGGTTCCATTGTATAATATTTTCCCGTCCACATCAACCCGGCAACCCGTTCACACCGCACAGCGAGCCAGGTTGAACACGAGTTCAACCCTGCCTGCTACCAAGGTTGAAATACCGGGTCGCTCGACCCGGTATATTTCCCCTGGCACCGTTCAGACCGCACAGTAACACGGGTTATGTGCACTCATGTGCCAATAACTTGTGTTCAAAGCTAGTGGTCTGAAAGGGGTATAAGGGGTCTATTTACTAAGCATTGAATGGAGGTAAAGTGGACGGAGATAAAGTACCAGCCAACCAGCTCCTGTCATTTTTCAAACCCAGCCTGTGACATGGTAGTTAGGAGATGATTGGTTGGTACTTTATCTCCATCCAGTTTATCTCCATCCAAGGATTAGTAAATAGACCCCTGAGTCTGTTGGGTCACTTTGCCGTAAGATTATGGATATGGATTGCTATCCAAGAAAAGATTCTACAATTCCAACTCACAGTTGCAGGAGTGTAACGGTATACACCTATAACAGGAAACACTTTTCACTCCATACAGTAATCAGATATAATAATGTCGACATTAGAATGTTGACATGTCTCGGAGTGGCCTGGCAGCCATCAGGACAAGCTGTGTGTCGCTGGAGCTCCTGCTGATCCCAGCTGTTTGGACCCCTAAAACCCTCCCTATTGCTGCCTATTCCACTCCATTCAGTGCCCCTACCCTTGCCACCTCAATTGTCCTGCTGGGGATTGTGCTGGCGGAGCCGGGAGAGACCTCCTGTCTCTCTGCAGGTTGCGGCCTTACCCTCCTCTCCAAGCCGGGGACTCGTTTTGGCTGCACGTCCTGGAACCTTGGCATCGCGGGTGGTTTCCCTGACTGGGAACGGGACGTCTGGACGTGTACTTCCCCGCTGCTGTCTGCCCTCCTACCTGGTGTCTGCTCGCCGCTTCCCACAGTGCCCCTGGGGAGACCGCTGACAGTCCGCTCGGCGTGTGACGAGTGCGAGCACCCGCCATTTTGGAAACCCTCTGCCTCAGCCACGGACGGGGCGCCGGTCCCCGTGCTGACTGCCGCCTCCCTGAGCTGCCTCTAAGCTCTCTGGCTTCCTACAACTCACCCCACAATATCCGTGGGTTACTGGAGACGCCACGGCTGGGCCTTCTGGAGGGGAGGTAAGGTATTAAGGCCTGTCCCTTACCAGAGGGAAGAAGCGCACCGGGGGGACCCTTACTGTACCTCGGGGGGTTTATCACTATAGCCTGCCTTCTCCTGCTGCCTGATGATTCCAGCCTGCCTGGATGGACTCAGGTGGGCACTCACATGTGCTCGGCTGGCTATAAGCTCCAAAGGCATCTTTAGGTGCAGAATGGTGTCCGAATATTAGTGGGTCCATCCTGACCCCTAATTTGTTGCCCTGATACCAGCATACCGCCTGCAGTTTTCCCCCACAAACCCGGAGGTACCGCAGTTTAAGAAGCTCCTACCTGCATCTGCTCTAGGAACGGCCGCTCTACCACACGTTTCCCTGCGGGACGCTGTTTTTATGTCCTCCTTTGTGCCTGGCAGGGATATCCGGTTGATTGCACTGTGAATCTCCTCCGTACGCAATGGCTGTCTATTACTATTACCATTGAACCACCTTCCATGGGTCTCATGCTCTGAAACGTGTTTTTAATACCTTATGGGTCACTGATCCTCCTACTTATGTAGTAACCACAACCTCCTAGCCGCCATGCAACGCCCTCTGGCCTCCATCTTCGATCTACCTTCCTGTTCTGTGCTACCATAGTCTCCCATCATGCTGTCAAGGAGAGGGGGTAAAACCCCCAGACGGCCTGCCCCTATACAATTTCCTAAATAATCTGCCGCGAGTCAAAAATCATCTCCTCTGCCCTCAATGGGTGCCATGGTGACTTCACGACCTTCTAAGTCTCCTGTTCTCTCTGCATCGGGGGACCTGAGTTTGGATCTTGACCCTCAGGCTCCTCTTACCACCCAAACGATGCTCAAAATGTTTTCTGCCTTTCGTTCGGACATCCTGTCCGGTGTGGATACATCAATTCAAACCCTCAGGACTGACTTAGTGAGTATTGCAGGCCGCGCTGAACATCTTGAAGACAAAATGCAGGAGCTTGTAACATCCCATAACGATCTCCTTACCTCGCATTCAGAGTTACAAAACGATGTATCCTTGCTACGTGAAAAGATAGCCGACTTGGAGGACAGGTCGAGGAGAAACAATCTTAAGATTAGGGGTGTGCCAGATTCGGTAGCTCCGGAAGAACTGAGAAATTATGTAACAAATTTGTTTCAGAAGCTTCTTCCATAAGCGTCACAGCAAGATTTGCTTATTGACCGTGTCCACCGCTTGCCTACACCGCGAGGTGGACTTTCGTCTAGCTTCCAGAGAGACACTCTATTGAGGATCCACTTTTTTCATATTAAGGAGGATATCCTCAAGGCCGCTAGACAAGCAGAAGATTCTGGGAGGCTTGCAAATATACCCTGACCTGTTTAAATTTACCCTAGACAAGAGACGGACATTCCGCCCGATTAAGACCGCTCTCAGGGATAACAACATCCAATATAGATGGGGATTTCCGGTCAAGCTAATCGTCAGATATGACTCTTCATCCTATATAATCTCCACATTTGAAGCCGGAATAAAGCTGCTAGACGATTGGGACATTCATATCCCGCACTCTATGGCTGCTTCACCAGCCCCAGTGCTGGACATCTGAACCATGACATAAATATGTTGTCTGTTTCTTTTGATTGATATTCTGAGTGCATTCGGTGGTCCAGTTGATCTCTACAGAGATCTTATGTTCAGTATATACTGGTTCCACTGTTTATACTCAGATTTAGTTTCTACTGTTGTAAGTCCCCACGGACATTTATCAGTTTCTATGGTTGACTGTTTCATTATAGGCAATATGTCTGGTGTTGATTTCATAATTACCTTTTTCTGCTGGCTCATACAGCTAGGTGGGTCATTTCGTGACACAGGGCACAACTATTGTATTGTTTGATGTATTACCCACTAGTACATGCCTCAGTTGACCGAGCTGGCTAGTGTGCTGTGTTTGTTGCGTTTTCTAGTTAAGTTTCTCTCCGAGTCTGTGGTTTATGACGTGCGTGAGACCCTTTAGAATCCACTCCTCCAATGGTTTTTGTTTTGCCACCAAGTTTTTTCTGTGGCAAACACTGTGGCCCTGATTATAGGGCTTTTCCTGTTTTTTCCTCCTCTGATTTCCTCTCTCTGGTTTTTGCTCTTTTCTCTCCCCTTCCCTCTTTATTTCCCTCTTCCCCTGCAAAGTCCACTTTCATTTCTGCATATACCAAATTTGATCTTGTTTTTTCTCTCCTTCCTAATGTTTAAGTTTTATTCTTTGAATGTACATGGCCTGAATTCCCCTTGTAAGACACGCTAAGCCTTAGAAACCTTTCATAAGGAAAAAGCTAGAGTTGTTAGCCTTCAGGAGACGCACTTCCAGACCGGCCTCTGCCCCTCCTACTCTCCACAATCTCCGCTTCCTGGTTGGTTTCTTTGCAAATGGCCCCCTTAAGAGAAATGGAGTAGCTATTTTATTTCATAACACTGTTCGTTTTGACCTGTACTCTCAAATTGCAGATAAGGAGGGTAGATATTTGATTCTAGTGGGGTAGCTGGAGGATGTTGAGATTACGCTTGTCTCCTTATACACCCCAAACACTAATCAAATTCCTTTCTTGCGTAAATTGTTTACCACCATTCATGGGGTTCAGAAGGGTAGACTGGTTGTGATGGGTGACTTTAATCTGGTCCCCGACAAAAAGCTTGATAAATCCTCTCTCTCCCATGGTCCCTTACGAGGGCCCCATCCTCAGGCTAAATTAGGTCATTTACTAGTTGAGTTTGATCTATATGACGCTTGGCGCGTACAATTCCCTACAGTTAAGGACTACACCTTTTTCTCCCATGTCCACAATTCATACTCCCGCATTGACCTGATTGTTGTGGATAAATGTCCTTACAGCATTCGACAAGGTCGACCATCTCCCCAGTTACCTGGTCAGATCATGCGGCAGTGACTTGGTCATGGAGGAATGGTCCTTCTCAGTTCTTTCCTCGACCTTGGAGATTACCGGTGTATATTTTGAAATCCCCGGAGGTATCGTCTGCTATTGCAGATGCTCTGTCTCTGTACTTAGCGACTAACTCTCCTTTGGATACATCTATCCCTGTACATTGGTGCGCCTTGAAGGCGGTTCTGCGGGGGGTCATTATCCAAATGGGGGCTAGATTGAAGAGACAATACTTGTCTCAACAGGAGGCTTTGGAGACAACTCCTTCAGGCAGAATCTCTCAATAGATCCCAACCCTCACGCCGCCTGAAACGCGAAATAGTTTCAATTAGGAACCAGCTTCAAAAATTGTTTTTAAATTGCATGCAACATGCTTACGCAAAACTTCAACAAAAATACTATTCCTTAGGTAATAAATCAGGTAAATTCTTAGCTCACAAATTACGATTACGTCAAACTAGAAATTGGATTGAATTCCTTCATGCTCCAGACGGGCGAAAGTTATTGAATCCGTCTGATATAGCGAATGCATTTTCTAAGTTTTACAGACACCTGTATAATTTAGCCTTAGACCCAGAGAATACCCAACCCACCCCCTGCCTGATCTCATCCTTTTTAGATGATCTGCAGTTTCCTCAGTTGTCCTTAAGTGAGGTGACCTCCCTTAGTGTGCCCTGGTCTTTGGAGGAAATAGCGGTACTCATTAAAGCCTTGCCATTAGCGAAGGCCCCTGGTCTGGATGGATTTACCAACTCCTTCTACAAACAATACGCCTCGACTCTCATCCCATCGCTCTCTGCTCTTTATAATCATGCTACCGAATACGGTTCTCTCCCAGATGAACTGTTACAAGCTGGTATTGTTACAATCCCCAAACCTGGTAAGGATTCTTCTGTCTGTCAGAATTATAGACCAATTGCTCTGCTTAACACGGATCTAAAAAAAAATTCCAAACTAATTGCAAATAGATTATCTCCCCTTATTCCTAGTTTGATCCATCCGGACCAGGTGGGTTTTGTGGGAAGACGTCAGGCATCAGACAACACGAGGAGAGTTTTTGACCTTGCCGAATATATCTCCCATGGGGGGGAAGAGGCAATCTTCCTCTCCCTAGACGCTGAGAAAGCATTTGATAGGCTGCATTGGGGCTTTCTCTACGGTACTCTATCCAAATTTGGCTTACGGGGCCCCATTATGTCCGCTATTTCAGCGTTGTATAGCTCCCTTACTGCTGTTGTAATTAGTAATAGTTTTACTTCTTCACCTTTTAATATTTCTAATGGCACTAGACAAGGGTGCCCTTGTCTCCTCTTATGTATATTTTAGCAATAGAACCCCTTGCAATGGCGATACGCCAAGCCTCCACATTCCCGGGTATAAACGTGGGTTCCTCTCTCCATAAAATCAGTCTTTTTGCTGACGATGTCCTCCTATTCGTGACGAAACCTACAACTGTACTGCCGGTCCTCCATGAGATTATAGACCACTTTAGCGCAGCGTCATTCTATAAGCTAAACACGTCCAAAACAGAGGCTCTACCGTTTAATTTGGAGCTTGAGAAGCTTTCCGCTCTTCAACTCCGCTATAAATATAACTGGAAGAAGGACTTTCTCGTCTATCTTGGTATCAATATCCCTAATACCCTATCTACTGTAACGAAAATTAATTACACTCCGATGCTATCTCAGATAGATTCTTTATGTAAAGCATGGTTTAGTTTGGAGATATCTTGGCTGGGCAAAATTGCTGCTTTTAAAATGTCGATCCTGCCACGACTCATGTATCTCTTTCGGGCATTTCCCTACATAGTTCCCCTAAAAATTATAAGTCGAATTCACTCATTAATTTTGACTTATATCTGGAAGAAAAAAGCCCCTCGAATTGCATATAGGTGCTTAACTAGACCAAGGAAGTTTGGAGGGCTGAATGTCCTTGACTTAAGAAAATATCAATATGTCTGCATTGTGGCCCAATTAAGCGATTGGTCTCTACCTGCAGGGCAGGAAACAATGGGTGGATTTAGAGAGGCATCTATACACTCACACTCCCTTACTTGACTTATTGTGGATACCGTCCCAACAGAGACCCCCATCATGCGTTACCTCATGTGCTGTTGCCGACTCGTCGCATGGGATTCCCTAGTGGTTTCCTTTAAACCTGTCCCTCTTTCCTCCCGAAAGCTCTCTCTACTTGCTCTCTCCAGATTGATTCCAGACCTAACTCTTACTAAATGGATTTCTTGTGGTAGTGATTCTCTTTCGATGTTAGTAGATGGCACAGCAATTACCCCGTTTGGTGACCTACAACAACAATACCATCTTCCAGCAGGGGAATTGTTCTCATATAATGGTATTGTACATTGGCTATCATGCTCCTTCTGAACTTCAGGTCCAATACTATTGCCTTCCCCCAATATATTGGCGAAACTCACACTGAGTAACTGTAAAGGCTCCATTAAGTTCTGGTTCTCTGGGGCCCAGGAGGTGGACTGAGAGGTAAAAACTAATATTCAACTTAAATGTGAGATGGATTTAGATTGCTCCTTTTCACAGCAGCAGTGGGAGTCGATTTTTCTCTCATCTCATAAGATGTCTAAGGGGTATATTCAATTGACGTCGAAAGCTGCCGCCTGTCGAAAAGACGGCAGTTTTCGACTTTTTTTTAGGTCGGAAGGGGTTCCAACCTATTTAATATTTTCGACAAGTTGAGATATTCAACTTGTCAAAAAGCACACGGATCGGCGGAATAGCTGCCGATCCACGTGCTTGTGTCAAAAACGGGGCTGGCCCCCTTTTCGACCATCTCAGTCCGACATGAAAAAATGTCGGACTGAGATGTGGGACCCAGAGGAGGAGAGGGGGGAGAGCCGCGGGGAGACGGGGGACAGCCGCGGGCATACAGGGGAGAGAAGCACTACAGCACATCGCTACAGCAGGATGTCACACAGCCGCGCCGCTCACGGCAGCGTCCACCCGGCTCCAGCAAGTGAGGTCACGCTTTACACTGCCGTGAGGTCGGGCGGCTGTGTTACATCCTCCTGCAGCACTACTGTAGCGCTGATCTCCTCCGTCTGCCGCCGGCTGTTCCCGCTGGTCTTCCCGTGGCTCCCCCCCTCTCTCCTCCTCTGGGTCCCTCATCTCAATTTGACTTGAAAAAGTCGAATTGAGATGAGATTGAATAGGGGTTGTCGGATCCATTCTGACAAATACATGTCGGAATGGATCCGACGCTAATTGACTATACCCCTAAATGTAACAATCACATAGAAATGCATTTTAAATTACTGCATGGCCTCTACTTTACCCCTGTTAAACTACATAGAATTTGGCCTACGGTTTCCAACCTATGTTGGAGGAATTGCTCAA
Source organism: Pseudophryne corroboree (assembly GCF_028390025.1). Taxonomy (NCBI): domain Eukaryota; kingdom Metazoa; phylum Chordata; class Amphibia; order Anura; family Myobatrachidae; genus Pseudophryne; species Pseudophryne corroboree. Next base: position 909,387,980 of record NC_086445.1, on the reverse strand, counting down.
TGGTAGCTGATACCTTCCATATATTTTGGTCATGCCCAAAATTACACCAACTGTGGAAGGAGATATTTGTACTGGCCTCGACTGTTCTCCGCACTCCTCTGCGGGAATCCCCCGCTTTGGCGCTACTACATGTTTACCCGAATGATATCGCATCTGGAGATCGATATGTTTTGGGTCATATTTTCATTGCTACCAGAGCTGCAATAGCTCAAGACTGGAAGACCCCTCCCCGCCCACGCTCCTTAAAATTATTCAGAAAATACATCATTCTTTTCAGATGGAGACCATGGGACTCCCATATTCTTCTAGATCTAATTCCCCGCTAGTTCTGTGGTCCCGATGGCAGGAGTATATGACCTCAATTGCTGGGGCTAATCTGTTATTTGATTCGGGTTAATCATATATAGGGGAAATATGAGTGTTTCTATGTCTTGAGACGTCTGCCTGTGGTTCTGCACTCTTCTCCAGATATGCTTCCACCATGATTGCAATATATTGTACTTGTTTGTCTTATACTCATGTTCATATATGTGTTTTCTTTTGTATTTGAACTAATTTCCCCCTCCCACACAAAACCATGGCAGATATAACATGTGCAGAGAGTTAGATTTGGGTGGGGTGCAGCCAGTATTTACTGTGCACAGAAACGATATAACCCACCCAAATCTAGATCTCGCTGCGAATGTTCTATCTGCCACACCTGCAGTCCACATGGTTTTATATAAACCTTTATAAACCTTCATGCCTATACTGATGAAACTCATAAAGATAGGAGAGTGAGTTTCCGGTGTAGGATATACAGGTGATTTAATACCTGCCTCTTTCTCTGTACTGCCACGTGTTCTGGATTTGTAGGTCAGCAAAGTGTTGTATCCCTGGATTACAAGGAGTGGACTAATTCTACCATTACTGCAGGCAAGTTGTTTTACATTTCTTTTAGTGTATATGTATTAATCTATATAATATATATGTATATTTCCTCTAGAATACTGCACCATCGTTACACTGTATTTTTGCAGCATTCTGCCTCTGACACTGGGGTTCCATATAACCGAATCACTGCATATAATTCGTTCTCAATGCACTTTCATCAAGACCATTGCCTGGTACATGTATGCACTGGAAACAGTGAGTACATGATCTGGGTTGGATAAGATATCCCAGCAGTGAACTTTCCAATGATCACAATACCAGCTGCATAATCCCAAAGGTCAAAATGCTACTGAATTTGCGTATTCTAACCCTAACCCATCACTCCCGCAGCCTAACTTTAATTATCCCCTTCCGCAGCCTAACCCTATACCAAACTTTAACCCTAACTCACCGGCGGAATTTGTCGATATTATGACTGTATGGATTCTGCAACCAGTACGATGACCATCGAGTTGGTGACTGCTGGTATCCTGACTACATTCCTTCTAAAGAACTCAAATATTGATCACATCTTATCAACCCAATATACAACCTTAACATAATACTGACTGTAGCGATAAAGTCCATTTCATATCGGAATAGGTATAATTGAAAATGGTATTGGTAACAGCATATGTTATGATTTTCTGTATATTTTGTATGTAAATGTCATTTAAAAAGCTGTAGGCCCAAAGTGCCATTCTGTAATTGACTCTGGTAACAGACTGAGGGCCTAATTCAAGGTTGATTGCAAAAGCAAAATCTTCCTCTAATGGGCAAAACTATGTGGACTGCAAGGGGGGAGGGGGGCAGATATAACATGTACAGAGAGAGTTAGATTTGGGTTATACTGTTTCTGTGCAGGGTAAATACTGGCTGCTTTATTTTTACACTGCAATTTAGATTTCAATTTGAACACACCCCAACCAAATCTGCAGTGCACATGATTTTGCCCATTAGAGGAAGATTTTGTTTTTGCAATCAACCTTGAATTAGGCTCAGAGTCTGGAGACATTTGAATTGTCTCCAGGGAGATGCATGTGTACTCTAACCAGCAGCGGGGCCTGTGTAGCTGGTACTGTCTCCTGGCTGTCCACAGGAGTTGTCGAACCACTTTGAAGTAGGACAAGAGAAATTGTTTAAGAAAAGCATTTGGTTTGTCCTTCCTGATTGTGAGGCTAATTCAGTAAGGATAGCAAATTCTGCTAAGGCCGCCCAGTATGCTGGCCGGCGCCTCCCCCCTGCAACAAGCAGAAATTGCGATCGCCTCGCAATTTCTGCTTGTCAGCAGAAAGTAAGGTTGACTCCTGCCGGCGCAGCTTAGCTGCGGCCACAGGAGTCCCGGCGCCATCTTACCTGCCGCGGCGGCTGCATGTGACATCACGCAGCCACCACGGCTGCACCCCCGTCACGCCCCCATCACGTCCCCGTTCGCGATGCACTGCCCACCGTTTGGGACGCCCCGCCTCCGCAACACTCCGTTTCCTGATTGACAGGCAGAGGCGAACTCATTTTCTGCAGCCCCCTGCAGAAAGTGCGGACGCATGCGCAGTATGGCCCGCTATGCATGCGCCTGTGGCACCACCGCAAAAATTCCGGTTGGATCGTGATTTGCGATCCAACCTGAATTAGCTCCTAAGCCCATAAACCCTGCACAGTACTGCATATTGGTAAACCCCAGACATTACACTTCAAACAGTCTTTAAACAAGTAAATAAATGCCCCTGAGGGTCTGGCAGGGAAACCCCTGAGACCTCAGGAAAAACCTGATTCTGGTTTTGGAAGGGTTAAAAAACCTGATTCTGGTTTTGGAAGGGTTAAAATCCCCAAAGGTGGGGGTGGGGGCTTGGCAGGGTGTCATGAGTAATTGATGCTGAGAGAAATCTGCCTGGCTAGGTGGATTGAGTGTGCACTTTTTGGGGACATCCATGCAGTGAAGGTGCTCCATACCTCCTATGGGGTATATGCAATTGTGGTCGAATTTCCGAAAATGTCGAAAAACTGGACATTTTCGCCCAAAAAAAAAATTCGACAATGCAATTCAGTACTTTTCGTCAAAAAAACGGACTTTCCAAATTCGACTTTTTGAAATTCGACATTTGTCAAATTCGACATTTCTGCAATGGTACAAATGCGGCAATTCAACAAAAGTATATTCAATTGAAGTTTGGAAATTCGACAACAGTGCTTTTAGACAGTAAATTCGTCATTTTCAATCCGCCACACTTTGGTGGCGGAATCTAATAAAAAAATTTAAAAACATGTTAATAGCATATCTATTTATATTAGAAGGGATTAGGTACTTAGTTTGTCTATTTTGGAGGCACAAGTATTATTTATATATTTTTTTAAATATTATTTCTTTATTTATTTATTTTTTTAAATGGAATGGTAAAAATCAGAAAAAAAATTGTGTGGGGTCCCCCCTCCTAAGCATAACCAGCCTCGGGCTCTTCGAGCCGGTCCTGGTTCTAAAAATCCGGGGGAAAAACTGACAGGGGATCCCCCGTATTTTTAAAACCAGCACCGGGCTCTGCGCCTGGTGCTGGTGAAAAAATATGGGGGACAAAAAGAGTAGGGGTCCCCCGTATTTTTTACACCAGCATCGGGCTCCACTAGCTGGACAGATAATGCAACAGCCGGGGGTCACTTTTATACAGCGCCCTGCGGCCGTGGCATTAAATATCCAACTAGTCACCCCTGGCCGGGGTACCCTGGGGGAGTGGGGACCCCTTCAATCAAGGGGTCCCCCCCCCAGCCACCCAAGGGCCAGGGGTGAAGCCACCCAAGGGCTGCGGATGGGGGGCTGATAGCCTTGAGAAAATTGAAAGAATATTGTTTTTTTCAGTAGTACTACAAGTCCCAGCAAGCCTCCCCCGCAAGCTGGTACTTGGAGAACCACAAGTACCAGCATGCGGGAGAAAAACGGGCCCGCTGGTACCTGTAGTTCTACTGGGAAAAAAATACCCAAATAAAAACAGGACACGCACACCGTGAGAGTAAAACTTTATTTCACACATGTCGACACACACACATACTTACCTATGTTCACACGCCGACCTCTGTCCACTTGTCCAAGTAGAATCCACGTGTACCTGAAAATAAAATTATACTCACCTGATCCAGTGTCCTGTGGTCTTTTATTATAATCCACGTACTTGGCAAAAAAAAAAAACGAACACCCGGACCAGGCGGACTTTCCCCGAATACAGAGACCCCCCCGTGACTCCTGTCACAGAAAGGTCCCTTCAGCCAATCAGGAAGCGCCACTTCGTGGCACTCTCCTGACTGGCTGTATGCGCGTCTGAACTCAGACAGCGCATCGCACAGCTCCCTCCATTACTTTCAATGGTGGGAACTTTGCGGTCAGCGGTGGGGTTACCCGCGGTCAGCGGCTGACCGCGGGTGACCTCACCGCTGACCGCAAAGTTCCCACCATTGAAAGTAATGGAGGGGGCTGTGCAATGCGCGTCTGATCTTAGACGCCCAGAGCCAATCAGGTGAGTGCCACGAAGTGGCGCTTCCTGATTGGCTGAAGGGACCTTTCTGTGACAGGAGTCACGGGGGGTCTCTGTATTCGGGGAAAGGGGTCCCATGTGTAAACATGGGACCCCTTTCAGTCCGCCTGGTCCGGGTGTTCGTTTTTTTTTTTTTGGCAAGTACGTGGATTATAATCTGGACACTGGATCAGGTGAGTATAATTTTATTCACAGGTACCCCGGATTCTTCAGTGACGAGGGGGGCGTGGCAGTCGGTGGGTCAACATAGGTAAGTATGTGTGTGTGTCGACATGTGTGAAATAAAGTTTTACTTTCACGGTGTGTGTCTCCTGTTTTTATTTGGGTATTTTTTTTCCAGTAGAACTACAGGTACCAGCGGGCCCGTTTTTCTCCCGCATGCTGGTACTTGTGGTTCTCCAAGTACCAGCTTGCGGGGGAGGCTTGCTGGGACTTGTAGTACTACTGAAAAAAAAACAATATTCTTTCAATTTTCTCAAGGCTATCAGCCCCCCATCCGCAGCCCTTGGATGGGGGGGGGCAGCCTCGGGCTTCACCCCTGGCCCTTGGGTGGCTGGGGGGGGGGACCCCTTGATTGAAGGGGTCCCCACTCCCCCAGGGTACCCCGGCCAGGATGACTAGTTGGATATTTAATGCCACGGCCGCAGAGCGCTGTATAAAAGTGACCCCCGGCTGTGGCATTATCTGTCCAGCTAGTGGAGCCCGATGCTGGTGTAAAAAATACGGGGGACCCCTACTCTTTTTGTCCCCCGTATTTTTTGCACCAGGCGCAGAGCCCGGTGCTGGTTTTAAAAATACGGGGGATCCCCTGTCAGTTTTTCCCCCGGATTTTTAGAACCAGGCCCGGCTCGAAGAGCCCGAGGCTGGTTATGCTTTGGAGGGGGGACCCCACGTAATTTTTTTCCGGGTTTTTTTCCATTTTTTTTTTAATCGGATCAAAATCCGTCAAATCGGCCATTTTTCGACAGCGGGACTGTCGAATCCGTTTTTTATTGAATATGTTGAATTTCGGCACCCACTTGCCGGAATTCGACGGTCGAATTGTGTCGAATTAAAAAACGGGCGAAAAATTGCCGCGATTCGCCGGCAATTGCATATACCCCATCTGTGAAGCCCCCACAGCAGAACTCTTAATGTCTTGTTAGTAAATTCTGGAATTTCTAAAATTCTTTTTCTTGAAATGAAAGCTTAATTTCTTGTTCTGAGCTCTGTGTTCTAAAGGTGAGTACACACTAGTAGATATATCTGCAGATCAATTGATCTGCAGATATATCTATGTACGGATCGGGCAGTGTGCTATGCATACACACTGCCCGATCCGTCGGGGGACTGACGTAATGAACTGGGCGGGCGCCCGCCCAGTTCACCTGTCAATCACCGCCGGCCGCCGCAGCATGTGTACGGGCGGTCGGACGAACGCCCCGTACACACACAGCGACGCGCCAATATATCGTTAGATATATTGGGCGTCGGCTGTGCTGCGCAGCCGACGCGATACGTCTGTGAACGACGGAGTTCACAGACGTATCGCCCGTACACACTGGCCGACGGTCCCGCGATGTATCGGCCGTTCAAGAGAACGGCCGATATATCGACCAGTGTGTACGGGCCTTTACACTACACCTTGTGAGGCTCATGTTACCTGTTTCATGAAATATTAACAATTGTGTATGCAGGTAGCAGCAAAAGACTACCTGGTGTCAGTACATTAATTCTTTCCTTTGCTGGGTGCAGTTACCGTGTCGGAAGTAAGCCATATGTCACTGGAGGCGATTCTCAGGTTGACTTATCTGGAGAAACTGCTTGCCAATTGTGACTCTGACTTTATACATTTTACTCTATATATGATTGCTTAGCACAGGTCACTTGCTATTAAGAAATACTGGTGGATATACATTTCAATTAAAAGTTTTATATGGTTTACTTATTATGACTATTTTTAGCACATATGATTGGATAATAAATTATATGGTATTTATCAATTATATTTGTCATTATTTTAAATAAATAAGAAAATAAATGAATTTGTTTTTCTTGTAGAATGAGTCCATTGTATTCATGTACACACTCATCTCATATTTGCAGAAACGTATATGTTTGCATAATCAAAAGTATATTTTGTCCGAAGATACTGTTCTTTATGCAACAGATCACAATAGTGGATTTTTTTGTTTTTTATATTTATCACTTAATGTATTATCATTTACAACTGGCTTATTTTATTGTTTGAATTTATTGATTGATTTTTTTTTCTTTTTTAATAAACAGAGAATATTTTCTTCTTAATGCTGGTGCCAAGAGGGGTTTGTTGTCTTTTAAGAATAAATGAAGCCTTGAAAACTAATTATAATTAAACCAAAACAATGAAGCAAATACACGATAGGATTTATAAAATTGTATAAAAAAAAAGTACATATAAATTACTTCGCCCTAAAGTAGTTAAAAATAGCAAATCAGCCCTATGATTTGTACAGTCACATTTACCTCCTCCGATAATGGCTACAGTGCTCCTGTTGCTGGCAGACTGGCCGCTCATGGCCTTTAACCTTTTAACACTCTCCAGTGCCTACAAATTAAAGACAGTCACAGAGACATTAGATGGCTGTAATGACTTGTGTAGATTCCAAGAAATTAAATTCCATGACAGTTTTGGGGCCAAATGTAACAGAGTGAGAGTTTCAGAAAGTGAGAGATTTGGTAAGGTTTTTCAGTTTTTTTTTAAAAGTGGCAATCATTTACACTGCAAAACCAGGTTGATCTTGCTGTGTAACTGATTGCCACTTTAAAAAAAACTGCAAAACCTTACCAAATCTCTCACTTTCTGAAACTCTCACTCTATTACATTCGGCCCTTGGGGTTTACCTTTTTATTGGTGACAATACATACACTGCCGTTCGACACAGTGACCTGGTAGGTGAAGATAAAAAAAGGAAAAAATGTGAGCTATTTTAAAAATGAAAACAAAACACACTTCTTACGCATTTCCCCATAGAAGATTCAGTGGAGTCTGACAGTATCTACCATCGCTCAATAACGAGATCAAACAACAATAATAAGTTTAATTGGTTTCAGCTTTTATTTAGAAAAAAAAAAGCCCAAAACTTGGAGGTACCAACAAAACACAATATTCAGTTACAGTTACCTTGCCCCCACAATAGATACCTTGCCACCACCATAAATACCCATAGATACATTGCCACCACCATAGATTATCTTGCCACTACCACTGTACCTTTGATATGAATAGTGTGTAAGGTAATAAAACCACCCAACCAAAGGGTGAATTCTTCAGGACTCCCATAAAAGCCAGAACCAAGAGGCCATCCACACTTTGCCAGGCTTTATCATGATTTGCCAATAGCATATCAGACACCACAAATGCCTCTCCCACCCCATCAGGATACATCTGCTCTGCTTTCCGTAAACATACAGTATATAGTTGGGAGGGTTTTGTTGTCAAACACACATATATTGGCCTGATTCTGAGTTGCAGCAAAATGACCATAAACAAGAACCCGCGGCTGCCAGATTTACCACTTTATGCTGATGTGAGTATCCGTATGGCCTCAAGCGGGAACACGCTCTGCCCACTGTTTACCCATCCCCATTAGCATGTGCGTTTGAATCAGGCCCTCCATCATAAAATTTGGTACTGTGGGTCTTATTCAGAGATGGACGCTAATGCATTCACAACTGCAATTCTGTACCCAGCTAAAGTACAAAAATATGCTAATGCTGAAGCCATCTGGAAATGTATTGACACGCCCACCAGAGGTTTCGCAGATCCCAGCAACTGCATACAAATTGGCAGCAGAGGTCGCAGATACTTTGATAACCGATTCCTTGAGTAATGGCCGCCATACATCTGAGATTTATTAGGGCAATGCCTATATCTCCCGACGGCCAGGGCAGGAGATCGGGAATAATACAGATTCCCCGATCCCATAGGCGCCGATTCCGTCGGTGCTCCCGGGCCCGAGCACCCACAGACACTCAGGAGCACCCACGGAAACCAGCCACGCTGCCCCAGTTGCCGCTAGCCACCGCAGCCCCCGCAGTGCATTGAGAAGCGCTGGGGCTGCAGAGTTCCGTACAGGGCAGTGTAAAAAAAAAAAAACATCAAAAATGGCCCCCGCCAAGGAGCAGACAGACGCTTGAGGTCACATTTGACCTCTAGCGCCTGTCTACCTGGCAGTGGGCATGTTAAGATTTTTTTTGCACTGCACTGTACGGATCTCCGCAGCCCTCAGCACGTCTCAATGCACTGTGGGGGCTGCAGCAGCTAGCAGCAGTGGCAAACTATCACCAAGCCCCCCCAGGACGCAGTGTGTGACACCAGGCCCCCCTCCCCAGGACCCACTGTATGTATGTGTGTGTGACACCAGGCCCCCTCCCCCAAGATGAGACCCCTGACAGGCAGGTAATTTAAAAGTTATTAGAAGCCTTACTGTGTTGCATCATTTGTAAGAGGCATTATTGTGTGTGGGGCATAAAATGGTGTCAGGGTCATAACTGTGTGGCATAACGCATAATGGGCATTACGGTGTGTGGCATATTGCGTAATGGGCATTACGGTGTGTGGCATAATGTGTAATAGGCATTATGGTGTGTGGCATAATGTGTAATAGGCACTACGGTGTGTGGCATAATGTGTAATGGGCATTACGGTGTGTGGCATATTGCGTAATGGGCATTACGGTGTGTGGCATAATGTGTAATAGGCATTATGGTGTGTGGCATAATGTGTAATAGGCATTATGGCGTGTGGCATAATGTGTAATAGGCATTACGGTGTGTGGCATAATGTGTAATGGGCATTACGGTGTGTTGCACAATGTGTAATGGGCATTAGTCACTGCCGCGGCCGCCCGTTCATTCTAACTGCCACCTCCCGCCGAACACCCACCAGCAAAAACATAAATCGGCACCTATGCCTGATCCCAGGATTGGCAATACTGACATTTTTAACATGGTTAATTTCCCTGATTCCTCAATGGATCATCGATCATTGATGGCCGCTGATCAGCGGATACACATTTCCGTCAGGGTCAGGAAATAAATGTATGGGGGTCTTAACCCTATGGCCACGCAGAATGTCTGGTGAAACAGAGACACTTGTGCCATGTTTTGTGCATATGGAATCACAGTTGTAGGCTGATACATGACCTGAAAACAGTCACAACACACCACTCCCCGTTACCTTCCCCAAACTGTCCCTCACTTTGTAAATAAATCCTGACTGTGACCAACACCACAAAGGTAACATTTGCTTGTGTGCAGTGTGACTGGAAGCATGCACAATCGACCGATAATCATTCAACTATAAGATTTTGCTGTGGTGCTCCCTACCTCTGGCATTCTCTCTCTCTCCCTATCAGACTCTCCACCTCTCTACATAACTACAAACGGGCTCTCAAGACCCACTTCTTCAGCATCTTAGCCATCTATCATCCTGACCCTAGGAGAACGAATTGACAGAATAGGAGAGGAGTGGGTTAAACCTCAGCTAGTCTGGGGGCAGGACGGTAAGCCATTATGGGAGTTTTATGGTTAGCCAATAGGAATGAATGTTGGGGGTAGGTGGAATGGGTTCTTAAGCCTGGGAAAGGGGCTGGGTCAGCCTCTTCTGCTTTTGTCCTGGTGAGGGTGAGTGCTCTTCCCCCCTTTGCCTCCTTGCTGTGCTGCTTGCCATTGTTGAATTTAGGTGTGCTGCTGCTGTGACAGTGTGCTTTATACTGTGCCCCTCTGTCCCCATTACCTTGGATTAACTTGTGGCCTGCCATGCCTCGTCCCCACCGCTCCTCTGGCCCCCCTGCCCGCTACATTGATGCGGCTCCTGCTCGGGAGCCGGCGTCCGGTGCCCTGGGTCAGAGCACTTTGCTCACGGCCGGGGCTGAGCCTGCTGGCGATGCTGCGGGCGCGCGCGGCGGCGCGTGCGTCCGCCCCTTCTCCGGCTAGGCCGCGGGTGCCGGGGGATCCCTCCTGCGCGGCGGCGGCTGGCGAGGGACAGGGCGGCGGCCGGCAGCGGACTGGATCGGGCACCTGGCGGGGGAAGCCGGCCGGGGTGCCCGCTGGTGTGAATCCCCCGCCGGCTGCTGCGGCGCGGTGACGCGTGAGCGCGCGTTCCCTGCACCCTCCACCGCTGAGAGTCACCGGCGGCTCCCCAGAGAATGAGGGGACTGCATGTAGGGATGGGGCCAGTGGCTCTTACACTGGCCGTCCCTTAAGCCAGGCGGGTTCCATTTCGCGGGCGTGCGCGCGCCCGTGGGGCTGCTGGACTCCCTGGGCGCTCTAGCGCGGGGGGCTCACGGGGGGCATTTGGTGGTGTCGGCACGGGGCCAGAGGGGGGGGTGATGTCTGGAGGCGGGGGTCAGCGGTTTCTCCCGGGGGGCGAGGCCAGTGGGGGCCGGGGCGGCGCTGTGGCTCGTGGTTCACCGCAGGAGGGTTCTTAGGGCGGCGTGACGACACGGTTGGAGCCATCCCTGCTTCGGACCCGGGGACCGGGGGGACCACTGGAGCTGCGGCTCAGGATCCCTCCGCCATGACGGCGGCGTTTGCGCAGTTTTTGTCGACTTTGTCCCCGGGAGGCGTTTCTATGGTTCCCGCTTCGGTCGACGCGACCGTTCTCCCGGGAGCTTCTGGCCTCGCCATGGCGCAGTTTCTACAGGCGTGTCACAGTCTGGGCTCCGCCGCTGCATTGCTGGGTAACGCTACCCCATCGCCCGCAGGGGCGTCTGCTTTCATTCCCGCCAGGGGGGCTTCGGCTCCAGGGGCGGTTGTCCCTTCTTTTTCAGGTGCGGATCCGGATGGCGATCAGAACGAGGAGCCTGTCGTGGCCGACTTTTCGCCTTCCGGAAGCGGGCCTGCAGGTGAGTGGGACGACGATACAGTTGCTATGTCGCTGGGGTCCTCTTCTTCCTCGTACGGCAGTACATCAAGTAGATCTTCTTCCTCTTCTTCGTCGTGACAGTCTGCGGTTAGTCGCACCGCGAAGGCTAGGAAGCGGGCTATCAAGTATGCGCGGCGTGAGGCGTGGCACCGGGATAAGCGGTCTTGGAAAAGTAGTAGTAGTTCTCGTCGGGAAAGGAGGAGGCGTAATTTGCCGGGCGTGGTGCGCTGCGAGCACACGGCAGTCTTGCCAGGGTTGCGTGAGAGTTGCAGGAGGAAGATTAGACGGGGGGAATACGTCAACCTTTTTACGTTGACGGAGGATACCAAGAGGGAAGGGAAGGAAGCGCTTGCGAAGGGCGGTATTGGGGCGGAGGCCTTCCGCTCGTATGACAACTGGTTGGCGGGTTTCTGTGTCTTCGCGGCGTGCTACTTGGAGGATCGCCCTTGTGAACACATGAACGTCATCAGGTATATTCACCTCGTGCATGACATGCAGCGTCAGTCTAAGGACGATTCGTGGCTGCATTATGACAAGCAGTTCCGTCAGAAGCAGGATTGCCTGCACATCATTGACTTCGGATGCAAAGATGTGGAGGTATGGCTTCAAATTACGCGAGCGCAGGATATGAAGCTGGTGACTAAGTGGGCGTCAGTGGCGCAGGCCGCGGCGGCGAGTCAGTTTCGGCCCGCAGTTGAGGCTCCGCCGCGCCGCCCTTGGACCGTGGCCCGTTCTCCGCAGCAGGCGCCGGTGAAGGGGAAGTGTTTCACGTTCAACAATGCCACGTGCCCCCTTGGGCAATGCTGTCGTTTTCGCCACCTTTGCTTACGATGTAACAGATCCCACCCTGCTTCCAATTGCTTCCGCGCGGGGCGACCGGGTGCCAGGGCGGCCGCGGGCCCAGCCGGAAAAACTACTGGGGGCCTTGCCGCTAGTTAGGGCACCGACCCCGGTTCATTTGGGGGCCATGCTAAAATGGTTGGGGTGGTACCCAAACACAGACGACGCAAGATTTCTGCGGCAGGGTTTTGCATCGGGTTTTCGTTTACCAGTGGTGGGGGGAGGTTTTAGTTCGGGCCGCCAGGAACCTGCAGTCTGATCGGGATTTCCCCGACGTGCTTCGGGAAAAGGTTGAGCAGGAGGTTCGCCTGGGGAGAATGGCGGGCCCCTTTGCGCTGCCCCCTGTCGAGGATTTGATTATTTCCCCGGTGGGGGTCGTGCCCAAAAAGACTCCGGGGAAGTTCCGGCTCATTTAGCATCTGTCTTATCCATCTGGGTCCTCGGTGAACGATGCAATTTCGCTGGAATATTGTTCGGTGGTGTATTAGTCCTTTGAGGATGCTCTGGGCATGGTCCGGGGCTGTGGCCCCGGGGCCCACATGGCTAAACTGGATGTTGAATCGGCTTTTCGCTTGCTCCCTTTGCACCCGGAGTCGTTTCGATTCATGGGTTTCCGCGTCGGGGAGGAATACTTTGTAGACAAGTGTCTGCCTATGGGGTGTTCCGTTTCGTGTGCCTTTTTCGAAAAGTTCAGCACCTTTTTACATTGGTGTGTGGAGTTTTCTTGCGGAGGTAGCGGGATTGCACATTACCTGGATGATTTTTTGTGCATGGGGCCCGCGCATTCTCCTCGCTGTGGTTTCCTGCTGTTCTCGCTGCGTGCCTTGTTGGGGCATTTTGGCGTCCCTGTGGCCGAGGATAAGACGGAGGGGCCCCTCTCCTGTTTGTCCTTTTTAGGTATCAAGATCGATACGGTTGCAGGGGCTTGCCGGCTGCCTCAGGACAAGGTTGCGAAGCTTCGGGAGTCCATTGCGCAGTGCTCGGAACGGCGTAAGATGACGTTGCGGGAGGCTCAATCCCTCCTAGGTCTGTTGAACTTTGCCTGTCGGGTGATTCCCATGGGCAGGGTTTTTTGTCGGAAGTTGGAACGGTCCACGGCTGGGGTGTCCAGGCCGCACCATTTTGTACGTTTCTCGGCGGAGATTAGGCGGGACCTCGCTATGTGGGTTTCGTTTCTGGCGGATTTCAATGGTGTACTGATCTGGATGGCCCCGCTCGTTGACAGTTTCGACCTGCAGTTGTTTACGGATGCGGCGGGCTCATCGGGGTTCGGTTGTTATCTGGACGGGGCTTGGTTCGCGGCCTCTTTGCCCAAGTCTTGGTCGAGGGAGGGGCTGACCGGCGACCTGTTGTTGCTGGAGCTTAAATCCAGTCCAGTGGTACAGCCGTTTAATTCCAGTTCAGTGGTTCAGCCGTATAAGTTCAGGGGTACTGCCGTATAAGTCCAGGGGTACTACCATATAAGTCATGGGGTACTGCCATATAAGTCCAGGGGTACTACTGTATAAGTCCAGTCCAGTGGTGCAGCCGTATAAGTTCAGGGGTACTGCCATATAAGTCCAGTCCAGTGGTTTAGCCTTTAAGTCCAGGGGTACTGCCGTATAAGTCCAGGGGTACTGCCGTATAAGTCCAGGGGTACTGCCGTATAAGTCCAGTTCAGTGGTGCAGCCGTATAAGTTCAGGGGTACTGCCGTATAAGTCCAGGGGTACTGCCGTATAAGTCCAGGGGTACTGCCATATAAGTCCAGTCCAGTGGTGCAGCAGTATAAGTCCAGGAGTACTGCCGTATAAGTCCAGGGGTACTGCCATATAAGTCCAGTCCAGTGGTGCAGCCGTATATGTTCAGGGGTACTGCCGTATAAGTCATGGGGTACTGCTGTATAAGTCCAGGGGTACTACCGTATAAGTCATGGGGTACTGCCATATAAGTCCAGGGGTACTACTGTATAAGTCCAGTCCAGTGGTGCAGCCGTATAAGTTCAGGGGTACTGCCATATAAGTCCAGTCCAGTGGTTCAGCCATATAAGTCCAGGGGTACTGCCGTATAAGTCCAGTCCAGTGGTGCAGCCATATAAGTTCAGGGGTACTGCCGTATAAGTCCAGGGGTACTGCCGTATAAGTCCAGTCCAGTGGTGCAGCCATATAAGTCCAGGCGTACTGCAGTATAAATCCAGGGGTACTGCCGTATAAGTCCAGTCCAGTGGTGCAGCCGTATAAGTCTCAGGGTACTGCCGTATAAATCCAGTCCAGTAGTGCAGCCGTGTAAATTCAGGGGTACTGACGTACAAGTCCGGGGGTACTGCTATATAAGTCCAGGGGTACTGCCATATAAGTCCACCAATATTGTGCGTGCATTACATCTGGGCAAGTTCCAAGACGTCCCATGTTTTGCACATACAATTAATTTGGTGGTGCAGAATTTTTTTAAAACTGACAGGGGTGTGCAATAGATGCTGTCGGTGGGCCAAAAAATTGCGGGCCACTTTCGACATTCAGCCACTGCAGTGCCACTCCTAGATGGGCCAGGTGCTTGTGCCACACACTTGTGTCGCTTAGCAAAGTCATCCAGCTACCTCGGTGCAACCTTTTGGCCTAAAAACAATATTGTGAGGTATGAGGTGTTCAGAATAGACTGGAAATTAGTGGAAATTAATGTTATTGAGGTTAATAATACCGTAGGATCAAAATTACCCCCAAATTTTGTGATTTTAGCTGTTTTTGTGGTTTTTTCAAAAATCATCCAGATCCAAAACCAAAACCCGAAAGGGTGGTTTTGGCAAAACCAATCCAGATCCAAAAGACGAGCAAGGATCCAGATCCAAAACCAAAACACGAAAAGTGCCCGCCGCACATCTCTAATTTTTTATGGATGACCCCATGCTTGTCTTATAATATGGAGTGTGCATTAATTGGGTCTCCTATTTAAACTCTTGTGTAACTGTCCAGGAATGTGAAATGTGTTGGGGTTTTGGCTCAGAATGCTGATCTTGTCCTTGGATTCAGACATTGAACAGCTTGGGATCGGTATGAAATACCTCCAATCAAAATCCCGACGGTCGAAATCCCGACAGCAATTGACCGACGGTCGAAATCCCGACAAGGTCAAAATCCCGACATGGACAATAAAACGACATTTAAAATACCGACAAGGTCAAAATCCCGACATGTAAAATGCCGACATGCGGTTTTCATTATTTTTTGTGTGTATGTCGACATAGGTTGACATGGACACCATATAAGTGTACCACATCCCCTCGCATAGCTCGCTGCGCTCGGCACACTATTATATTCCCCCTCCAGGTCCACTGGGATGGTAGAGTATGAACAAATCGGTTTCAATGAAAAACTCATGTAAGGCATTTTGACCTGTCAGCATTTTACATGTCTGTATTTTGACCTTGTCGGTATTTTGCCCATGTCGGTATTTTGACCATCGGTCAATTGCTGTTGGGAGTTCGACCGTCAGGATTTTGATTGGAGGTAAATTGACTGCATCCCAACAGCTTCATTGTGCAGAGTCTGCTGTGCTATTCGCTGTGCTGTAGTGATTTTACAGTTATTCTCACACATGTGTAGGAAGCCGGTCCTAACCATGGAAATGTCCCTTGTGTGTGTGTTTCTTTATTCAGGTCCTCTGTGTGTATTCCTTTATCTAGGTTTATCCATTCCCTCTGTGTGTGTATTCCTTTATATAGATATATCCAGGCCCTCTGTGTGTATTCTCTTATATAGGTATATGCAGGCCCTCTGTGTGTATTCCTTTATCTAGGTATATCCAGTCCCTTTGTGTATGCTCTTGTATATAGGTATATCCAGTCCTTCTGTGTGTATTCCTTTATATAGGTATATCCAGTCCTTCTGTGTGTATTCCTTTATATACAGTAGGTCTATCCAGGCCCTGTGTATGTTTCTTTGCATAGGTATATCCAGTCCCTCTGTGTGTATTCCTTTATATAGGTATATCCCATACCTCCAGACATCTGCGAGCCCGAAAAGGGGGCGTGGCCTATTGAAAAGAGATGTGTGGCTTCACAGGAGGGCCCGTGATCACGAGCCACACCCTGTTTTCGTCACTGAGTGGGCATGCTCTGCGAGCTGCTGGCATGCCCCCTCTCCTCCTGTCTCGACTGAATAGATGCTGTGCGCATGCGCACAGTGTCAATTCTCCGCTGCTCTGCTAAACAGAGCAACGAGTGCAGGAGCCTCCCAACTGCCCCCCCCCCCCCCCATCCCCACTCCCACTGCGGGACACTGCGGCCCGCTGGTGGAACAGCGGGACAGTCCCAAAAAAAATGGGACTGTCCCGTGAAAATCGGGACAGCATATCTCCCAACATGACCCTCTCCAGGAGGGACACAATGCTCTGCTTCTGGACTTTTCTCTTAATTTATGATTGTCTGCACCTGTGTTGAACAGGTTAATGGATAAGAAAGGTGTTCCAGCACAGGTGATGGCAATCATAGATGAAGGGGAAAGTCCAGGAGCAGAGCATTCTGTCCCTCCTGGAGAGGGTCATGTTGGGAGGTATGGGACAGTTGCATACCTCCCAACATGACCCTCTCCAGGAGGGACACAATGCTCTGCTTCTGGACTTTTCTCTTAATTTATGATTGCCAGCACCTGTTTTGAACAGGTTAATGGATAAGAAAGGTGTTCCAGCACAGGTGATGGCAATCATAAATTAAGAGGGAAGTCCAGGAGCAGAGCATTCTGTCCCTCCTGGAGAGGGTCATGTTGGGAGGTATGCAGTTGGGAGGTATGATATCCAGACCCTCTATGTGTATTCCTTTAAATATGTATAACCAGGTCCCCTGTGTGTATTCCTTTATATAGGTATATCCAGGCCCTCTATGATTTTTCCTTTATACACGTATATCCATGTCCTTTGTGTGTGTGTCTTTATATAGTTATATCCAGTCCCTCTATGTGTATTCCTTTATATATGTATATCAAAGCTGTACTGTACTGTAGGTAGGCACATAATAGTAAAATAAAAGGACAGCAGGACCAATACAATGAGGGCACCATGTCCTATTTATAAGTGGGGTCAGAAGTCTGACCCTCCTGAAATCATGATGATATCTTCTGTTTCTTTCTTTACATCAGTCACCGACCTGAAGGCTGGCGTGGATCCTGACTGCCAGTTCACAATCTTTACTGTGCAGACGGTAACCTCACAGATTGATATAGAAATAGTTTAGATCAGCCCATGGTATGTGACTAACCTTTCTCCGATTCCCTGTGCTGTACAGTGTATCCGGAAAGTATTCACAGCGCTTCACTTTTTCAACATTTTGTTATGTTACAGCCTTATTCCAAAATGGAATAAATCTATTTTTCCCCTCAAAATTCTACACACAATACCCCATAATGACAACGTGAAAAAAGTTTTTTTTTAGATTTTAGCAAATTTATTAAAAAGAAAAAAGAAAAAAAATCACATGTTCATAAGTATTTACTGCCTTTGCTCAATACTTTGTTGATGCACCTTTGGCAGCAATTACAGCCTCAAGTCTTTTTGAATATGATGCCACAAGCTTGGCACACCTATCTTTGGGCAGTTTCGTCCATTCCTCTTTGCAGTACCTCTCAAGCTCCATCAGGTTGGATGGAAAGCGTTGGTGCACAGCCATTTTCAGATCTCTCCAGAGATATTCAATTGGATTCAAGTCTGGTCTCTGGCTGGGCCACTCAAGAACATTCAGAGTTGTCCTGAAACCACTCCTTTCATATCTTGGCTGTGTGCTTAGGTTAGTTGTCCTGCTGAAGGATGAACCGTCGCCTCAGTCTGAGGTAAAGAGCGCTCTGGAGTAGGTTTTCATCCAGGATGTCTCTGTACATTGCTGCATTCATTTTTCCCTCTATCCTGACTAGTCTCCCAGTTCCTGCTGCTGAAAAACATCCCCACAGCATGATGCTGCCACCACCATGCCTCACTGTAGGGATGGTATTGGCCTGGTGATGAGTGGTGCCTGGTTTCTTCCAAACATGACGTCTGGCATTCACGCCAAAGAGTTCAATCTTTGTCTCATCAGACCAGAGAATTTTATTTGTCATGGTCTGAGAGTCCTTCAGGTGCATTTTGGCAAACTCCAGACGGGCTGCCATGTGCTTTTTACTTAGGAGTGGCTTCCGTCTGGCCACTCTACCATACAGGCCTGATTGCTGGATTGCTGCAGAGATGGTTGTCCTTCTGGAAGGTTCTCCTCTCTCCACAGAGGAATGCTGTAGCTCTGACAGAGTGACTATCTGTTCTTGGTCACCTCACTGACTAGAGCCCTTCTCCCCCGATCGCTAAGTTTAGACGGCTGGCCAACTTTAGGAAGAGTCCTGGTGGTTCTGAAATTCTTCAATTTACGGATGATGGAGGCCAATGTGCTCATTGGGACTTTCAAAGCAGCAGATACTTTTCTGTACCTTTCCCCAGTTTTGTGCCTCGACTCAATCCTGTCTTGGAGGTCTACAGACAATTCCTTTGACTTCATGCTTGGTTTGTGCTCAGACATGCACTGTCAAGTGTGGGACCTTATACAGACATGTGTGTCTTTCCAAATCATGTCCAATCAACTGAATTTGCCACAGGATGATCAGTGGAAACAGGATGCACCTGAGCTCAATTTTGAGCTTCACGACAAAGGCTGTGAATACTTATGTACATGTGATTTCTTAGTTTTTTTATTTTTAATAAATTTGTACAAATCTCAAAAAAAAAATTTTCACATTATCATTATGGGGTATACTGTGTAGAAGTTTGAGGGAAAAAATTAATTTATTCCATTTCGGAATAAGGCTGTAGCATAACAAAATGTAAAAATGTAGAAAAAGTGAAGCGCTGCACTGTAAAATCCAGGCCGACCACCACCGTAAGAAAGCTGTACCTGGGTCATACTTGCCTACTTGACCCTCTCCATGAGGGAGAAAATGCTCTGTTCCTGGACTTTCCTGGTAATATATGATTGCCATCACCTGTGGTGAAACACCTTTCTTATCAATTAACTAGCTCACCACAGGTGAAGGCAATCATACATTACCAGGAAAGTCCATGAACAGAGCATTTTCTCCCTCATGGAGAGGGTAAGGTAGGCAAGTATGACCTGGGTGCACAGTCTGCAAGACCCTTGAGGTAACAGGACTACACAAAGCATAATTTGTTATTCCACTGTTCTCTGTTACCATGGAGATGTATGAATAAAATGCTGGGGTCCCCCTAACATGGTTTACAATAGTGACTCCATGAAGTAGGATTGTGGGACCTTACAGGATTCATTAGTACCAATGGGTTACAGGAGCACATGATCATTGTACCTCTAATGCAGTGGTTCCCAACCTCGGCGCTCAAGTACCCCCAACAGTTCATGTTTTCCAGGTCTCCTCACAGGATTGCAAGTGAATTAATTTGCTCCACCTGTGGGTCTTTTAAAATGTGTCAGTGAGTAATGAATACACCTGGTCAGCTGCTCGGTGACCTGGAAAACATGAACTGTTGGGGGTACTTGGGGACCGAGGTTGGGAACCACTGCTCCATACCTCCCAACATGATCCCCTCCAGGAGGGACAGAATGCTCTGCTCCTGGACTTCCCTCTTACTGCATGATTGCCATCACCTGTGCTGAAACACCTTTCTTATCCATTAGCCTGTTCAACACAGGTGTCAGCAATCATACACTAAGAGAAAAGTCCAGAAGCAGAGCATTGTGTCCCTCCTGGAGAGGGTCATGTTGGGAGGTATGCTGCTCTAATGCATCAAGACACCATGTTATATAAAAAGCAAACACACATTACCTTGAAACAGGGTAGGCTGTCCAACCCAGGGTATTCTTCTATGTCCCCGGTCTTTACATTGAAGCAGGCACCATGCCAGGGGCAGCGAACTCTGTCACCTGCCAGTACCCCTGCAATTCCGCAGAGTATTCACACTCAATTATCAGTAGCCACACATTTGTTATCATACACATCTAAGAGGCTTATTTATTCAAATTATTGTTAATGGGCCCATAAAAGGGATGGACACTGCGCTGGGGACTGAAGGTTCAAGAGGGCCAATCTACAGGTTTTCTGAAAGTGGACTGCAGGCAATACTGAAGCTCCTTGTTGCAAAGATTTAATACAGGTCAGTGACAAACATGCTTCCCCTGCTAGTCTGTACTACCAACACCTCCCTTCCAGGTCCATACATCAGCAGCCAGGCTGCAGTGGGAAACCAGGCTGTTATATCAGCCATCAGACTGCCACTGTGATTGCCGGTAACTTATTCTTCAGTGAACTCAAACAGTACATTATACTTCACAATAACTATGTTGACATTCTTGTTCTAATATGCCGAAACCCAGCCTATGACTACTGCGAGATGGTCACAAACCAATATGTACTATTCCTGAAAGCTCTTTCTGTTCTGCACAGCATTCCGTGTAACACTGGCTATAAAATGCAATGTAATATTTTGTAATATCACCCAAAAGTATAATCTGAGCTACTGTAGGACAATTTAAGTATATCATATAACCAGGAAATAGGAAAAATGTGTCTACCCACAAAGCTACAAATACCTGATGTTATGAGGTCAAAATAGCAAAAATGTAGAGATGGTAAAATGATGGTTTTAGAATAACGGCAATAAATGATGACATCACTATTTTACAAGGGTTCAGTATGGTATGCCGGCGGTCGGGCTCCCGGCGACCAGCATACCGGCGCCGGGAGCCCGACCGCCGGCTTACCGACAGTGTGGCGAGCGCAAATGAGCCCCTTGCGGGCTCGCTGCGCGCGCCACACTATTTTATTCTCCCTCCAGGGGGGTCGTGGACCCGCACGAGGGAGAATAAGTGTCGGTATGCCGGCTGTCGGGATTCCGGCGCCGGTATACTGTGCGCCAGGATCCCGTCAGTCGGCATACTGAAGACCACCCATTTTACAATATAGTTTACAGGACATCATCACACAAGGATCAGCAGACAGAAAAAACAAAGCGTACCTTTACTTAGAGGTGCACCATAGTGGGAACACTTGTTTCCCACAGCGCTGAATACCCCGTTACTCTTCACTAACAGAATAGAGTGTCCCTCGATGTCAAACTCCTTCATCCTGCAAGCAAACAAAAACAAGCATAGAACAGGATGACAGACATTGCTGATTACATGATGCTCTATTTCTCTGTAAGGCCTAGATCAGGCATGTCCAAACTGCGGCCCTCCAGCTGTTGAGAAACTACACATCCCAGCATGCCCTGACACAGCTTTAGCATTCTCTGACAGCAAAACTGTGTCAGGGCATGCTGGGATTTGTAGTTTCACAACAGCTGGAGAGCCGCAGTTTGGACATGCCTGACCTACATACTGCAGGACTGAGAGCATTTGGGTAACTCCAGAAAGTGGTGAGAGAATCACATGACAATGAAAGTGAGGAGAAAATCAGGTGAAGTGTGAAATCAGCAACAGTAATACCCCTTTTCCACTGCCACTAATATATACGTTATGGTAAGAACTTACCGTTGATAACGGTATTTCTCCTAAGTCGACAGGTTCCACAGGATAACAATGGGATCTGATGGAGTGACAGCGGATTGGCACCAAACGATCAAAAGCTTTCTGGCCTCCCAGAATGCAACGGGCCCGTCCATATATCCCGTCCACTGGCTCAGGCAAATCAGTTGTATTCCAAAGCACAAGGCAGGAGCATCATGTAGAGCCCTAATCAGTCGAGAAGAACACACATGCACACTCTTCCATACAAGAAGGAAGCGGTTAGTGAGTAGAAGGATCCTCAAATCAGGTGCGTCAGGGTGGATCCCTGTGGAACCTGTGGACTTAGGAGAAATAGCGTTATCAACAGTAAGTTCTTACCATAACGTATATTTCTCTGGCAGGTCCACAGGTTATCCACAGGATAACAATGGGATTTCCCAAAGCAATTTAGTAGTGGGGACGCTCCTGAATGGACAGGAGAACCTTACGCCCGAATTCAGCGTCATGAGAGGCAAAAGTATCCAAGGCATAATGTCTAATGAATGTGTTAATGGAAGACCATGTGGCTGCCTTACATATCTGTTCTGCTGAAGCACCATGTTGTGCTGCCCATGAAGGACCTACCTTACGAGTAGAGTGAGCAGAGACATTAGCCAGAACAGGGAGATCAGCTTGAGAATATGCTTCTGAAATCGTCATTCGAAGCCATCTTGCCAGCGTCTGTTTAGTATCAGGCCATCCTGAAGAGAGAATCTGTCTTTCTGATGGCACTGGTACGATCCACGCAGATCTTTAATGCCCGGACTACGTCCAGCGACGCATCTCCCGCAGAAAGTCCCGATACCTGAAAAGCCGGGACTACAATTTCTTCATTAAGGTGGAATTTAGACACCACCTTTGGAAGATACTCAGACCTAGTTCTGAGAACTGCTTTATCTGGATAAAAAATCAGAAATGGGGAACGACATGACAGCGCTCCTAAATCTGATACTCTTCTAGCTGATGCCATAGCATAGTCAGTAGAAAGATTACTTTTGCTGTCAACCATTTAAGATCCACCTTGTTAAGTGGTTCAAATGGGGCAAGTTGAAGGGCTTTCAGGACCTTACATAATTCCCTCCGTACTGTAGGTGGAACAAAGGGAGGTTGAATGTGCAGCATTCCCTGGAAAAAAGTACGCACATCCTGTAAATTGGCAATTTTCTTTTGGAACCATACAGTCAATGCCTATACCTGCACTCTCAAGGAAGCCACCTTCAAACCTTTTATCCATTCCTGCCTGAAGGAAAGTTAGGACCCTGGAAACTCTAAATGATTTCGGGTCCATACCTCCTTCACCGCACCAATGAATATAGGCCTGCCATATTCGGTGATAAATACGAGCTGAGGAGGGTTTCCTTGCTCTGAGCATTGTTTGAATTACCTGTTTAGAGAATCCTCCTGACTTTAGGATAGAGGTTTCAAGAGCCACGCCGTCAAAGACAGTCGATCCAGATGTCTGTGATAACAGGGATCCTGCATAAGTAGATCTGGACGTTGAGGGAGCAGAAGTAGAGCCTCCATCGACACTCTCTGCAGATCTGTGTACCAATGCCTTCTGGGCTAAGCCGGAGCTATTAGAATCACGGCACCCTTTGTTTGCTTTATTTTCCCTCACCAGCCAGATGAAAGTCCCATTTCACAGACAAGGCGTCCACAAAGATCGCTCCGGGATCCTTTGTTCTTGACCCGTATGCGGGCACTTTGTTGTTCAGACGGGATGCCATGAGATCTATCTCTGGCAACCCCCATTTGTCTACTAGAGTCTGAAAGACCTCCGGGTGTAGAGCCCATTCGCTTGCTTGAATGGTGTGTCGACTGAGAAAGTCCGCTTCCCAGTTTAGGACTCCCGGAATGAACACTGCGGACAAGGCTGGAAGATGGAGTTCTGCCCACTTTAGTATGTGACTTACCTCCTTCATTGCTTTTTGGCTGCAAGTTCCTCTCTGATGGTTGAGGTACGCTACTGCCGTCGCATTGTCCGAGCGGATCTGGACTGGTTTTCCTTGAAGAATGTCCTTCGCCTGAATCAGTGCCATGTATATGGCCCGAAGTTCTAACAGGTTTATTGGCAGGCAACCTTCTTCTCTGGTCCATTGCCCCTGGAATCATAATTTTCCGGACACTGCTCCCCAGCCCTGAAGACTGGCATCTGTTGTCAGGATCTCCCAATCTGATATCCAAAAGGGTCTCCCCTTGTCTAGATGGAATGTCTGTAGCCACCAGGCTAATGACTTTCTTACTTTTACTAAAAGTACCATAGTTTGATTCTTTATTGTCTGATGTACTCCATTCCATCTGGACAGAATCAGACGCTGCACAAGTCTTGAGTGGAATTGTGCATACTCCACCATGTCGAATGTTGACACCATCAAACCCATCACTCGCATTGCTGCGTGAATGGATACCGTTTGACTGTGTAACAAGTCCTGAATCTTTGACTGTACCTTGGATATCTTGTTCCAAGGTAAAAATACTTTCTGCAGACCTGAATCCAGTACAGCCCACAATTGAGTCATCTGTTGTGACGGCACCAGAGATGATTTTGCCCAATTTATGAGCCACCCGTGCCTCTGCAGACATGTTATTGTCTGTTGGAGATGGCACATGAGCAAGTCCTGTGATTGTGCCAGGATTAAAAGGTCGTTGAGGTATGGAAAAATTCTTATCCCCTGCTTGCGGAGATAAACTGCCATAACCACCATAATCTTGGTAAATACTCTGGGGGCTGTGGCTAACCCAAATGGTAGGGCCTGGAACTGAAAATGTTGCTGGAGCATGGCGAACCTGATGGGACAGTGCTATAGGAACATGTAGATAAGCATCCTGAATATCCAGGGATGCCATATCATCCCCTGGTTCCATGGCCAAAACTATAGAGCGTAACGTCGGTACCCAAATATATTTGTTTAGCATTTTGAGATTGAGAATGGGACGAAATGACCCATTTGGCTTCTGAACCAAAAACAGGTTGGAGTAAAAACCCTGTCTCCGTTGTGCGGGGGGTACTGGAATGACTACTCCTGACTGTAACAATTTCTGAGCTGCTTCTTGCAAAGCCCTGGCCTTCGTCTCTACCCGAGACGGGCGGGTGCAGAAGAACCTTCGAGGAGGATGCTTCTTGAAGGGAAAAACATAAACTAGAGACTTTTTACCATTGCTTTCCTTGAGACCGAAAGGGCCAGAAAACCGGACCCCTAGGTTTGGGGTTATATGTGGAAGGAAACTTGACCTTCTTGGAGTCTGCTTCAGAATATCTGTCAATTCTTTACCAAACAGAATATTTCCAGAAAAAGTCAAAGATTCCAAAACCTTCTTAGATTCTGAATCAGCTTTCCACGTACGTAACCAAACTGCTCTGCGAGCAGCTATTGTTGAGGCTGATGCCCTAAAAGCAATAGTACCCATATCTAATGCAGCTTCTTCCAACAATACTGCAGCCTGTTTAATATGAGCTATATAGGATTTTTGCTCTCTAGAAGCTTATGAAAAATCACCTTCCAATGCATCAGCCCAGACAGCCACTGCCTTTGCCATCCAAGCTGAAGCCATGGCTGGCCTTATGACTGCTCCAGACAGGGAAAATATGTTTTTTAGAAAACCATTCACTCTCCTATCCATGACATCATTTAATGATGTTGACAGCAAAGGCAATATAAATTTTCGCACTAATCGAATCACATGCATATCTACTTTAGGAGCCACCTCCCTTTTTAAACAGTCCCCAGCTGGAAAAGGATAATTGGAATCCCATTTTTTGGGAATTCTATATTTTTTTATTGGGTGTTGCCCAAGCCTCTTCCATGATTATTGTCAGCTGGTCTGACCCTGGAAACTCAGTCTTAACTGTTTTGGGACATTTAAACACAGGTGCCTTGGGTTTTAACACAGGCTCTGCTGAATCTTCTAAGGATAGAATGGCCTTCATTGCTCTAATTAATTCAGCTATATCCACTGAGCTGAGACCTTCTTCCTCCTCTTTGTATGTTGAAGTAGAGTAAACTGAGCTTTCATCTTCTGATGAATCGTCATGTGTAGCCTGTGAAGGTGAAGATTTACTTACCATCGGTTTATCAGCTTGATTCATTTGAGAAGCTGCTGGGGGAAATGATATACAGTAGGTAGGGAGCTGCATGTATGGGTACCCCATTCCTGGTATTGAAGCTGTAGGAATTATCCGTTCAGCTATACTGGACAAAGTCTGTGCAAACATAGCCCAAGGTGGATCCATCTGTACCTGACATTGTACAGGGATCTGCCTTGTATTCTGCTGAAAAGCAAAACAATTTGCACATAAACCATCCTGAACCAGATCCTGAGAGGATAATACAGTTTTGCAAGACAAACATGATATCAGTGTTGGTATTACTGTAAGTGTACCTTTGCCGCTCTTAGACATGATAAATAATCAGCACTTTCACAGTGTACTACACAATTTTTGACTGTAATCACTTTAACCTTCTAAAGTGATATCAATCTGACCCTACTCATGCACCAGCATTGAGGATCAGAAGAAACAACTGACAAACATATATTAAAGTCAGCAATCACACTAGCAGTCAGTCACATGTTATATATCAGTCATATGAGCACATCATCAACTACAAACACTTTAAGTATGTAGGCGAACATTTACTGAATCATGTATAGTGTACAGAGGGAAAAAGTAGCAGGTGCACTATCTCACACTAGCTCAACATGTAATAACCAGAGGCGTTTAGCATATTCCTGGCCAGGGCTATGAGCTTACCCACCTCACCAAGGTAGCCTTTCATTGGGTAAGTCCCTAACACTAACTACAGGGGTTCAGGTCCGGGGGGCAGGACACCCCAAAGCCACCCAGTCAGACAACCCCAGGGCACCGCAAGAGTGATACAAAGAGTTAAGTGGGTAGGAGCAGCTACTGCTGCATGTGTAAGTAATGTGAAGAGTGAAAGAAATGGGTGTGAAAGTGTTACATATATATAAAACAAACTATAAGTGCCATAGTGTATTGAAATGAATGTTAGATTGTGGTGCCACGGGGGTGCCCAGTCACGGCAGGTCCAGGGAACCCCGCGCCCCAGAGAATCCCCCCAATATTGACTACCATAATAAACAAAATGTAGGAGTCTTACCTCAGTGTGCTCATTCCACATATTATTATTATTATTATTATTATCCTTTATTTATATGGCGCCACAAGGGTTCCGCAGCGCCCAATTAGAGAGTACATAAACAAATAATCAAACAGGAAAACAGCAATGTCAGGAATCGACTTACCGCTGTTATGTCTGTCCGCCGGAGCGGACTCCGTCCGGGGTCACTGCATGTTGCTGTCGCCTGTCGCCCTGCTCGTGGATGCCATCTCAGGCCTGGGAGCGCCCCTGGAGTCAACGGGCGTGTGGGCGCGCCGCGTCCCAGCCGGGCCGCGTCATGGGCGCCGCCATGACAGTTTTCCCCAGTGTAAGTGCGGCAGCCAATCCGGAGCTTGGCCGCACCTCCTCGTCTCACTCCAGCCAATACCTGCCGGTCAGGGGGTATATCAGGAGCTGCAGGGTGAGTCAGAGGTTGTCCTGAACTTTGTGTCACTCCTGCGACCCGTGTGTCTGGACCTGTTCTCCTGTTCCTCCGTGTTCCTGGATATTCTCCTGATCCTCCGTGTTCCTGGATATTCTTCTGTACCTGTTACTTCCGTGGAACTACAAGTACCAGCACCAGCAATACCTTTCTGGCTTCACACCTTCTACACCTGCAGTGTGCTCCAGCCTACAGCAGTAGAGACTCCCTCTCCAGGTGCATTCCGTCATCTCACCTGTGATTCAGCCTGCATGCTGATTGTGCACTTCCAACAGCACAGTGAACATTACCATCCAGTCTCCTGCATTGCTACCAGGTTTGCTACCATTATTCCACCTCTGCTGGCTCCACGTTTTAATTACTCTGGTTCCATTTCTGCATTACAAACTCTGCCATAGACTTTCAGTTTCAAACCATATTATATCATTGCCATTACCATTGCCGTTACCATTGTCATTTCCATTGCATTCGTTTGTTTTACTTTCTGCTGCATTATTATCTGGACTTTCTGTTATTAATAAATCTACATTGTGCACATGCGCAGAAACCCAATACTGCCTCCTCACTTCATTCCACCTACCTCCACTGACCCACTAGCGCCCCCTCCGGGGACACAAACTAAACCGACTCTGACAGTAAGTTCAGGACCGATGGACTCGGACGGTGGTCAGAGTGTGGGGTCAGGGGCCTTACAAAACCTGGTCTCCCGTTTGGATGGACAAGAGGCTGTGCAGCAGCAGATATTCCAGTTTCTGCAAGGGATGTCCTCCCGGATTGATACGTTACAACAATCTCTGCTAAGTGCGCCTGCACCTCCAGTTCCTGTTACCCCTGCACATGCAAGTGTAGGGGGTTCTTCTTCTCCGGCTGCATCTGCTCCTGTATCTCGTTTGCACCTGCCTGTGCCTAGCAGGTATGATGGCAGTCCGAAGTTATGCCGTGGGTTCCTTAACCAGTGTGAAGTCCAGTTTGAACTTTTACCTCATAATTTTCCCAAGCCAAGATCCAAGGTTGCTTATATTATTTCACTGCTCTCCGGATCAGCCCTGAGTTGGGTGTCTCCTCTGTGGGAACGTGCCGACCCGTTGATGAACAACTATGCCGAGTTTGTTTCCATCTTCAGACGCATCTTTGATGAACCGGGTCGTGCAACATCAGCCTCCGCAGATCTTCTCCAGCTCCGTCAAGGGACTCGCAGTATGGGCCAATACGTCATCCAGTTCCAGACGTTAGCCGCAGAGGTTCAGTGGAATAACCAAGCCTTGGTAGCAGCCTTCTGGCATGGACTCTCGGAACGGATAAAAGATGAACTGGCAACCCGTGATATCCCTGTGCAATTACCAGAATTAATCTCCCTATGTATCAAGTTGGACTCTCGCATCCGCGAACGCAATAGTGAGCGTGCTCGTGCTGAGTGTCGCAAACCAAGAATGGTACCTCCTGTACAGTTTCAGCCTCCACCTTCTGACGAGCCTATGCAAATTAATAGGTCCCGCTTAACCTCTGAGGAGCGGTCAAGGAGACTTCGTGAGAGACTGTGTCTTTATTGTGCGGCAGTAGGTCACCAAATAAATTATTGTCCAGTACGTTCGGGAAACGCCAGATCCTGACTTGTAGGGGAGGAGTCAAGTTGGGATCTTTCAAGCAAGCTCCTTCAACCCAAGATTTCATTCTTCCTGTGACCTTAGAGACGGCGGCTGGACTCCAATCTGCAACTGCGTTGGTAGACTGTGGTGCAGCGGGGAATTTCATCACTCAAGCTGCGGTAGACAAGTTTCATCTGCCGGTCTATGAACTTCCATATCCAGTCTACATCACGGCAGTTGATGGTAGTCGTATTTCTAAGGGGTATATCACTCAACAAACCCGGCCAGTGATACTGGGGGTTGGGTTCCTGCATTCTGAGTTAATAAAATTTCTAGTTATTCCTCAGGCAACTCAGGAGATTGTGTTAGGTATGCCCTGGCTCCAGCTACATAACCCACAGATTGATTGGGCTACCTTACAACTAACTGCTTGGGGTTCACATTGCCGTCAGTCCTGTTTAGCCCAAGTTGTTCCTGTCAAGACTTCTGAAATCAAGACCCAGTCTACTCTTCCTATGGCCTATCAAGATTTCGCTGACGTCTTCAGCGAGAAGGCCGCTGATGTCCTGCCGCCCCATAGAGAGTGGGATTGCCCCATCGACCTCATTCCTGGCAAAAAACCACCTAGGGGGCGCACCTACCCGTTATCTGTTCCTGAAACCGAAGCAATGAGCGAATACATCAAAGAAAACCTACAGAAAGGATTCATCCGTCCCTCATCATCACCTGCTGGGGCAGGTTTCTTTTTTGTTAAAAAAAAAGATGGAGGACTACGTCCATGTATTGACTACCGGGGACTTAATGATATTACCGTTAAGAACAGCTACCCGTTACCTCTTATTACCGAGTTATTTGATAGAGTCAAAGGAGCCCGCATCTTCAGCAAGTTAGATCTCCGCGGTGCCTATAATCTCATCAGAATCCGCAGCGGTGACGAATGGAAGACAGCTTTCAATACTCGGGATGGCCATTACGAGTACCTGGTAATGCCATTCGGGTTGAGCAATGCTCCAGCAGTGTTTCAACACTTTGTTAATGAAATTTTCCGTGACGTTCTGTACAAGTATCTCGTTGTTTACCTGGACGATATCCTCATCTTCTCTCAAGACCTCCCTTCTCATCGTCTCCAAGTCCGTGAAGTCCTCCGACGTCTTCGTGAGAATTGTCTTTACGGCAAATTATCTAAGTGTACCTTTGAGGTTACCTCCATACCCTTCCTGGGGTATATAATTTCTGGATCGGCTCTCCAGATGGACCCGGCAAAATTGGAAGCTATTGCCAATTGGTCCATTCCGAACACTCTCAAGTCCATTCAACGATTCCTGGGCTTTGCCAATTATTATAGGAAATTCATCCGAGGCTTTTCAACTCTCATTGCTCCTATTACTAGCTTAACTCGGAAAGGGGCAGATCATTCCAACTGGTCAGAAGATGCCCTGGCTGCGTTTCAAAAAATCAAGATGGCTTTTGTTACCGCTCCAGTTTTGTTACAGCCCGATATTAATAAGCCATTCGAGTTGGAGGTGGATGCTTCCACAGTAGGAGTGGGAGCTGTTCTCTCTCAGATGGGAGCTGACGGGAAGATTCATCCCTGTGGATTCTTTTCCCGTAAATTTCTTCCTGCAGAAGTTAATTATTCCATCGGAGATCAAGAGCTTCTGGCGATTAAACTGGCCCTTGAGGAATGGAGGTATCTCCTGGAAGGGGCGAAGTTTCCATTTAATATCTATACGGATCATAAAAACCTGCTCTACTTGAAGGCAGCTCAGTGCCTTAATCCTCGCCAGTCCCGATGGGCTATGTTCTTCTCCCGTTTTAATTTCAAGCTCCATTTCCGCCCAGGTTCTCAGAATACCAAAGCAGATGCCTTGTCTCGATCCATGGAATCTGAGGACGAGATATCCGATCCAGTACCACGCTCCATCCTGGATCCTGTTGCTTTTGCTTCTTCACAAGTTTCTCCAGCTCCGCCTCCTGGTAAGACTTTTGTTGCTCCTGAACTCCGTTCTAAGTTGTTGTCTTGGGCTCATCAGTCTAAATTTACTGGGCATCCTGGTGTCCTAAAGACTTTTAAATTTCTCTCTGAAACATACTGGTGGCCGAAGATGAAAGTCGACATCAAAGACTTTGTGGCGTCTTGCCCTAAATGTGTGCAGCACAAAACTCCTCGTCAGTCTCCAGCAGGTCAGTTACAGCCATTATCCATTCCCAGCCGTCCTTGGTCACATCTGTCTATGGATTTCATCTCTGACCTTCCCTCCTCCCAAGGATTCAATACCATCTGGGTAGTGGTCGACAGATTTACCAAAATGGCTCATTTTGTTCCACTCCAAGGACTTCCTTCCGCTCCAAAACTGGCTCAAATCTTCCTACGGGAGATTTTCCGTTTACATGGACTACCCTCTGAAATAATATCTGACCGTGGAGTTCAGTTTGTGGCAAGGTTTTGGAGAGCTCTCTGTTCTGCCATGCAGGTCCATCTCAAGTTCTCGTCAGCGTATCATCCTCAGACGAATGGGCAGACAGAGAGGGTAAACCAGGAGTTGGAAACTTTCCTGAGACTGTACATATCATCTTCCCAAGATGACTGGGTAGATTTGCTCCCGTGGGCTGAATTCGCTCACAATTTCCGCTACCACACAGCTACTGAAACTACTCCGTTCTTCGCTGTTTATGGGCAGCATCCACGAGTTCCTGATTTTCAAGACCTTCCTAGCATCGATGTTCCTGCTGCCACTACTGTCCTCAGTCAGTTCTCAACAATCTGGAGGAAGATTCATACTTCACTCAAAAAGGCTTCTGCCCGGTACAAATTCTTTGCCGACCGCAAGAGACGTGCAGTTCCCAGCTTGAAACCTGGGGATAAAGTCTGGCTGTCAACCCGGAATCTTCGTCTTAAAGTGCCTTCGATGAAGTTTGCACCACGCTTCATTGGTCCTTTCTCCATCGAAAGAGTTCTAAATCCTGTGGCTTACAAGCTCAAGTTACCCTCTTCATTGCGTATTCCTAATGCTTTCCATGTCTCTCTCCTCAGACCATTAGTCCTAAATCGCTTCCAAAGAGCTCTTCCGGCTGGCCCAAGCATTCCAACTCAGCGGGGCATAGAGTTCGAGATAGAGAAGATCCTGGACTCCCGTCACCGGTATGGTCGTCTGCAATATCTCATCGACTGGGCCGGCTATGGTCCTGAGGAGAGGAGTTGGGTGAACTCTGCTGATGTCCACGCTCCCAGGTTGGTCCGTGTTTTCCACAGGTCTCATCCTTCCAAGCCACGTGGGTGTTCGGTGCCCACCCATAAGGGAGGGGGTACTGTCAGGAATCGACTTACCGCTGTTATGTCTGTCCGCCGGAGCGGACTCCGTCCGGGGTCACTGCATGTTGCTGTCGCCTGTCGCCCTGCTCATGGATGCCATCTCAGGCCTGGGAGCGCCCCTGGAGTCAACGGGCGTGTGGGCGCGCCGCGTCCCAGCCGGGCCGCGTCATGGGCGCCGCCATGACAGTTTTCCCCAGTGTAAGTGCGGCAGCCAATCCGGAGCTTGGCCGCACCTCCTTGTCTCACTCCAGCCAATACCTGCCGGTCAGGGGGTATATCAGGAGCTGCAGGGTGAGTCAGAGGTTGTCCTGAACTTTGTGTCACTCCTGCGACCCGTGTGTCTGGACCTGTTCTCCTGTTCCTCCGTGTTCCTGGATATTCTCCTGATCCTCCGTGTTCCTGGATATTCTTCTGTACCTGTTACTTCCGTGGAACTACAAGTACCAGCACCAGCAATACCTTTCTGGCTTCACACCTTCTAAACCTGCAGTGTGCTCCAGCCTACAGCAGTAGAGACTCCCTCTCCAGGTGCATTCCGTCATCTCACCTGTGATTCAGCCTGCATGCTGATTGTGCACTTCCAACAGCACAGTGAACATTACCATCCAGTCTCCTGCATTGCTACCAGGTTTGCTACCATTATTCCACCTCTGCTGGCTCCACGTTTTAATTACTCTGGTTCCATTTCTGCATTACAAACTCTGCCATAGACTTTCAGTTTCAAACCATATTATATCATTGCCATTACCATTGCCGTTACCATTGTCATTTCCATTGCATTCGTTTGTTTTACTTTCTGCTGCATTATTATCTGGACTTTCTGTTATTAATAAATCTACATTGTGCACATGCGCAGAAACCCAATACTGCCTCCTCACTTCATTCCACCTACCTCCACTGACCCACTAGCGCCCCCTCCGGGGACACAAACTAAACCGACTCTGACAAGCAACTTACAGTTGATGACAGTATAGGACAAGTACAGGGTGAATAAACATAGTTACATCAGCAGATGACACTGGAATAAGTATCAGGTGGCAGAAGACTGCTGGATGTGGTACAGTTGAAGATTATTAAAGTAAGAAAAAGGATAAGCACATGAGGGAAGAGGGCCCTGCTTGTGAGAGCTTACATTCTACAGGGAAGGGGTAGACAGACAGGGGTGACACAGATGGGGTACATAGAGAGCGTGGAACAGAGGGTTGGGATGAGATTTGCCTGGGTTTGGTGAAGAAGTGGATCTTGAGAGCCCGTTTGAAGTTTTGTAGAGAGGTGGAGAGTCTGAGGGAGAGAGGTAGGGAATTCCAGAGAAGTGGTGCCAGCACGTGAAAAATCTTGGAGGTAGGAGTGGCAGGAAGTAATCCGTAGGCAGGAGAGTCGTCGTGCATTAGCAGAGCGAAGAGGACAGGTGGGAGTGTAAAGGGAGATGAAGTCAGAGATGTAGATGGGAAAGGAGTGGGTGAGGGCTTTGTAAGCGAGTGTGAGAAGCTTGAAATGGATTCTGAAAGGGAAGGGGAGCCAGTGAAGGTCTAGTAAGAGAGGAGAGATGGACATAGTGCGTTTGGTGAGGAAAATGAGCTGGGCAGCAGCATTGAGGATAGATTGGAGTTGAGAGAGGTATTTGTCCGGAATGCCAGTCAGGAGGAGATTACAGTAGTCCAGACTGGAGATGACCAGTGAGTGGATAAGAGTCTTAGTAGCATCCTGGGTCAGAAAGGGTCTGATCCTGGAAATATTTTTTAGATGAAAACGGCAGGTTTATGAGAGGTGCTGAATGTGTGGTTTGAAGGACAGGGAGGAGTCAAGGATTACTCCAAGACAGCGCACTTGGGGGCTAGAGGAGATAGTAGTGCCATCAATAGATAATGAGATTGTAGGAGGTGAGGTTATGTGGGAGGGAGGGAAGATGATCAGCTCAGTCTTAGACATGTTAAGTTTAAGAAAGTGCTGGGACATCCAGGAAGAGGCAGCAGAGAGACAGTTGGAGATACGAGTGAGGAGAGCAGGGGAGAGGTCTGGAGAGGAAAGATAGATTTTGGTGTCATCAGCATAGAGATGATATTGGAAACCAAAAGAACTAATGAGCTTACCTAGTGAGGCTGTATAGAGAGAGAAGAGAAGAGGACCAAGGACAGATCCTTGGGGTACCCCTACAGTTAGTGGAAGTGAGGGGGAGGTGGAGTCATGAGAGGCGACAGAAAATGAACAGTCAGAAAGGTAGGAAGACAGCCAAGAGAGGGCAGTGTCACGCAGACCAATGGAGTGAAGGATTTGCAGTAGGAGAGGATGGTCCACAGTGTCAAAAGCAGCAGAGAGATCCAGTAGAATAAGTAGAGAGTAGTGTCCCTTAGATTTAGCAGCATGGAGGTCATTGCAGACTTTTGTAAGGGCAGTTTCAGTGGAGTGGAGAGGACGGAAGCCAGACTGGAATTGGTCAAGCAGTGAGTGTGAGGAAAGAAAGGAAGTAAGGCGGTTGTAGACAATACGCTCAAGGAGTTTGGAGGCAAAAGGGAGGAGAGAGATGGGTCGGTAGTTGGAGAGAGTGTTTGGATCAAGGGTAGGTTTTTTAAGAATAGGAGAGATGAGTGCATGCTTGAAGACAGAGGGGATAGTGCCTGATGAGAGGCAGAGATTTAGAAGGTGGGAAAGATGGGAACAAGTAGAAGGAGAGAGGTAGCGGAGGAGGCGGGAGGGGATAGGGTCAAGTGGGGAGGTGGTGAGGGGACAGGAACGAATGAGGGCCATGACTTCCTCTCCAGATGCATGGGAGAAAGATGTCAGAGTTGGTGCGAGGGATGGGGAGGGTTGGTAAGGGATGGGAGAAGGCTGGTTACTGATGGTCTGGTGTGATGTGACATCCTGACGTATGGAGTCAATTTTGGATGTGAAGTAAGTGGCAAAGTCAAGAGCAGAGAGTGAGGAAGGGAGACGAGGTGGAGGTGGGCAGAGGAGTGAGTTGAGAGTGGCAAAGAGGCGCCGGGGGTTGGAAGACTGGGAGGAGATGAGGTTCTTGAAGTATGACTGTTTAGCAAGAGAAAGGGCAGCACTGAAGGATGAGAGCATAAGTTTGAAATGGAGGAAGTCTGTCTTAGAGCGTGATTTCCTCCAGTGTCGCTCAGCAGTACGTGAGCATTTTTGCAGATATCTGGTGCATTTGGTGTGCCAGGATTGAGGTGTTAATTTGCGAGGGTGAATAGTGGTGGGTGGAGCAACAGAGTCAAGAGCAGAAGTAAGGGATGCATTGTATGTGGAAGTGGCTTGTTCAGGGCATGAGAGAGAGAGAATAGGAGAGAGAAGTGAGTCAAACAGGGAGGAAAGGAATGTGGTGTCAATAGCCTCAATGTTACGCTTAGTGATGGTAGCCTTAGGAGGTAGAGATGGGGAAGTTGAGAGAGAAAGGTTAAAGGAGAGCAGGTGGTGGTCAGAGAGGGGAAATGGGGAGTTGGAAAAACCAGAAATATCACAGCGGTGAGTGAAGACCAGATCCAGTGAGCTCCCATTCACATGGGATGGTGAGGAGGTCCACTGGGAGTGACCAAGTGAAGAGGTGAGGTTAAGGAGTTTAGAGGCAGGGGACTGTGTGGGGATTTCAATAGGGATGTTGAAATCGCCTAGGATAATGGAGGGAATGTCAGAAGAGAGGAAGTGAGGAAGCCAGGAAGCAAAGTTGTCGAATTTGGAAGCAGTGCCAGGGGGGGCGGTAAATGACAGCTACTCTAAGATGGACTGGTTGGAAGAGGCGTACAGTATGGACCTCAAATGTAGAGAATGTAAGAGATGGTTCTGGTGGTATGAGTTGGTAGGAGTAACTAGAAAGTAAAAGGACCCCAACACCACCCCCATGGCGACCCCCGGGTCGGGGTGTGTGTGTGAATGCGAGGCCCCCAGCAGAGAGAGCAGCAGGAGAAGTAGTGTCAGAGGGTGTAATCCAAGTTTCAGTAATGGCTAATAGGTGTAGGGAGTTGGAAATGAAAAGGTCATGAGTGGGGACCAGTTTGTTACAAACAGATCTGGCATTCCAGAGGGCACAGGATAGAGGGTATGAGTTTGTGGGAGAGATGTGAATGAGATTATCAGGGTTGCTGTAGCGATGAGGTGAGATTAACTTTGAGGGCAGTGATGATGAGAGAGTAGTGATGGTATGGGTGCCTGAGCTAGAAGGGGAAACTGCAGGAGGTGGGCAGGGTGGGAGGTCAGTGTGATGTGGATGGTGGTGTGGGGAGATGACAGGGAAGGGAGAGAGGGAGCAGGGCTGAGATGTGGGGTAGCAGGACCATGGGGCAGAGGTGAATGAAAGTGGGGCAACAGGAAAGGAGGGGGAAGGAAACAGAGAGATGGAGGGGAGACAGAGGAGGGGAGAGAGGAGGAGGTGCAGGATACTAGGGGGGGAAGGATAAAGATACATGATTAGGTAGACACTGAGTGATGTGGGGAGTATAAGAAAACCTTGACAGTGTTAAGTAGGTAAATAGGTTGAGGGAAAGTGGGTGTAGATTTAGTATGAAATGAGTCAAAAGCTTAGATAAAGTGGGTGCAGAAATGTATTTGGACTGTAAGAAATGAAAGGATTGTGAGAGGGTTAAGAAGCAATGGTAATTATGTAAGATTAAGTGTTTGTAGGTAAAATTGCATTGGTGCAGCTGTGCTTAAAAAACTAAATTACAATAATACAGATACAAGCATTTGTAGGTGAAATGGATGGTTTTTGAAATGTCCAAGTAAGGCGGTTGCGTGCTATTTTATCAGGTGCAACAATCAGGAGGTTAGTGATCTGAAGAGTAAGTGACTCACATTTGTTATTAGTTTTTCAGTTTTCATTGTTTTGTTAGATTGGTGTGCTTCTGTTTTTCTTCTTTTTAACTTCGTTTGAACGCTGATGGAACGCTGCTGTTATGTGTCACTTTTATTACCCTTTGATAAAAATGCACGCTTCGATAATAAATGCACAGCCAACCGGCTTTGCACAGCCTACAGCGTAGAACTTAAGTAGAAGAATACTACAAGTGAAACCAATAATTGCAATCTGTAACCACACCCCACCCCCTCAAATGCCAGGCAGTAAATTACCTTATAAAAACAAACAGGCAATCCACATAGATACAACTGGGTCTATATTATTCAAAACTAAAAAAGAACATCAGAATGAGATACAAAGCAATAATTTTTCAATTTAAATAACCTAGCAGAATCAGCTTGGCCTATACAACTACAGTGCAGCAGAATATGTTGGTGGTTGTTGTCAATCAAATTACCTAGCAGAATCAGCAAGGCCAGAGTGCTGGACTTTCTATTTAAAATCAGTGAATCATGTATAAACAGATCTAATGTATTCAGACGCAATGCAAAGAAAACCACAGTAAATGTACACAGACTCACATGCAATAGGCACTTATCTTAACTATTCATACTGGAAAAGTAGATAGAAATTTAGTGCTGTATAGCCCGTACTCAGTAGAGTGGGATACAGGGAGACTCACCTCGCTTCCAGGATCGATCAATACGTTAGCGAACGCTGAGTGGATCCAGACGCTACTAGTGTACACTGCCGCTCCAGGAACCTACAGTGAACACAGACACTCAGTGAACACAGACGCACCGGTCACACAGCCGCCTATGCTGCGACCGGGTCTCCTCACGGTAGCCTTCAGTGAACACAGATGCAGCGACCACACAGCCACCTATGCTGCGACTGGGCCTCCTTGTGGTAGCACTCAGTGAATATCGACGCAGTGGCCTATGCTGCGACCGAGTCCCCTCGTGGTAGCGTCTGAGACGGCAGCAAGGAATCAGTTCATGGCGGGAGACTCAGCGGAAACTGCTCATGAACCGGGGGGAGGGGCGACCAGGAGAGCGTCTGACCCCCCCTGCTGACATCAACCCTAAAGATTGCTGCCTCATGCTATTCCTGGTGCCTCTGATCCCCTAGGCCTAGCGCTGGTGCACCCGCGGTGGTAGCCGCGTCAGCTACTGTTTGGTAGTCTCCTCCCAATACAGTGCGGCTGTGTCCGTATTCCATCTACTAAGCGGAACCGTTGCCTTACCTTCTCTCCATGCTTCGGCCACAGCCTGGTAACGTCTGCTGGACCTGCTAGTATATCCGACACAGACGCCCGCCGAAACAGCACTGTACTCGTGGGTAAGCATTGTCGCAACCCGGCGGAGAGTTGTTGGAGCGACTCTTTCTAAGCGTATAAGATGCGGTTTAGAAAGATCACTCAAAAACTAGTAAGACTATTAAAAATAACATAAGAAAGCTTATGGCTGCTAAAAAAACAGCAGCCCTCTAACCATGGTCCGGCTCCTGCCGCACCAAAAAAAACCTGATTTGCCTGAGCCAGTGGGCGGGATATATGGATGGGCCCGTTGCATCCTGGGAGGCCAGAAAGCTTAATATCATTTGGTGCCAATCCGCTGTCGCTCCATCATATCCCATTGTTATCCTGTGGATAACCTGTGGACCCTGCCGGAGAACCCCAGGTTATTGTGTGATAACACAGGACGTGGCTTAGTGGAAAAGGGTCCCCCCCAAAAAATCCTGGGTCCAGTGACGCAGGTAGTGACCAGGGTTAAGGAGCAGTATAAATGGGTAACTGGGTCCCATTTATAGCATGGGGATTACGTTGTGACAGCTGCCACCAGGAAGGGAGATATTACAGCCTTCCCGTATGGTCCGGATCATTCTGGATGACAGCAAGCACTTTTGTGCGAATTCTGTCTTCCTGATAAATACCCTACAGGTCAGGGAGCACTTTTGTGCGAATTCGGGTCGCCGTAAAGTACGGCTAATAGGACTGACCCCTATGAGACAATAGCTACCGGCAACTTCTCCACCCATCCTATTTAGAAGGTTTGCTGTTTCCTCACTTAGAAGCCCATTATTTATCCGAGAAAAGTTTGGTGCTCACGACATGTGCCACAAGGTGGGGGGGCCCTTCAGAGGAGCCGGGTGACACTAGCCAGATGCTGCAGTGTGACATTATCCTGCAGCAACTGGCTCCTGTCACTGAAAAGGAGCCGGCATTGCAGGCACAAGTCTCTGAGGACAACCCAGCATCTCCAGGGACTTGGTCAGGTTCGAACATGTTTGTTAAGGTCTACAAGTTTGATACTTTGGCCTAGAGGATACTGGGGTTCCATTTAGTACCATGGGGAAGTACCAAAGCTCCCAAACCGGGTGGGAGAGTGCTAAGGTTCCTGCAGAACTGACTGACCAAACTGAAGGTCCTCAGAGGCTAAAGTATCGACCTTAACAAACATGTTCGAACCTGACCAAGTAGCTGCTCGGCAGAGCTGTAAAGCCGAGACACCCCGGGCAGCCACCCAAGAAGAACCCACTGACCTAGTCGAGTGGGCCTGAACAGATTTCGGAACCGGCAAGCCTGCCATGGAATAAATAGTGAGCCTGATCCAGCATGCAATGGACTGCTTAGAAAAAAGGACACCCAATTTTATTGGGATCATAGAGAACGAATAGCGAGTCGGACTTTCTGTGACGAGCTGTCCTCTTTACATACACCTTCAATGCCCTCACAACATACAAAGACTTTGAAGGAGCAGAGGTGTCCATAACAGCCGAAACCACAATAGGTTGGTTGATGTGAAACGCAGACACCACCTTAGGAAGGAATTGCGGATGAGTTCTCAGTTCAGCTCTGTCCTTATGGAAAATTAAGTAGGGGCTCTTGTAAGACAACGCCCCCAGCTCCGACACACGTCTTGCTGAAGCCAAGGCCAACAGTGTGACTGTCTTCCATGTAAGATATTTAACATCTACCTCCTGTAACGGTTCAAACCAGTCCGACTGGAGGAACTGCAGCACCAAATTAAGATCCCAAGGTGCCGTAGGAGGCACAAAGGGAGGTTGGATGTGTAGAACACCTTTCAAGAATGTCTGGACCTCAAGAAGAGAAGCCAACTGTTTCTGAAAGAAAATGGACAAGGCCGAAATCTGGACTTTTATGGAGCCCAGACGTAGGCCCACATTCACACCCGACTGCAGAAAAAGCAGGAAACGTCCCAGATGAAAATCCACCGCAGAATATTTTCTGCTCTCACATCAAGAGACGTATTTCTTCCAAATATGGTGGTAATGTTTAGCCGTCACCCCCTTCCTGGCTTGGATCATAGTCGGGATGACTTTGTCAAGGATGCCTCTCTTGGCAAGAATCAGCCGTTCAACTTCCAAAAATAGCCACTGTAAGTCCGGATAGACGAACGGGCCCTGTTGCAGAAGATCCTAGCGAAGAGGTAGAGCCCACGGATCTTCGGGGAGCATCTCCAGGAGGTACGCATACCAGGCCCTTCTTTGCCAGTCCGGAGCAATGAGAATTGCTTGAACCTTTATTGCTTGAACCTTTTCCCCGTTCTATTCTTTTCAGAATTCTTGGGATCAGAGGAAGTTAAGGAAACACGTACACCATCCGATAGACCCATGGAGTCGTCAGAGCGTCCACCGCCACTGCCTGTGGGTCTATTGACCTGGAACAATACCGCTTGAGCTTCTTGTTGAGACAAGAGGCTATCATGTCGATTTGTGGACATCCCCATTGACTTGTCAAGCACCTGAACACCTCCGGGTGAAGGCCCCACTCTCCCAGGTGCAGGTCACGTCTGCTGAGGAATGTCACAATCCTGACTGTAGGTTTCATATTTGGTGACTTACCCCTGCCATCTGTCCTGGATCCTGTGTCTTTTCACTCACGGAGTTAAACAGCTTGTCAGCACTGTGAGTTTTCCTGAGTTCTCTGCCTGAAAGGTAGTAGTTAATTAGCTCCACCTGTGGTGATCTCCTGCGTGAGGCTGAATTCAGTAATCTGAACTTTAGGCCTAAAAGCCAGCATCCTGTGTTTTGCAGAAGTTCAGGCTTCAGTGTTCTCTCGGCCTGCTAGGCCTCTTTCTACATCACAGCCTTGTCTAGAGTAGTCACATGACAGTGACTGTTCACCTGAACCAGAGTTGTCCAATCCTCTGCCAGTCTGAGACTCTCTGCATCACCTAATCCTGCTCTCCAATCACCAAGGACCAGGAAGTATAAGTTGGGAGACTGAGTTAGAAACTGGGCCAGTTCCTTGTGTCACACTCACAGCTATGTGTGAGTCTTCAAGCTGAGCTCCCTAAAGGTAACCTTTATACTCTAGTTCCTGTGAAAACTCTGTTCCTTGTTACCCTGTTTGGTTTACTTTTGTGTTGCCACTGATGATCACTATTTCCACGAGTCTCAAAGTAAAGGCACAGCTGCAGTGGTTCTTCTTAAAGGCACAGTATTATATTCCATAGTCTCAACTGAAAACCACAGCTGCCGTGGTTCATCTTTACTGCTGTTGTAGTTGTGATCTCCAGAGCTCCCGTATCCCTGCAGCATCTCAGTGCCTCAGTACCTCCGTGCCTCAGTACCTCCGTGCCTCAGCACCTCCGTGCCTCAGCACCTCCGTGCCCCAGCATCTCCGTGCTTCCAGCATCTCCGTGCTTCCAGCATCTCCGTGCCTCAGCACCCCCGTGCCTCAGCACCCCCGTGCCTCAGCACCTCGTGCCTCCAGCATCTCCGTGCTTCCAGCATCTCCGTGTCTCAGCACCTCGTGCCTCCAGTACCTCCGTGCTTTCAGTACCTCTGTGCCTCAGCACCTCCGTGCTTCCAGCATCTCCGTGACTCAGCACCTCATGCCTCCAGTACCTCCGTGCTTTCAGCACCCAGTGCCTCAGCACCTCCGTGCCTCCAGCATCTCCGTGCCTCCAGCACCTCGTGCCTCCAGCACCCCTGTGCCTCCAGCATCTCGTGCCTCCAGCATCTCGTGCCTCCAGCACCTCCGTGCCTCAGCACCTCCGTGCTTCCAGCACCCCAGTGTCTTTACGCACCCCAGTGTCTATACGCACCCCAGTACCTCCAAGCACCTCAGTGCCTCCTAGTACCTCAGTGTGTCCAAGCGCCTCCGCGCCTCCTAGCATCTCAGTGTCTCCAAGCACCCAGTGCACTTTAGCACAGTTGTACCTGGTATCTTCACTGATTCATCAGCGCCTTTCCAGTTCTGTCTTTCAGGAGACCTTCAGCGTGCCTCCTGTCTGCCGACCTAATCCTGCATGAGGAGAACCTAGATTCAGCCTGCTGCGGTTCCTCTTCCCAGTCACCAGAAGAAACCCCGAGTCCACAACACTCCCAAACCAGGTCAGTGGTAGTATTCATATAATCCTCCAGTCGCCCGCACAGACTTTACTAACACCGGGTTCACAAAACCTCAGTCTTGACAGTAGGAACTGGCCACATTGACCCGGCCGAAAGTGTTTGTCTGACGCAGGACCTCCTAAGCAATATTGCAGGACGCTTGGAGGGTTTGGAGTCGACTCAGCATCAATTAGCACAGTGTCTGCAGCTGAATTCTTTCACCAGAGATTCTCTGACCTTCTACACTAAGACTCCTGACCAACTGCAGATTTTCTTCCAGATGTTATTACAGTTACAAGAACTTTTGTCTAGTATTCTTTCTGTGATGCCTGATCTCTTCAGGAATACTACCAACGTTGTTGATCCTGTTTTGTCCCATCCAGTTAATAGAGTCTCTTCCTCTGTGCAAGGAAAAGTTGTTCATCAGAGCTATCCACGGCCCAAACTCTCTGAAGCTGAACGCCAGCGGCGTAGGGAGCTACACCTCTGTCTTTACTGTGGAAATTCCGGTCATTTTGTTAAAGATTGCATTCTTCGTAAGCCAGGGAATGGTGACAAATCTCAGTTTCACAGTGCTCATGT
Organism: Pseudophryne corroboree; assembly: GCF_028390025.1. Lineage (NCBI taxonomy): Eukaryota > Metazoa > Chordata > Amphibia > Anura > Myobatrachidae > Pseudophryne > Pseudophryne corroboree. The sequence goes on along the minus strand of NC_086445.1, from coordinate 909,345,125 downwards.
CTACAAGTCATCCACAGTAGCCGATCCTGCTACTGCTGACAGGGGTATCAAGATGGCTACTCTGAAAGAGACTCAAATTTATGACTGGGGTCCGGTGATTAAAAGACCTTATCCCAAGTTGGGTGTCCAGAGAAGAATATTCAAGCCATTTAGAGTCACAGAGGAGTCCGTGTCTTCAGCCCAAGGAGGGGCATCCGTGTCTTCAGCCCAAGGAGGGGCTTCCGTGTCTTCAGCCCAAGGAGGGGCTTCCGTGTCTTCAGCCCAAGGAGGGGCTTCCGTGTCTTCAGCCCAAGGAGGGGCATCCGTGTCTTCAGCCCAAGGAGGGGCATCCATGTCTTCAGCCCAAGGAGGGGCATCCGTGTCTTCAGCCCAAGGAGGGGCATCCGTGTCTTCAGCCCAAGGAGGGGCTTCCGTGTCTTCAGCCCAAGGAGGGGCTTCCGTGTCTTCAGCCCAAGGAGGGGCGTCCGTGTCTTCAGCCCAAGGAGTGGCGTCCATGTCTTCAGCCCAAGGAGGGGCATCCGTGTCTTCAGCCCCAGTGAGGGGTTCAGAGCATCCAGCCCCAGTGAGGGGTTCAGAGGGTCCAGCCCCAGAGAGACTACAGAGCGCTGCCCAGCCAGAGAGACTACAGAGCGCTGCCCAGCCAGAGAGACTACAGAGCGCTGCCCAGCCAGAGAGACTACAGAGCGCTGCCCAGCCAGAGAGTCTACAGAGTGCTGCCCAGCCAGAGAGTCTACAGAGGGCAGCCCAGCCCCGTGAAGAGGGGGCTCTTGCTTCAGCCCAGCCCCGTGAAGAGGGGGCTCTTGCTTCAGCCCTGCCCCGTGAAGAGGGGGTTCTTGCCTCAGCCCAGCCCCGTGATGAGGGGGCTCCTGCCGGTCCAGCTATATTCCAGGCTCCACCTGGTCAGTCCGTCCCGGTTCTATCCGGTCCAGCGATACTCCAGGCCCTGCCTGGTCAGTCCGTCCCGGTTCCAGCCGGTCCAGCAATACTCCAGGCTCTGCCTGGTCAGTTCGTCCCGGTTCCAGCCGGTCCAGCAATACTCCAGGCTCTGCCTGGTCAGTTCGTCCCGGTTCCAGCCGGTCCAGCAATACTCCAGGCTCTGCTTGGTCAGTTCGTCCCGGTTCCAGCCTGTCCAGCAATACTCCAGGCTCTGCCTGGTCAGTTCGTCCCGGTTCCAGCCGGTCCAGCAATACTCCAGGCTCTGCCTGGTCAGTTCGTCCCGGTTCCAGCCGGTCCAGCAATACTCCAGGACCAGCCTGGTCAGCCCGTCCCAGTTCCAGCTGGTCCAGCAATACTCCAGGACCAGCCTGGTCAGTCTACTTTGGCCCCAGCCAATTCAAGTATCCTCGGATCCAATCCAGTACTACTCGTCCAGCCAAAGATTTCTCCAGTTCCAGCCTCTAAGTTTTCGTCTGATGGTTTACCACCTATTTACTTTGATGGAGATTTATTGCAATATGCCGCTCTGGTTGAACAATTTCTCTCTCTGATGGAGTCTGATCCTTCAGGTGCAGTAACTCCTTCCAACGTTACTCGATATCTGTTCCTGGCATTCAGAGGAAGAGCTTTGGAGTGGGCCAACATGCTCTTTGAGAGTAATGATCCTGTGTTCCATGACTTACAGACTTTTAGTAACGCTGTAGTTAAAGAATTTAGTCCTAAACCTTTGGAATCTGCATCAACGAAGGTCCTAAATTCTTCTGTATGAATTTCTCAAGTTCCTCTAAGATTCAAGATGGGTGTCCGGAGTCCACCCTTGAAGAGGGGGATACTGTCACAATCCTGACTGTAGGTTTCATATTTGGTGACTTACCCCTGCCATCTGTCCTGGATCCTGTGTCTTTTCACTCACGGAGTTAAACAGCTTGTCAGCACTGTGAGTTTTCCTGAGTTCTCTGCCTGAAAGGTAGTAGTTAATTAGCTCCACCTGTGGTGATCTCCTGCGTGAGGCTGAATTCAGTAATCTGAACTTTAGGCCTAAAAGCCAGCATCCTGTGTTTTGCAGAAGTTCAGGCTTCAGTGTTCTCTCGGCCTGCTAGGCCTCTTTCTACATCACAGCCTTGTCTAGAGTAGTCACATGACAGTGACTGTTCACCTGAACCAGAGTTGTCCAATCCTCTGCCAGTCTGAGACTCTCTGCATCACGTAATCCTGCTCTCCAATCACCAAGGACCAGGAAGTATAAGTTGGGAGACTGAGTTAGAAACTGGGCCAGTTCCTTGTGTCACACTCACAGCTATGTGTGAGTCTTCAAGCTGAGCTCCCTAAAGGTAACCTCTATACTCTAGTTCCTGTGAAAACTCTGTTCCTTGTTACCCTGTTTGGTTTACTTTTGTGTTGCCACTGATGATCACTATTTCCACGAGTCTCAAAGTAAAGGCACAGCTGCAGTGGTTCTTCTTAAAGGCACAGTATTATATTCCATAGTCTCAACTGAAAACCACAGCTGCCGTGGTTCATCTTTACTGCTGTTGTAGTTGTGATCTCCAGAGCTCCCGTATCCCTGCAGCATCTCAGTGCCTCAGTACCTCCGTGCCTCAGTACCTCCGTGCCTCAGTACCTCCGTGCTTCCAGCATCTCCGTGCTTCCAGCATCTCCGTGCCTCAGCACCCCCGTGCCTCAGCACCCCCGTGCCTCAGCACCTCGTGCCTCCAGCATCTCCGTGCTTCCAGCATCTCCGTGTCTCAGCACCTCGTGCCTCCAGTACCTCCGTGCTTTCAGTGCCTCTGTGCCTCAGCACCTCCGTGCTTCCAGCATCTCCGTGACTCAGCACCTCGTGCCTCCAGTACCTCCGTGCTTTCAGCACCCAGTGCCTCAGCACCTCCGTGCCTCCAGCATCTCCGTGCCTCCAGCATCTCCGTGCCTCCAGCATCTCGTGCCTCCAGCATCTCGTGCCTCCAGCACCTCCGTGCCTCAGTACCTCCGTGCCTCAGCACCTCCGTGCTTCCAGCACCCCAGTGTCTTTACGCACCCCAGTGTCTATACGCACCCCAGTACCTCCAAGCACCTCAGTGCGTCCAAGCACTTCCGTGCCTCCTAGTACCTCAGTGTGTCCAAGCGCCTCCGCGCCTCATAGCATCTCAGTGTCTCCAAGCACCCAGTGCACTTTAGCACAGTTGTACCTGGTATCTTCACTGATTCATCAGCGCCTTTCCAGTTCTGTCTTTCAGGAGACCTTCAGCGTGCCTCCTGTCTGCCGACCTAATCCTGCATGAGGAGAACCTAGATTCAGCCATCTCTGCTGCGGTTCCTCTTCCCAGTCACCAGAAGAAACCCCGAGTCCACAACACTCCCAAACCAGGTCAGTGGTAGTATTCATATAATCCTCCAGTCGCCCGCACAGACTTCACTAACACCGGGTTCACAAAACCTCAGTCTTGACAAGGAAGTCTGCTTCCCAGTTGTTTACTCCCGGAAGAAGACCGCTGACAATGCCACAGTGTGTTTTTCTGCCCAGAGGAGAATTCTTGACACCTCTGACATTGCTGACTTTTCGTTCCGCCCTGTCGGTTTATGTACGTCACTGCCGTCACATTGTCCGAATGGACCTGAACGGCCTGATCTTGAAGAAGATATGAGGCCTGCAGAAGGGCGTTGTATATGGCCCTGAGTTTCAGAATGTTGATTGGAAGGACGACTTCCTGACTTGACCATCTCCCTTGAAACTGCACCCCCCGGGTGACCGCTCCCCACCCTCTGAGGCTTGCATCTGTGGTTAGCAGAATCCAATTTTGAATCCTAAACCTTCGGCCTTCGAACAGGTGAGAAATCTGTAGCCACCACAGAAGGGATATCCTGGCCTTTGGCGACAGACGGATCCTCTGATGCATGTGAAGATGCGATCCGGACCATTTGTCCAGCAGATCGAGTTGGAAGAGTCTTGCATGAAACTTTCCGTACTGGAGAGCCTCATAAGAGGCCACCATTTTCCCCAGAAGACGAATGCACAGGTGCATCGATATCCGGGTTGGCTTCAGGACATCCCGGACCATCGACTGGATTTCCAATGATTTTTTCATCGAAAGAAAAACCTTCTGCGACTGTGTGTCCAGTATCATTCCCAGAAATGGGAGCCTCCGAGTTGGCTCTAAGTGAGATTTCAGAAGATTCAGAATCCAGCCGTGATCCCGGAGTAGTTTGGTTGTGAGGCCAATGCTGTTCAACAACCTCTCCCTGGACGGAGCCTTTCAAAAGATCGTCCAGGTACGGAATTATGTTCATTCCCTGCCTGCGAAGGAGAAACATCACCTTGGTGAACACCCTCGGTGCCGTGGAAAGACCAATAGGTAGCGTCTGGAACTGGTAGTGACAGTCCTGTAGTGCAAACCGTAGGTAACCCTGGTGAGGAGGCTAGATCGGAATGTGAAGGTACGCATGCTTGACGTCCAGAGACACTAGGAATTCCCCTTCCTCCAAACCTGAGCTCAACGCTCTCAGAGACTCCATCTTGAATTTGAACACCCGTAGGTACGGGTTCAATGATTTGAGATTCAGAATCGGCCTTACCGAACCATCCGGTTTCGGTACGACAAACAAGTTGGAATAGTATCCCTTGTTTTGGAGATGAGGTGGAACTGAAACAATGACCCGCGTTTGTATCAGTTTTTGAACGGCATCCTGTAAGGTTATACTTGCCTCCTGTGAAACTGGTAAGCCTGATTTGAAGAATCTGTGAGGTGGGTGTTCCTGAAACTCCAGTCTGCAACCCTGGGAAATAAGATCTATGACCCAGGGATCCTGGCATGATGTTGTCCAGATGAAACTGAAATTCCTTAGTCAGGCTCCCACCTGCCAGTCTTCCAGGCATCGCTGTCCACCGTCATGCTGAAGTCTTTGAGGAAGTAGAGCTGGAGCTCTGTTCCTGAACACCGGCAGTTGCTGGTTTACGTGGTTTACCTCTACGCCTCTGTTGGCTGTAGAAGATCCTCTGGCTTTGCCCTTAAACTTGGCAGTCCGAAAGGACTGTACAGTAGGTCTTGAGTAGGTCTTCCTGGTTGGGGGAGCTGCAGAAGGTAGATATTTGGACTTTACAACAGTAGCTTTGGAGATCCATTTGTCTAGTTTGTCTCCAAATAAGGTCTCTCCTGTGAAGGGGTAGGCCTTCCACACCTTTCCTGGAGTCCACTGACGTAACCATAAGCCCCTGCAATGACGACACTGCCATAGCCGAGGCACGTGCATTAAGCAAACCCACTTCTTTAATGTCTTCCACCATAAAGTTTGCAGAGTCCTGTATATGTTGCAGGAGAAAAACAATCTCACCTCTAAGTAAGGAATCCAACCCCTCAATAAGGTTACCTGACCACCTAGCAATGGCTTTAGTAATCCACGCACAGGCTATAGTGGGCCTTTGGGCCACCCCAGCAGTTGTGAACAAGGATTTGAGTGTAGCCTCAATTTTACGATCAGCCGTGTGTTTCAGTGAGGCTGCACCAGGGACAGGTAATACTATTTCCCGTGACAGCCTAGACACTGATGGGACACTTTTAGGGATTTGAAATTTTCTATCAGGATTAACCCACGGTTCTTCAAACAGGGTATTTAGTTCCTTTGACACAGGAAAAGTGACCGAGGATTTCTTTTTCCATTAAAATAAGATTCCTCACATGCCTCTGCCACTTTATCAGGAATTTACAGAACATCTCTGATAGCGTCTTTAATAGCCTCAATTCTCTGTGACAGAGCAGCATCCCCCCATTCTGAATCTACCTCCCCCTCCTCCATGTCTGACCCCTCAGCGTCAGAGTCAGACTGCAGGATAAGTCCCACAGTTCGCTTTTGTGGACAAATGGCAGGGGACTGAGACGCTTGTTTGGGGACTGAGTCTCTATTCATAATCTCATCCACAGACTGTCTTAAGTATTGCATCTCTTTCTTATGGCGGAATTATTTATTAGATATATTGGAAATCATTCCTTTAATGGAATCCAACCACACTGGTTCAGCCCGCTACCCTGAGAGGGTGCACAACACTGAGTACATAATAGTGAGCTCCTGGAGAAAGAGGAACACTCCACCGTACATGAAACACACTCTTTGCCTGACATGTTGTAAATGTGACAGGACACACACACAGGAAAGGTTAAAAGCACAATTAACCCACAAAGAGCCCTTCCAGTGAGACACAGAGTATGTTGGAGCCAGCCCACAGCGTCCTTATCGCTAATGCCAAGTTTAGCCGGGTCGCAGACTAAGTACCCAGATTGGGGATTTGGTACACTAATATCGCTCCCCCCCTGCTATGTCCCCTGGTACCGCTGAGGTAATCTGGAGTCACACTGGAGGAGCTGTGCATCCCTGTCAGTCAGCGTCTGTGTCCACTGCAGAGGGAAAATGGCGCTGGTGAGCTGCTAGATCCGCTCATAGTGGAGCCCCGCCCCTTCAATGGAGCGCGGTCTTCCCACTTTTTTTATACTGGCTGAGGTAATTTTGTGCTTAAAATGGAACAGAACCGTTTTAAGGCTGTGTTTGCCAGTTTGGGCACTGTGTACAGTGTACTGAGACGTAGTTGTGTACTGAGTCTGGAGACGCAATCCGCCACGGTTAGACGCACTCTTGCCGCCATAATGGCTGGCGACCTGCTAGCCGGGATGCCGGCTTAGTACTCACCACTATTCTTTCTTCTGGCCCTGTTAGGGGTGGCGGCGTGCTGCGTGAATGTACGCTCGCCATGGTGTGGCTTGCGAATAGTTCCCTCAGGAGCCAGTGTCCTGTCAGCGGGTAATGGGACCATTAACCCTTTGGAAGGTTGGGCCGTTACCCCCCTAAGTCCCACAAAGCAGGCAGGCTGGTGCCATCCAGTCCTGCCTGAAAATAACAAACAGAAAAATAAATGGAGAAAACTCTTCAGGAGCTTCCACAAGTGTGCCCGGCTCCTCCGGGCACATTTTCTAAACTGAGTCTGGTAGGAGGGGCATAGAGGGAGGAGCCAGCCCACACTATCAAATTCTTAAAGTGCCCATGGCTCCTAGTGGACCCGTCTATACCCCATGGTACTAAATGGAACCCCAATATCCTCTAGGACGTAAGAGAAATACCTGGTTACCCCTCTTGGGTGGTGGTCCATGCCACCACCCACAGGGGAATGGAACCCTGTGGCGACCTAAGGTCGCCACCAGGCCTGAAGCATGGCAAGCGCAGCAAGCCCCCGAGGGCATGCGCTGCGCTCGCAGCCTGGATCCCGGCGTCGGGCTCCTGACCACCGGGATCTCGTACTGATCCCCCTGTTGCAGCACTAAGTCTGCTCTTACCACTGATAGCCTGTATTGCTGGACAGATCCCTCATACTTTCTTAGTACTGTAAATCATGGCATTTTCTGTCACTGAAATAAGAGGCAATAGGAAATTATCACATTGCCACTTTTTAATAAATAGGCTCCTTAGGAGGATGGACTTTAATTAAAGAAAAAATCAGATATGTACATCTCTGACTGGAGGAATAGTGGAAAAAACTAAACCGCATGATTAAACAGGATAGTGGCAGTCCTTATAAGTGCTTAGAAAAGTGCATACAAGAAATATAAAAAAAAAAAAAAAAACAAAACAAAGGAGGATAAGAAACATATAAAGCTTTTCTAAATTGCTCTAAACCATACTTGCCTACCTGACCCTCTCCATGGGGTAAATTTACTAAGATGGGATGTTGCCTATAGCAACCAATCAAATTCTACTTCTCATTTATCTATTACCTTCTAGAACAGGCATTCCCAACCACGGTCCTCAAGGCACACCAACAGTGCAGGTTTTAGTGATATCCAGGCTTCAGCACAGGTGACTTAATTAGTAGCTCAGTTATTTTGATTTAACCATCTGTGCTGCAGCCTGGATATCACTAAAACCTGCACTGTTGGTGTGCCTCGAGGACCGTGGTTGGGAATGCCTGTTCTAGAAGATAATACCTAGAATCTGATTGGTTACTATAGGCAACATCCCATCTTAAATATTACTCCCATCTTAGTAAATTTACCCCCATGAGGGAGAAAATGCTCTGTTCCTGGACTTTCCTGGTAATGTATGATTGCCATCACCTGTGGTGAAACACCTTTCTTATCAATTAACTAGCTCACCACAGGTGATGGCAATCATACATTACCAGGAAAGTCCAGGAACAGAGCATTTTCTCCCTCATGGAGAGGGTCAGGTGCAGGCAAGTATACTCTAAACATACACTAAAGCTGGAACCACACAATACTAGAGTATCCCAAACTCAGTCCTCAAGGCACCCTAACGATCCAGGATAACCATGCTTGAGCAGGCGCCTCATTCATTTTCATTAAACCATCTGTTCTCAGCAATTGATCTCCTTAAAGCCTGGATTGTAGGGTGCCTTGATGGGCGAGTTTGGGAAAAACTGCACTATACTATATATTGGACGATGTTGAGATCTGCAAATTAATAGTTTGTACCTAATTTGTGGACAACAAACCCAGAAAAAAAACATGATCCAACGCCTCTCTCTATTTCCTCCATCCCCCACTGAACATTAGGCTGTCACCCCCCTACTGATATAGTAAATTGGGCCATTCACGGAACAGTTCTTACTCGCCATCTTTCATCTCCGACTCCTTGCACAGTTCCTGGGTAATCATCTCATTTCCACTCATAGTGATTCTTGTCTCAGTGGCGGCAAAACCTGTAGCATGTTGTAGTACAAAGGAATAAACATAAACTGACCATAATAAACTATAAAACAAAAACTTTTTAATTTCAGCTATACAAATATTAAGGGGAACATAACAAATGCACAAGAAAAATAAGAGCAGATAGATATAAATAATAAGCACTTCATCGATGTATATTATAAAAATGGAGTACTTTAACGCAGAAACCTAATGGGGTTAGCACAGATTAAGACAGGCATTCCCAACCGCGGTCCTCAAGGCACACCAACAGTGCAGGTTTTAGTGATATCCAGGCTTCAGCACAGGTGACATAATTAGTTGCTCAGTTATTTTGATTTAACCATCTGTGCTGCAGCCTGGATATCACCAAAACCTGCACTGTTGGTGTGCCTTGAGGACCGTGGTTGGGAATGCCTGGATTAAGAGGTTGAGTCAATTAGCTGTAAGACCCCTCACTGTACCAAGTAAATGCAACTACGTGCAATAATAGTGCACATAAGACTGCTGGCTCTGGCTGCGTACAAAAACCTGTGATTACGGGGCTAAATCAGTCCACAAGGAGGAGAAAGTTGCAGTGCCGTATGCAGTACATACATCAAGCAGACGATTCCTCAATTCCCCGACACCAATACAATCCACCGATAAAAAATGCAGTTAGGTGGACATTGATGGTTGGCAATCTGACAGTGATGATCAGTCAACGAAAATCAGCGAAAATTGACCAAATTCTACCGTAATGTATGATCCTCATAAGGCTTCAGTTTACTAAAGTGCGAAAAACACTATTTCCAGTGAAAATGTGTGTATTTGCCGGCAACTGGGCTTCCCCCTAGAGACCCGGTCAAAATACTGGTAGTCAAGATCCCGACAGTCAGAAGACCAACAGCAAGGTTCCAACAGACAGAATCCCTACACATCCTAGAGGTAAGTACAGGGTTTGGGGTTAGAATTATGCACTAGAGCAGAGGTTCCCAAATGCTGTCCTCAAGGCACCCCAACAGTCCAGGATGTAGGTATATCCATGGCTCAGCACAGATGGTTAAATCAAATTGACTTAGGTGCTAATTAATACCCCTTTCACATCGCACAAATAACCCGGTACCGACACGGCATATTGCCGTGTCGAACCGGGTCAGTGTGCGATGTGAAAGCACACTGGGCGATTTAGCGGGTCGCCTGACCCGGTAAATCAACCCGGTAAAAAAGAAGGGTTTTACCCGGGTTGATTACCGGGTCAGGTGCGGTGTGAATGGGAGCCGTGTCGATGCGACACGGTTCCCATTCACAAGATAGGGAGAGGCGGCGCTGGAGATGAGCTCATCTCCCGACGCCGCCTCCACCCCCGCCCCTGCTGCTGCTGCGGCCTCCGTTGTCATGGCAACCGACCCGGTATATTGCCGGGTCGGGAAGCCTGCAACGGAGCGCAAATGCCGGATCCCACCCGGTAAGTACACGTTTGTCTTACCGGGTAGGACCCGGCATTTGCGGTGTGAATGCAGCATAAGTCACCTGTGGCCAAGCATGGATACATTTAAAACCTGGACCGTTGGTGTGCCTGGAGGACCGCATTTGGGTACCTCTACACTAGGGAGAGGGATGGAGTTAGGCTGCGTAGGAGGGGAAGGTTAGGGTAAGGCTGCAGGAGAGGGAGCGCAGTTAAGGTTAGACTGTGGAAGGGGGAGGTTATGCTTAATGCTGCTTACACATCGCAAAAACCTGCTTTTGAAATGGTATTTGAAACGGTTCTTAAAACGGGTCTGAGCAGTTAAACCCCTTTCACATCTCATGTTGTAACCAGTAAGTTACCATTTCATTACCGTTTTGGTACCTTTCACACTGAACCCGATTCACCCATAGAAAACAGTGGTTGTCATTATAAATGGACTTTTCTGGCCCACACATTATTAATAATTATTAATTAATTCATTATTAATAATTTGGATAGTCGTACGATGGAACCCAGCAGCTTGAAGCATTTTTGCTATGTTTTTATATATGAGGGTATCCTTGACTATCCCAGTAATTTGGCAGCAGATTTCCTCATCCCCTCTGATCCTAAAGCAGCTCCCTCACCTCTTCATCACTCCAATTAGACATTTTATAATGGCTTTGCAGTCTAAGGGGTATATGCAATTGCGGTCGAATTCCCGAAATTGTCGAATTTCGGGAATTTTTCGCCCAAAAAAAAAATCGTCAATGCAATTCAGTGCATTCCGTCCAAAAAACGGACTTTCAAAATTCGACTTTTTGAAATTCGACTTTTGTCAAATTCGACTTTTCTGCAATGATACAAGTGCTGCAATTCGACCAAAGTGTATTCAATTGAAGTTTGGAAATTCGACAACAGTGCTTTTAGACAGTAAATTCGACATTTTCAATCCGCCACACTTTGGTGGGTGAAACTAATAAAAGAAATTTAAAACATGTTTTTTTTGTGTTTTTTTTATTGATAATAGCATATCTATTTATATTAGAAGGGATTAGGTACTTGGTTTGTCTTTTTTGGAGGCACAAGTATTATTTATATATTTTTTAAAATATTTTTTTTTTTTTCTAGATGGAATGGTAAAATTCAGAAAAAAAATGGCGTGGGGTCCCCCTCCAAAGCATAACCAGCCTCGGGCTCTTCGAGCTGGCCCTGGTTCTAAAAATGCGGGGAAAAAATTGACAGGGGATCCCCCGTATTTTTAAAACCAGCACCGGGCTCTGCGCCTGGTGCTGGTGCAAAAAATACGGGGGACAAAAAGAGTAGGGGTCCCCCGTATTTTTTACACCAGCATCGGGCTCCACTAGCTGGACAGATAATGCCACAGCCGGGGGTCACTTTTATACAGTGCCTTGCGGCTGTGGCATTAAATATCCAACTAGTCACCCCTGGCCGGGGTACCCTGGGGGAGTGGGGACCCCTTCAATCAAGGGGTCCCCCCCAGCCACCCAAGGGCCAGGGGTGAAGCCCGAGGCTGTCCCCCCCATCCAAGGGCTGCGGATGGGAGGCTGATAGCCTTGAGTAAAATGACAGAATATTGTTTTTCCAATAGTACTACAAGTCCCAGCAAGCCTCCCCCGCAAGCTGGTACTTGGAGAACCACAAGTACCAGCATGCGGAGGAAAACCGGGCCCGCTGGTATCTGTAGTACTACTGGGGAAAAAATACCCAAATAAAAACAGGAGACACACACCGTGACAAGTACAACTTTATTACACACTGCCGACACACACATACTTACCTATGTTGACACGAAGCAGTCGGTCCTCTTCTCCAAGTAGAATCCACGGGTACCTGAAAATAAAAGATAATTATACTCACCTGATCCATGGTCCAGAGATAAATCCACGTACTTGTCAAAAAAAGAAAACGAACACCCGACCAGCGAACTGAAAGGGGTCCCATGTTGACACATGGGACCCCTTTCCCCGAATGCAGAGAGACCCCCCCGTGACTGCTGTCACTGAAAGGTCTCGTAAGCCAATCAGCGAGCGCAACGTCCTTGCACTCTGCTGATTGGCTCTGTGCGCGTCTGAGCTGCCAGCGCATCGCACAGCTCCCTCCATTATATTCAATGGTGGGAACTTTGCGGTTAGTGGTGGGGTCACCCGCGGTCAGCGGCTGACCGCGGGTAACCCCACCGCTGACGGCAAAGTTCCCACCATTGAAAGTAATGGAGGCAGCTGTGTGATGCGCTGTCTGAGCTTAGACGCGCACAGCCAATCAGGTGAGCGCCACGGAGTAGCGCTTCCTGATTGGCTGAAGGGACCTCAGTGACAGGAGTCACGTGATGTCCCGGCATTCGGGGAAAGGGGTCTCATGTGTCAACATGGGACCCCTTTCAGTCCGGTGGTTCGGGTGTTCGTGTTTTTTTTTTTTGCCAAGTACGTGGATTATCTCTGGACGTGGATTTATCTCTGGACACTGGCAGGTGAGTATAATTTTTTGCACAGGTACCCTCGGATCGTCGGAGACTGTGGCAGTCGGCGTGTCAACATAGGTAAGTATGTATGTGTGTCGGCAGTGTGTAATAAAGTTGTACTTGTCACGGTGTGTGTCTCCTGTTTTTATTTGGGTATTTTTTTTTCAGTAGTACTACAGGTACCAGCGGGCCCGTTTTTCTCCCGCATGCTGGTACTTGTGGTTCTCCAAGTACCAGCTTGCGGGGGAGGCTTGCTGGGACTTGTAGTACTATTGGAAAAAACAATATTCTGTCATTTTACTCAAGGCTATCAGCCTCCCATCCGCAGCCAATGGATGGGGGGGACAGCCTCGGGCTTCACCCCTGGCCCTTGGGTGGCTGGGGGGGGGGACCCCTTGATTGAAGGGGTCCCCACTCCCCCAGGGTACCCCGGCCAGGGGTGACTAGTTGGATATTTAATGCCACGGCCGCAGGGCACTGTATAAAAGTGACCCCCGGCTGTGGCATTATCTGTCCAGCTAGTGGAGCCCGATGCTGGTGTAAAAAATACGGGGGACCCCTACTCTTTTTGTCCCCCGTATTTTTTGCACCAGCACCAGGCGCAGAGCCCGGTGCTGGTTTTAAAAATACGGGGGATCCCCTGTCAATTTTCCCCCCGCATTTTTAGAACCAGGACCAGCTCGAAGAGCCCGAGGCTGGTTATGCTTTGGAGGGGGGACCCCACGCCATTTTTTTTCCGTGTTTTTCCCGTTTAAACGTTTATAAAGCCACTCTCACATGTGTCTCCTGTGTTTTCCAAGCTGTTTCCTGGTTGTGGCTGCTGACATCACACATGGAGACAGCCTATGACTTGCTGGGGCTTGCAAATACCGTTTCAGACCCTTTCACACTGCACAGTGAAATGGGACTGAAACGGGTAGGACCCTTCTTTTTTACTGTTTCAAAATACCGGTATTTTGAAAACGGTAAATTGAAGGGGACCCTTTCACATCGCAGCCGTTTAGGAAGCCAGTTAAAACGGCAAAATACCGGGTATAAGCTGCGGTGTGAAAGGGGTATCAGATAGATAGATAGATAGATAGATAGATAGATAGATAGATAGATAGATAGATAGATAGATATCAAAGCAATTCTCATTTCGCTCAAGATGACGAAAGCAGGAAATATTAATTGAAAATACAGTTCACTTCAATTTTCAGTACATTTTTTCTTCAACAGAAACTGAAAGCCAGGTTTGGAACATAGATTTGTTCCTTAGATTTGGAACATAGTTCCAAACCGGGTCAATCCTGGACAGAACACTTTCCACTGCTGCGCCGATCTGGGCTATTCCCAGATCAGCGCCGTTCACACTGCAGACGAGTGCTGGTTCCAGCGCTTGAAGATGACATCATCTCCTTGTGCCAGAATCGGTCTCTCCCCCTGCTGTAAATGGGTCCCGGTTTAGATGACCTCGGATACTTGTTTACACTAAGCATTACCCTGGTCCTGGTAGGGCTTCCCAGGGGATTTTTGTGTCAGTGGAAAAGGGGTATAATACTCCACTGGTGCAATAAGCTGGGCTATTGCCAGGTCTACATGGGTTATTCACCAAAAAAGGGAAAGAAACTGGAATGAGGGGTGGGAGGGGGAGGGGAGAGGTAAAGTCAGTTGCACAGGATAAGGAATTATAGAAGAGACCCCTAATTCATATATCTCATTGATTGTTCATATTTTCAAGGGGGTGCTACCACAGATCATATTATAGATTCGTAACAAAGGGAAAGGAAAGGATCTGTCTTAGGTGCACAAAATTTAAAATATAACTTTTAATTATTGCCGTTAAAATCTTTGATTTAACACTATATTGTAGCGTATTCTACTGAGTAGCTAATATGCGAAATATTAAAACCACAAATAACAAATATGTGAAAGTATAACAACACTGTGAATTACAAAATTCACGTTCTACGCGTCTGCTTCTCCTGTTTAGAAATACAAATTAACAGAAATGTGACAAGTTAATGTATTGTGTTTAGCATAGAAGAATGCATCCCTAGGTCTCAGAATCCCGAGTAAATGAGACACGGAATTAGTATAGATACGGGGTTCAATAGGCAATCCACGTGCGGGATGTGAAACATCATACCAGTCCTAACATAACAGGGATCGCTTAGAAGAATCTTCAGCTAGGTCCTTTAATACTGTGATTATAAGTGTTTATCAGAATGACAGTCAGTTCCTAGAATACCACTATTAACATTGGCAATTATCAAGCGATAGAAGAGTCTGATATCACATCCACTCCCGTGTGAGCGAGACCACACAGCGTATGTAAGCTGTGACAGGCCACCTACATGCGGGATGTGAAATAACACAATAGTTGGAGTATAATAGATACCGCTTACAGACATTAATGCTAGTTATCACTGAAGTACAGATTTACCTTAAAAGAATTATCAGACACTAATGTATATATATATTGATAATAAACAATATTCTGCCTAAGGGATCTGTACAGGCAATTGGCCCTCAATAGGTGATTATATTGGTATCTTACCAGACCCTAATTAAAGGACCACTGACAATTACGACACTTCTATTAATGTGGATAGTAAGGTCACCCTGAGTCATATACTCGGGTGAAGAGAGAATAACCTGATCATCCATAATAGATCACAGTAATTAACCTAGCCACAGAGCGCCGGCTGTATACTTGACCTAGAGTCACACATATGGGTGAAGAGTTGATGAATTGACCAGTTATAATAGATTACAGCAATCGACTGAATTCAGTCCAGCCGCAGAGTGCCTACTGTATATCTGACTGCAATCTAATATCTATTTATACACACTCATCACGCTGTGAACTTCTCCTGTATAAGACCACTAACAATTGTTATAAACAACTAAGCGCCATCCATATATTATATCTATCTCCCCTTCTCTCCCTCCCCCCCCCCCTTTTTTTGATTAACATTTTGGTTTATCATCATCAGAACAAATCTCTAGTGATACATAGTTTGACATCCATGAACAACTAACTGCAGATAGAATTTAACACCTGACACTACGAGTGAGAGGTGTACCGGTATATAATTTCTTACATGAAAAATACCACAGGATCACCCCCCCAATATACAGCACGCCTGACACTATAAGTGAGAGGCGAACTAGTATACAATCTCACGTATGAGAAATATTATGGGGTTACTCCCCGACATTTAATGCGCCTGACACTATATGTGAGAGGTGATGTGATATCATAAAATATCAATAACACAAGGGGGATGTGAATATGAGATCCTATGGTACAAGACAGACACCTGACACTATAAGTGAGAGGTGAACTAACAGTGGAATGATACATCTCAAACAAAACGATTAAGAATCCGACAATTTTTGAAAGGAGATGTCATACTATCACACTGAGATTTGAATATTTGTGAAATTCATATGGGGACCTATTACTATAATTATAGGGTGCACTATGTGTTTATAACGGTCTTTTAGATTAATGAGAGTGACGGCACACAAATACATGTGTGACTGACCTTGGAAGTTTAAGTGACTAGCAACAGATTAATGAACAAAGGAACAATTCATCACATCTTTTAAGATTGCAACATATGTTCCAGTCATAGAATCCGGGCTCTGTGCCAGAAACACTCATCCAACTATTGAAGTGTTAGAAACATTCTTCTAAACATTGAGGTTATTATTTGAATATTAATATATTTATGTGAAACACAAACATGAAATATCACCGATATAAATAAATAAAAACAGGGATCTAACAGAACAGACACCAAACAGACGCTCAGCTTTTTTTTTTTTTAAATCTATGTTTATTTTCTTTTTTTGTAATTCACAGTGTTGTTATACTTTCACATATTTGTTATTTGTGGTTTTAATATTTCGCATATTAGCTACTCAGTAGAATACGCTACAATATAGTGTTAAATCAAAGATTTTAACGGCAATAATTAAAAGTTATATTTTAAATTTTGTGCACCTAAGACAGATCCTTTCCTTTCCCTTTGTTACGAATCTACATGGGTTATTGCCAGGTCTACCCCGGTTATTGCCGGGTCGTGGCTTGGTGTAAAAGGGTCCTTGAAAAATAGCCCGGTTTGAGTGACCTTGCAATCCGACCCAGGTAGCTAACAGAGTCAGACCTGGGAAGGACCCAGGTAGCCTGCGGTGCAAAAGGCACAACCCAGGTCATCCGACTCGGGTAACACTATTAACATAGAGAGAGCCGGATCACCGGCACTTGGGGATTATGTAATCTCCAAGCGCCGGCAGAACAGAAAGACGGATGCAGTCTGAAATGGGTCCACCTGCCAATATACCTGGTCCAGACTGCAGTGTGAACAAAGTTTGACCATACTTGCCTACCTGGACCTCTCCATAAGGGAGAACATGCTCTGTTCCTGGACTTTCCTGGTAATGTATGATTGCCATCACCTGTGGTGAGCTAGTTAATTGATAAGAAAGGTGTTTCACCTCAGGTGATGGCAATCATACATTACCAGGAAAGTCCAGGAACAGAGCATTTTCTCCCTCATGGAGAGGGTCAGGTAGGCAAGCATGATTTTGACCCAGCTGTGACATGGTTTGGACCAGTGTTCGAAAACCAGGTTGGTGGAAAAGAGTTACTAGTAAATCAAGGCAATAGGAGGTTCTCTTTAGCTGTAATTAGCAGCAATAGGAAACCAGTCATTTCAGATTTTAGTAAATGTGACAGAAAGTTTCGAAAGTTCTCACCTTTCTCCCTATTCTCTAATACAGTGACACAGCAGAAAGCTGTATACATGGTATCTTACACTTTCCCTACCTTAATAATCAAACAGTGTAATCACTTAGGAAGGTGGAGCTGCTTCTACAGCTATCAGTATTAATAGCTAGATCATTGTGATATTTTTCTGTAGAATGAGGTTTTCTATAGAATAAGAATTTACCTAGCAAATATTTGCAGGATTTACAAAGTCTATTATTTTAAATTTTTGATGTTTAAAATAACACATAAAAATGCAGATTCTACATGTCTACAATGCACATGGCGTACATTGTACATTGCATACTAGCCTCCTGCAGAACATTGCACCCAAATGACTGCTTGTGAATATATACTTGTCTAGGTAATTCCATCTACTAGCCTCCTGCAGAACATTGCACCCAAATGACTGCTTGTGAATATATACTTGTCTAGGTATACTGAAAATGAGAGCTGCAGATTATCACTACTGATTGCACTGAATTACTAATTATCAAATTGGGTGATAAGAATTATAGCATTGCTATAGGAATAAGGAATCTGTTTTTTTTATTAGATTGCTTATGCACATGATAGGTTGCTATTTATAAATTGGAATGTTATTTCCTGAGTATAGGCATGAGGGCATGACTCTGATAAATTTCAGTTGGTTGGTATGTTAGCTTGTTTTCTTTAAACTTTTTTATTACTAGCCATTGCTGGGGGTGGGATCATTGGAGTTGGGTGTAATCAGTGTATTCACATGCTTGGTCCATTACTTAAAGAGCATTAAGGAGGCTTCGGCCGTAGGCTTGTGGACATTATTCAAAGGATAACAACAATTTTAAACATCATTTTGACTTTACACCGACGTTAAACCGAAGGTAAACAGTAGGACATCAATCATTCCACAATCTGGACCACTGAAGGACAGATTACAAACAAATGTGAATCCTATTCCTCTACACAACAAACTACTCCAGTCTGACACTTATAACTTAAATCTGTGTTAGGAATGCTGCAAGACCTTTTCACTTCATCCGCAACTACTCAAATTTATGTCTATACAGTAGCTTACCAAAAATAAGATTTTACTTACCGATAAATCTATTTCTCGTAGTCCGTAGTGGATGCTGGGACTCCGTCAGGACCATGGGGATTAGCGGCTCCGCAGGAGGCAGGGCACAAAAATAAAAGCTTTAGGACTAGGTGGTGTGCACTGGCTCCTCCCCCTATGACCCTCCTCCAAGCCTCAGTTAGGATACTGTGCCCGGACGAGCGTACACAATAAGGAAGGATTTTGAATCCCGGGTAAGACTCATACCAGCCACACCAATCACACCGTACAACCTGTGATCTGAACCCAGTTAACAGTATGACAAACGTAGGAGCCTCTGAACAGACGGCTCACAACAATAACAACCCGATTTTTTTGTAACAATAACTATGTACAAGTATTGCAGACAATCCGCACTTGGGATGGGCGCCCAGCATCCACTACGGACTACGAGAAATAGATTTATCGGTAAGTAAAATCTTATTTTCTCTGACGTCCTAGTGGATGCTGGGACTCCGTCAGGACCATGGGGATTATACCAAAGCTCCCAAACGGGCGGGAGAGTGCGGATGACTCTGCAGCACCGAATGAGAGAACTCCAGGTCCTCTTTAGCCAGGGTATCAAATTTGTAGAATTTTACAAACGTGTTCTCCCCCGACCACGTAGCTGCTCGGCAGAGTTGTAATGCCGAGACCCCTCGGGCAGCCGCCCAAGATGAGCCCACCTTCCTTGTGGAATGGGCCTTGATAGATTTAGGCTGTGGCAGGCCTGCCACAGAATGTGCAAGTTGAATTGTGCTACAAATCCAACGAGCAATCGTCTGCTTAGAAGCAGGAGCACCCAGCTTGTTGGGTGCATACAGGATAAACAGCGAGTCAGATTTTCTGACTCCAGCCGTCCTTGAAATATATATTTTCAATGCCCTGACAACGTCCAGCAACTTGGAATCCTCCAAATCGCTAGTAGCCGCAGGCACCACAATAGGCTGGTTCAGGTGAAACGCTGAAACCACCTTAGGCAGAAACTGAGGACGCGTCCGCAGTTCTGCCCTGTCCGAATGGAAAATCAGATATGGGCTTTTATACGATAAAGCCGCCAATTTTGACACTCTCCTGGCTGAAGCCAGGGCCAGTAGCATGGTTACTTTCCATGTAAGATATTTCAAATCCACCGATTTGAGTGGCTCAAACCAATGGGATTTGAGAAAATCCAAAACTACATTAAGATCCCACGGAGCCACTGGGGGCACAACCGGGGGCAGTATATGTAGTACTCCTTTTACAAAAGTCTGGACTTCAGGAACTGAAGCCAATTCTTTCTGGAAGAAAATCGACAGGGCCGAAATTTGAACCTTAATGGACCCTAATTTGAGGCCCATAGACAATCCTGTTTGCAGGAAATGTAGGAATCGACCCAGTTGAAATTCCTCCGTCGGGGCCTTCCTGGCCTCACACCACGCAACATATTTTCTCCAAATGCGGTGATAATGTTGTGCAGTCACCTCCTTCCTGGCTTTTACCAGGGTAGGGATGACCTCTTCCGGAATGCCTTTTTCCCTTAGAATTCGGCGTTCAACCGCCATGCCGTCAAACGCAGCCGCGGTAAGTCTTGGAATAGACACGGTCCCTGCTGAAGCAGGTCCCGTCTTAGAGGTAGAGGCCACGGATCTTCCGTGAGCATCTCCTGAAGTTCCGGGTACCAAGTTCTTCTTGGCCAATCCGGAGCCATGAGTATCGTTCTTACTCCCCTTTGCCGTATAATTCTCAGTACTTTTGGTATGAGAGGCAGAGGAGGAAACACATACACTGACTGGAACACCCACGGTGTTACCAGAGCGTCCACAGCTATTGCCTGAGGGTCTCTTGACCTGGCGCAATACCTGTCCAGTTTTTTGTTGAGGCGGGACGCCATCATATCCACCTTTGGTTTTTCGCAACGGTTCACAATCATGTGGAAGACTTCTGGATGAAGTCCCCACTCTCCCGGGTGTAGATCGTGTCTGCTGAGGAAGTCCGCTTCCCAGTTGTCCACTCCCGGAATGAACACTGCTGACAGTGCTATCACATGATCTTCCGCCCAGCGAAGAATCCTTGCAGCTTCTGCCATTGCCCTCCTGCTTCTTGTGCCGCCCTGTCTGTTTACGTTGGCGACTGCCGTGATGTTGTCCGACTGGATCAACACCGGCTGACCCTGAAGCATGGGTTTTGCCAGGCTTAGAGCATTGTAAATCGCTCTTAGCTCAAGTATATTTATGTGAAGAGACATCTCCAGGCTTGACCACACTCCCTGGAAGTTTCTTCCCTGTGTGACCGCTCCCCAGCCTCTCAGACTGGCATCCGTGGTCACCAGGACCCAGTCCTGTATGCCGAATCTGCGGCCCTCTAACAGATGAGCACTCTGCAACCACCACAGAAGAGACACCCTTGTCCGTGGAGACAAAGTTATCCGCTGATGCATCTGCAGATGCGATCCGGACCATTTGTCCAGCAGATCCCACTGAAAAGTTTGTGCGTGGAATCTGCCGAATGGAATCGCTTCGTAAGAAGCCACCATTTTTCCCAGGACTCTTGTGCATTGATGCACAGACACTTTTCCTGGTTTTAGGAGGTTCCTGACAAGTTCGGATAACTCCCTGGCTTTCTCCTCCGGAAGAAACACCTTTTTCTGAACCGTGTCCAGAATCATTCCCAGGAACAGCAGACGTGTCGTCGGGGTCAATTGAGATTTTGGAAAATTCAGAATCCACCCGTGCTGTTGCAGCACTACTTGGGTTAGTGCTACTACGTCCTCCAGCTGTTCTCTGGACCTTGCCCTTATCAGGAGATCGTCCAAGTAAGGGATAATTAATACGCCTTTTCTTCGCAGAAGAAACATCATTTCGGCCATTACCTTGGTAAAGACCCGAGGTGCCGTGGACAATCCAAACGGCAGCGTCTGAAACTGATAATGACAGTTTTGCACCACGAACCTGAGGTACCCTTGATGTGAAGGGCAAATTGGGACATGCAGGTAAGCATCCTTGATGTCCAGGGACACCATAAAGTCCCCTTCTTCCAGATTCGCTATCACTGCTCTGAGTGACTCCATCTTGAACTTGAATTTTTGTATGTACAGGTTCAAAGATTTCAGATTTAGAATAGGTCTTACCGAGCCGTCCGGCTTCGGTACCACAAATAGTGTGGAATAATACCCCTTTCCCTGTTGTAGGAGGGGTACCTTGACTATCACCTGCTGAGAATACAGCTTGTGAATGGCTTCCAATACCGTCGCCCTGTCTGAGGGAGACGTTGGCAGAGCAGACTTTAGGAACCGGCGAGGGGGAGACTTCTCGAATTCCAACCTGTAACCCTGAGATACTACCTGCAGGATCCAGGGGTCCACCTGTGAGTGAGCCCACTGTGCACTGAAATTCTTGAGTCGACCCCCCACCGCCCCTGAGTCCGCTTGTAAAGCCCCAACGTCATGCTGAGGGCTTTGCAGAAGCCATGGAGGGCTACTGCTCCTGGGAGGGAGCTGCTTGGTGCACTCTCTTACCCTTTCCTTTGCCTCGGGGCAGATATGACTGTCCTTTTGCCCGCTTGTTCTTATAGGAACGAAAGGACTGCGGCTGAAAAGACGGTGTCTTTTTCTGTTGGGAGGGGACCTGAGGTAAAAAGGTGGATTTCCCGGCTGTTGCCGTGGCCACCAAATCCGATAGACCGACCCCAAATAATTCCTCCCCTTTATACGGCAATACTTCCATATGCCGTTTGGAATCCGCATCACCTGACCACTGTCGCGTCCATAAACTTCTTCTGGCAGATATGGACATCGCACTTACTCTCGATGCCAGAGTGCAAATATCCCTCTGAGCATCTCGCATATAAAGAAAAGCATCCTTTAATTGCTCTATAGTCAATAAAATACTGTCCCTATCCAGGGTATCAATATTTTCAGTCAGGGAATCCGACCAAACCACCCCAGCACTGCACATCCATGCTGAGGCGATGGCTGGTCGCAGTATAACACCAGTATGAGTGTATATACTTTTCAGGGTAGTTTCCAGCCTCCTATCAGCTGGATCCTTGAGGGCGGCCGTTTCAGGAGACGGTAACGCCACTTGTTTTGATAAGCGTGTGAGTGCCTTATCCACCCTAGGGGGTGTTTCCCAGCGTGCCCTAACCTCTGGCGGGAAAGGATATAATGCCAATAACTTCTTTGAAATTAGCAGTTTTCTATCGGGGTTAACCCACGCTTCATCACACACTTCATTCAATTCCTCTGATTCAGGAAAAACTACAGGTAGTTTTTTCAGACCCCACATAATACCCCTTTTTGTGGTACTTGCAGTATCAGAGATATGTAAAGCCTCCTTCATTGCCGTGATCATATAACGTGTGGCCCTACTGGAAAATACGTTTGTTTCTTCACCGTCGACACTAGATTCGGTGTCCGTGTCTGGGTCTGTGTCGACCGACTGAGGTAAAGGGCGTTTTACAGCCCCTGACGGTGTCTGAGACGCCTGGACAGGTACTAACTGGTTTGCCGGCCGTCTCATGTCGTCAACTGATTTTTGTAACGTGCTGACATTATCACGTAATTCCATAAACAAAGCCATCCATTCCGGTATCGACTTCCTAGGGGGTGACATCACCATTACCGGCAATTGCTCCGCCTCCACACCAACATCGTCCTCATACATGTCGACACACACGTACCGACACACAGCAGACACACAGGGAATGCTCTTATCGAAGACAGGACCCCACTAGCCCTTTGGGGAGACAGAGGGAGAGTTTGCCAGCACACACCCAAGCGCTATAAATATATAGGAACAACCCTACAGAAGTGTTGTTTCCTTTATAGCAGCTTAATATATCAATATCGCCAAAAAAGTGCCCCCCCTCTCTGTTTTTTTACCCTGTTTCTGTAGTGCAGTGCAGGGGAGAGTCCTGGGAGCCTTCCTCGCAGCGGAGCTGTGCAGGAAAATGGCGCTGTGTGCTGAGGAGATAGGCCCCGCCCCCTATTTCGGCGGGCTCTTCTCCCGGTGTTTGTGAGACCTGGCAGGGGTTAAATACATCCATATAGCCCCAGGGGCTATATGTGATGTATTTTTAGCCAGAACAAGGTATTATCATTGCTGCCCAGGGCGCCCCCCCCCAGCGCCCTGCACCCTCAGTGACCGCTGGTGTGAAGTGTGCTGACAACAATGGCGCACAGCTGCAGTGCTGTGCGCTACCTCATGAAGACTGAAAAGTCTTCTGCCGCCGGTTTCTGGACCTCTTCACTTTTCGGCATCTGCAAGGGGGTCGGCGGCGCGGCTCCAGGACCGGACTCCATGGCTGGGCCTGTGTTCGATCCCTCTGGAGCTAATGGTGTCCAGTAGCCTAAGAAGCCAATCCATCCTGCACGCAGGTGAGTTCACTTCTTCTCCCCTAAGTCCCTCGTTGCAGTGAGCCTGTTGCCAGCAGGACTCACTGAAAATAAAAAACCTAATAACTTTTTCTAAGCAGCTCTTTAGGAGGGACACCTAGATTGCACCCTGCTCGGACGGGCACAAAAACCTAACTGAGGCTTGGAGGAGGGTCATAGGGGGAGGAGCCAGTGCACACCACCTAGTCCTAAAGCTTTTATTTTTGTGCCCGGTCTCCTGCGGAGCCGCTAATCCCCATGGTCCTGACGGAGTCCCAGCATCCACTAGGACGTCAGAGAAAACATCTGAATTCTCACCTGTAACAATGTTCAGGGGCGTATCTATGCTTTGGCCAGGATGGCACTCGCCAGGGGCGCCAGCAGCGGTGCCACCTGCGGCCGCACAAAGTGAAAAAAACTAAACAAACTACAACTCCCAGAAGCCACCTTGCCTGGTACAGCTGCATGCCTATTGGCTGTATGCCCAGGGTAGGCGTGTACTGTACTTGTCAGCAGCCGCGGGATGTTCATGGAAGCTAAGCAGTGGACAGTGAGTGACGTGACCCGCTGTAACTTGTGAGTACAGCGGTGGTGGTAAAAATATAATAGGGTAGTGGCAGGGTTAATCCTCTGACAGTTGTTACCCCTCCTTCCCTCCTCTCACAGCCTTCATGTCAGCACAGGAACGAGTGATGGATGGTGAGAGGCGAGCAGCAGCCAGTGCCAGATTAAGGTCCTCATGGGCCTGGAGCTTTAATTTATGAAGGGCCTATTGTGCGCCGCTGCAGGGGGTGTGACCAGCGTGGTGGGGGTGTGACTACCGATATGGGTGTGTGGTGTGGCTAGCACCATGGAGGGCATAGCTACCCACTTACCTAACTATGGTTTATTTTTATGCTGCGAGCTAACGTACCGGTATATACGGTATTTGGATTGTGGGAGGAAACCCACGCCAGTGTGGGGAGAATATACAAACTCCACGCAGTTAGGGACATGGTGGGAATCCAACCCATGACTTTAGTGCTGTAAGGCAGTAAAGCTAACCATCACACCATCCGTAGACCTGTTAGTGGTGGCAGTCCAATCCACATGGAATTTTTTTCCCCAGAACATTTTTCAAAATACTATCCTGTGACTAAACTCATTAATGAGCATGTACTGCTATGGTTTTTTCTAATATGCATTTTCAGTTTCTTTTAACATGCCACTACCATGTAAAAAAAAAAATATATGCATTAACGAATATGGTAAAAACCCGGATACAAAAAACAAAACAAAAACAGACAGAATATGATTTGAAGTTTCCAATTAGCTTCATTAGTCACACCCGCTCCCCGCACTCACTACACTACCCCTAACCCTGCACCCGCTCCCCGTACACACTATACTACCCTAACCCTGCACCTGCTCCCTGTACACACTACACTACCCCTAATCCTGCACCCGCTCCCAGTACACACTACACTACCCCTAACCCTGCACCCGGTCCCCGTACACACTATACTACCCCTAACCCTGCATCCGCTCCCCGTACACACTACACTACCCCTAACCCTGCACCCGCTCCCCGTACACACTACACTACCCCTAACCCTGCACCAGCTCCCCGTACACACTATACTACCCCTAACCCTGCACCCGCTCCCCGTACACACTATACTACCCCTAACCCTGCACCCGCTCCCCGTACACACTATACTACCCCTAACCCTGCACCCGCTCCCCGTACACACTACACTACCCCTAACCCTGCACCCACTCCCCGTACACACTACACTACCCCTAACCCTGCACCCGCTCCCCGTACACACTATACTACCCCTAACCTTGCATCCGCTCCCCGTACACACTACACTACCCCTAATCCTGCACTCGCTCCCCGTACACACTATACTACCCCTAACCCTGCACCCGCTCCCCGTACACGCTACACTACCCCTAACCCTGCACCCGCTCCCCGTACACATTACACTACCCCTAATCCTGCACCCGCTCCCCGTACACACTATACAGGTTGAGTATCCCTTATCCAAAATGCTTGGGACCAGAGGTATTTTGGATATCGGATTTTTCCGTATTTTGGAATAATTGCATACCATAATGAGATGTGATGGGACCTAAATCTAAGCACAGAATGCATTTATGTTACATATACACCTTATACACACAGCCTGAAGGTCATTTAATACAATATTTTTAATAACTTTGTGTCTTAAACAAAATGTGTGTACATTGAGCCATCAGAAAACAAAAGTTTCACTTTCTCACTCTCACTCAAAAAAGTCCGTATTTCGGAATATTCCGTATTTCGGATATTTGGATATGGGATACTCAACCTGTACTACACCTAACCCTGCACCCACTCCCCGTACACACTACACTACCCCTAACCCTGCACCCGCTCCCCGTACACACTACACTACCCCTAACCCTGCACCCGCTCCCCGTACACACTACACTAGCCCTAACCCTACACCGCTCCCCGTACACACATTACCCCTAAACCTGCACCCGCTCCCCGTACACACTACTTCTAGCACCCGCTCCCCGCACACTATACTACCGCTAAACCTGCACCCACTACCCGCACACACTACACTACCCCTAATCCTGCACCCGCTCCCCGCACACTATACTACCGCTAAACCTGCACCCACTACCCGCACACACTACACTACCCCTAATCCTGCACCCGCTCCCCGCACACTATACTACCGCTAAACCTGCACCCACTACCCGCACACACTACACTACCCCTAATCCTGCTCCCGCTCCCTGTACACACTACACTACCCCTAATCCTACACCCGCTCCCCACACACTATACACTACACCTAACCCTGCACCCGCTCCCCATACACACTACACTACCCCTAATCCTACACCCGCTCCCCGCACACACTATACTACCGCTAACCCTGCACCCGCTCCCCGTACACACTATACTACACCTAACCCTGCACCCGCTCCCCACACACTATACACTACACCTAACCCTGCACCCACTCCCCGTACACACTACACTACCCCTAATCCTGCACCCGCTCCCCGTACACACTACACTACCCCTAACCCTACACCCGCTCCCCGTACACACTATACTACCGCTAACCCTGCACCCGCTCCCCGCACACTATACTACCGCTAAACCTGCACCCACTACCCGCAAACACTACACTACCCCTAATCCTGCACCCGCTCCCCGTACACACTACACTACCCCTAACCCTACACCCGCTCCCCGCACACACTATACTACCGCTAACCCTGCACCCGCTCCCCGCACACACTATACTACCGCTAACCCTGCACCCGCTCCCCGCACACTATACTACCGCTAAACCTGCACCCACTACCCGCACACACTACACTACCCCTAATCCTGCACCCGCTCCCCGTACACACTACACTACCCCTAACCCTGCACCAGCTCCCCGTACACACTACACTACCCCTAACCCTACACCCGCACACACTATACTACCGCTAACCCTGCACCAGCTCCCCGTACACACTACACTACCCCTAATCCGCTCCCCGCACACACTACACTATCGCTAACCCTGCACCCGCTCCCCGCACACACTATGCTACCGCTAACCATGCACCCGCTCCCCGCACACACTATACTACCGCTAACCCTGCACCCGCTCCCCGCACACAATACACTACCCCTAATCCGCTCCCCGCACACACTACACTACCGCTAACCCTGCACCCGCTCCCCGCACACACTATACTACCGCAAACCCTACACCCGCTCCCCGAACACACTATACTACCGCTAACCCTGCACCCGCTCCCCGTACACATTACACTACCCCTAACTCTGCATCCGCTCCCCGTACACACTACACTACCCATAATCCTGCTCCCGCTCCCCGTACACACTACACTACCCCTAACCCTGCACCCGCTCCCCGTACACACTACACTACCCCTAATCCTGCACCAGCTCCCTGTACACACTACCCCTAACTCTGCACCAGCTCCCCGTACACACTACACTACCCCTAACCCTGCACCCGCGCCCCGTACACACTACACTACCCCAAATCTTGCACCAGCTCCCTGTACATACTACACTACCCCTAATCCTGCACCAGCTCCCTGTACACACTAGTGATGAGCGGGTTCGGTTCCTCGGAATCCGAACCCCCCCGAACTTCAGCCTTTTTACACGGGTCCGAGGCAGGTTCGAACCTTCCCGCCTTGCTCGGCTAACCCGAGCGCGCCCGAACGTCATCATCCCGCTGTCGGATTCTCGCGAGGCTCGAATTCTATCGCGAGACTCGGATTCTATATAAGGAGCCGCGCGTCGCCGCCATTTTCACACGTGCATTGAGATTGATAGGGAGAGGACGTGGCTGGCGTCCTCTCCATTTATAGAGAAGAGAGTAGAGAGTTAGAGACACTATTTAGTATTTACTAATTTTGGGGAGCATATTAGGACTGGAGTACTACTACTTGCTGATAGTGTGACCATTGACCACCAGTTTAATTAATCCGTTCTCTGCCTGAAAAAAAACGATACACAGTGCGACACAGTCACATACCCAGAGGCAGAACTCTGGGAGGCAACGGAGTCAGCTGCCGCCGGGCTCCTGCTTTGAAGGGGGCCACTTCTCCTCCTGTTCCATGTGTTCAGCGACATTAATCAATTAAGTTAATTGACAGCAGCCAGTATCTCTTCCGTAGCCGACTTCCCCACTAGTCACTACACCTTACAAATCACACCCTCTTTATTATAGATACACTGGTAGCAGATACCTTACTGATGAAGCTATTTGCCCCTATAAAGGAAGCATGAGAATTCTAACTATGGCCCTCATTCCGAGATGATCGGTCGCAAGGCGAATTTATCAGAGTTACACACGCTAAGCTGCCGCCTACTGGGAGTGAATCTTAGCTTCTTAAAATTGCGACCGATGTATTCGCAATATTGCGATTACTAACTACTTAGCAGTTTCAGAGTAGCTCCAGACTTACTCTGCCTGTGCGATCATTTCAGTGCTTGTCGTTCCTGGTTGACGTCACAAACACACCCAGCGTTCGCCCAGGCACTCCCACCGTTTCTCCGGCCACTCCTGCGTTTTTTCCGGAAACGGTAGCGTTTTCAGCCACACGCCCCTGAAACGCCGTGTTTCCGCCCAGTAACACCCATTTCCTGTCAATCACATTACGATCGCCGGAGCGAAGAAAAAGCCGTGAGTAAAAATACTTTCTTCATAGTAAAGTTACTTGGCGCAGTCGCAGTGCGAACATTGCGCATGCGTACTAAGCGGATTTTCACTGCGATGCGATGAAAAATACCGAGCGAACAACTCGGAATGAGGGCCTATATGAAGTTATTTATCAGACAATTACAAGTAACTTCATATACTGTAGTTAGAATTCTCATACTTCCTATGCATGAGCAGATATCTCCATCAGTAAGGTGCATGCTTCCAGTGTAATAGGTTGTGGGTTCTAATCCTGGATATGACACTTACAAATTAATTGTCAGAGAAATAATCAGCAATGTGAGTGACTGAGCAGATCTATGTAGTGTGTGGCTGGACCCCTACATAGATCTGCCCAGTTGCAATGGTTTTGTAGTAGCTTCATATAGTTAGAATCTGCAGGCTTGCTATGCAGGAGAAAATATGTGTGTATATATATATATATATATATATATATATATATATATAGGGGGGCACCAATATTTTGCTTGCCTCCGGGCACCTGGGACAAACTTACGCCACTGCACATACCATATCTGTGCTCAGCCTCAGTGTGCTGCATCATCATATGTAATACTGTATATCTGACTGTGCTGAGTGCTCACTGCTCACACAGCTTAATTGTGGGGGAGACTGGGGAGCAGTTAGAGCAGGAGTACATAAATAATATATTTTAAGTACAGTACACACTTTTACTGCCAGTGTGACTGACCAGTGACCACACTGACCACCAGTATATTGTGATTGTCTGCTTAGGACGGAGTACTACTTGCTGATAGTGTGACCAGTGACCAGTGACCACCACCAGTTTAATTAATCCGTTCTCTGCCTGAAAAAAAAAACGATACACAGTTTGACACAGTCACATACCATATCTGTGCTCAGCCCAGTGTGCTGCATCATATGTAATACTGTATATCATTATCTGACTGTGCTGAGTGCTCACTGCTCACACAGCTTAATTGTGGGGGAGACTGGGGAGCAGTTATAGCAGGAGTACATATTTTAAGTACAGTGCACACTTTTGCTGCCAGAGTGCCACTGCCAGTGTGACTGACCAGTGACCACTGACCACCAGTATATTGTGATTGTCTGCTGACCACTAGTATATTGTGATTGTCTGCCTGAAAAAGTTAAACACTCGTCGTGTGGTGTTTTTATAAACGCATTCTGCAGACAGTGTCCAGCAGGTCCGTCATTACATAATATATACCTGTCCGGCTGCAGTACTAGTGTGATATATATATATATTTTAATTTTATCTCATTATCATCCAGTCTATATTAGCAGCAGACACAGTACGGTAGTCCACGGCTGTAGCTACCTCTGTGTCGGCAGTCGCTCGTCCATCCATAATTGTATACCACCTACCCGTGGTTTTTTTTTCTATCTTCTTGATACTAGTAGCTTACTTTAGGAGTCTGCAGTGCTGACAGACAGTGTCCAGCAGGTCCGTCATTACATAATATATATACCTGTCCGGCTGCAGTACTAGTGTGATATATATATATATATTTTATTTTTATCTCATTATCATCCAGTCTATATTAGCAGCAGACACAGTACGGTAGTCCACGGCTGTAGCTACCTCTGTGTCGGCAGTCGCTCGTCCATCCATAATTGTATACCACCTACCCGTGGTTTTTTTTTCTATCTTCTTGATACTAGTAGCTCACTTTAGGAGTCTGCAGTGTTGACAGACAGTGTCCAGCAGGTCCGTCATTACATAATATATATACCTGTCCGGCTGCAGTACTAGTGTGATATATATATATATATATATATTTTAATTTTATCTCATTATCATCCAGTCTATATTAGCAGCAGACACAGTACGGTAGTCCACGGCTGTAGCTACCTCTGTGTCGGCAGTCGCTCGTCCATCCATAAGTATACTAGTATCCATCCATCTCCATTGTTTACCTGAGGTGCCTTTTAGTTGTGCCTATTAAAATATGGAGAACAAAAATGTTGAGGTTCCAAAAATAGGGAAAGATCAAGATCGACTTCCACCTCGTGCTGAAGCTGCTGCCACTAGTCATGGCCGAGACGATGAAATTCCATCAACGTCGTCTGCCAAGGCCGATGCCCAATGTCATAGTACAGAACATGTAAAATCCAAAACACCAAATATCAGTAAAAAAAGGACTCAAAAATCTAAAATAAAAATTGTCGGAGGAGAAGCGCAAACTTGCCAATATGCCATTTACCACACGGAGTGGCAAGGAACGGCTGAGGCCCTGGCCTATGTTCATGGCTAGTGGTTCAGCTTCACATGAGGATGGAAGCACTCAGCCTCTCACTAGAAAAATGAAAAGACTCAAGCTGGCAAAAGCACAGCAAAGAACTGTGCGTTCTTCGAAATCCCAAATCCACAAGGAGAGTCCAATTGTGTCGGTTGCGATGCCTGACCTTCCCAACACTGGACGTGAAGAGCATGCGCCTTCCACCATTTGCACGCCCCCTGCAAGTGCTGGAAGGAGCACCCGCAGTCCAGTTCCTGATAGTCAGATTGAAGATGTCAGTGTTGAAGTATACCAGGATGAGGAGGATATGGGTGTTGCTGGCGCTGGGGAGGAAATTGACAAGGAGGATTCTGATGGTGAGGTGGTTTGTTTAAGTCAGGCACCCGGGGAGACACCTGTTGTCCGTGGGAGGAATATGGCCATTGACATGCCTGGTGAAAATACCAAAAAAATCAGCTCTTCGGTGTGGAAGTATTTCAACAGAAATGCGGACAACATTTGTCAAGCCGTGTGTTGCCTTTGTCAAGCTGTAATAAGTAGGGGTAAGGACGTTAACCACCTCGGAACATCCTCCCTTATACGTCACCTGCAGCGCATTCATAATAAGTCAGTGACAAGTTCAAAAACTTTGGGCGACAGCGGAAGCAGTCCACTGACCAGTAAATCCCTTCCTCTTGTAACCAAGCTCACGCAAACCACCCCACCAACTCCCTCAGTGTCAATTTCCTCCTTCCCCAGGAATGCCAATAGTCCTGCAGGCCATGTCACTGGCAATTCTGACGAGTCCTCTCCTGCCTGGGATTCCTCTGATGCATCCTTGCGTGTAACGCCTACTGCTGTTGTTGCTGCTGGGAGTCGATGGTCATCCCAGAGGGGAAGTCGTAAGACCACTTTTACTACTTCCACCAAGCAATTGACTGTCCAACAGTCCTTTGCGAGGAAGATGAAATATCACAGCAGTCATCCTGCTGCAAAGCGGATAACTGAGGCCTTGGCATCCTGGGTGGTGATAAACGTGGTTCCGGTATCCATCATTACTGCAGAGCCAACTAGAGACTTGTTGGAGGTACTGTGTCCCCGGTACCAAATACCATCTAGGTTCCATTTCTCTAGGCAGGCGATACCGAAAATGTACACAGACCTCAGAAAAAGACTCACCAGTGTCCTAAAAAATGCAGCTGTACCCAATGTCCACTTAACCACGGACATGTGGACAAGTGGAGCAGGGCAGGGTCAGGACTATATGACTGTGACAGCCCACTGGGTAGATGTATGGACTCCCACCGCAAGAACAGCAGTGGCGGCACCAGTAGCAGCATCTCGCAAACGCCAACTCTTTCCTAGGCAGACTACGCTTTGTATCACCGGTTTCCAGAATACGCACACAGCTGAAAACCTCTTACGGCAACTGAGGAAGATCATCGCGGAATGGCTTACCCCAATTGGACTCTCCTGTGGATTTGTGGCATCGGACAACGCCAGCAATATTGTGTGTGCATTAAATATGGGCAAATTCCAGCACGTCCCATGTTTTGCACATACCTTGAATTTGGTGGTGCAGAATTATTTAAAAAACGAGAGGGGCGTGCAAGAGATGCTGTCGGTGGCCAGAAGAATTGCGGGACACTTTCGGCGTACAGGCACCACGTACAGAAGACTGGAGCACCACCAAAAACGCCTGAACCTGCCCTGCCATCATCTGAAGCAAGAAGTGGTAACGAGGTGGAATTCAACCCTATATATGCTTCAGAGGTTGGAGGAGCAGCAAAAGGCCATTCAAGCCTATACAATTGAGCACGATATAGGAGGTGGAATGCACCTGTCTCAAGCGCAGTGGAGAATGATTTCAACGTTGTGCAAGGTTCTGCTGCCCTTTGAACTTGCCACACGTGAAGTCAGTTCAGACACTGCCAGCCTGAGTCAGGTCATTCCCCTCATCAGGCTTTTGCAGAAGAAGCTGGAGACATTGAAGGAGGAGCTAACACAGAGCGATTCCGCTAGGCATGTGGGACTTGTGGATGGAGCCCTTAATTCGCTTAACAAGGATTCACGGGTGGTCAATCTGTTGAAATCAGAGCACTACATTTTGGCCACCGTGCTCGATCCTAGATTTAAAACCTACCTTGGATCTCTCTTTCCGGCAGACACAAGTCTGCTGGGGTTCAAAGACCTGCTGGTGAGAAAATTGTCAAGTCAAGCGGAACGCGACCTGTCAACATCTCCTCCTTCACATTCTCCCGCAACTGGGGGTGCGAGCAAAAGGCTCAGAATTCCGAGCCCACCCGCTGGCGGTGATGCAGGGCAGTCTGGAGCGACTGCTGATGCTGACATCTGGTCCGGACTGAAGGACCTGCCAACAATTACGGACATGTCGTCTACTGGCACTGCATATGATTCTCTCCCCATTGAAAGAATGGTGGAGGATTATATGAGTGACCGCATCCAAGTAGGCACGTCAGACAGTCCGTACTTATACTGGCAGGAAAAAGAGGCAATTTGGAGGCCCTTGCACAAACTGGCTTTATTCTACCTAAGTTGCCCTCCCACAAGTGTGTACTCCGAAAGAGTGTTTAGTGCCGCCGCTCACCTTGTCAGCAATCGGCGTACGAGGTTACTTCCAGAAAATGTGGAGAAGATGATGTTCATTAAAATTAATTATAATCAATTCCTCCGTGGAGACATTGACCAGCAGTAATTGCCTCCACAAAGTACACAGGGAGCTGAGATGGTGGATTCCAGTGGGGACGAATTGATAATCTGTGAGGAGGGGGATGTACACGGTGATATATCGGAGGATGATGATGAGGTGGACATCTTGCCTCTGTAGAGCCAGTTTGTGCAAGGAGAGATTAATTGCTTCTTTTTTGGTGGGGGTCCAAACCAACCCGTCATTTCAGTCACAGTCGTGTGGCAGACCCTGTCACTGAAATGATGGGTTGGTTAAAGTGTGCATGTCCTGTTTATACAACATAAGGGTGGGTGGGAGGGCACAAGGACAATTCCATCTTGCACCTCTTTTTTCTTTCATTTTTCTTTGCGTCATGTGCTGTTTGGGGAGTGTTTTTTGGAAGGGCCATCCTGCGTGACACTGCAGTGCCACTCCTAGATGGGCCAGGTGTTTGTGTCGGCCACTAGGGTCGCTTATCTTACTCACACAGCTACCTCATTGCGCCTCTTTTTTTCTTTGCGTCATGTGCTGTTTGGGGAGTGTTTTTTGGAAGGGCCATCCTGCATGACACTGCAGTGCCACTCCTAGATGGGCCAGGTGTTTGTGTCGGCCACTAGGGTCGCTTAGCTTACTCACACAGCTACCTCATTGCGCCTCTTTTTTTCTTTGCGTCATGTGCTGTTTGGGGAGTGTTTTTTGGAAGGGCCATCCTGCGTGACACTGCAGTGCCACTCCTAGATGGGCCAGGTGTTTGTGTCGGCCACTAGGGTCGCTTAGCTTACTCACACAGCTACCTCATTGCGCCTCTTTTTTTCTTTGCGTCATGTGCTGTTTGGGGAGTGTTTTTTGGAAGGGCCATCCTGCGTGACACTGCAGTGCCACTCCTAGATGGGCCAGGTGTTTGTGTCGGCCACTTGGGTCGCTTAGCTTAGTCATCCAGCGACCTCGGTGCAAATTTTAGGACTACAAATAATATTGTGAGGTGTGAGGTGTTCAGAATAGACTGAAAATGAGTGGAAATTATGGTTTTTGAGGTTAATAATACTTTGGGATCAAAATGACCCCCAAATTCTATGATTTAAGCTGTTTTTTAGGTTTTTTTGAAAAAAACACCCGAATCCAAAACACACCCGAATCCGACAAAAAAAATTCGGTGAGGTTTTGCCAAAACGCGGTCGAACCCAAAACACGGCCGCGGAACCGAACCCAAAACCAAAACACAAAACCCGAAAAATTTCAAGTGCACATCTCTAGTACACACTACCCCTAACTCTGCACCAGCTCCCCGTACACACTACACTACCCCTAACCCTGCACCCACGCCCCGTACACACTACACCACTCCCTACCCTGCACCTGCTCCCCACACACACTACCCCTAACCCTGCTGGGGGCGTATTAATGAGTAATGGGGGCATGGTCACCTATGTAATCTGTGAAGGGTGGGTCAGGGTGACAAGGCCGCTAGCAGGATGGTGGCTG
Organism: Pseudophryne corroboree; assembly: GCF_028390025.1. Lineage (NCBI taxonomy): Eukaryota > Metazoa > Chordata > Amphibia > Anura > Myobatrachidae > Pseudophryne > Pseudophryne corroboree. Next base: position 909,309,794 of record NC_086445.1, on the reverse strand, counting down.
TGTCACTAATATACTGAGCAGTCAGTACCTCACTCCTGCTGCCGCCGCCCCCTGCCACTTGCTGTACAGTGCAGAGCCATAGCAAACAGTCCCCTCGTGTGATATGGCCGCCTATGCACAGCAGCGTACAGCCGTATCACAGATTGCGTATCTTTTAATTGTGTCCTACAGGGCTTCCGTAGCCCTGGAGGACACACAGTAAGAGAGCCCACATGGCTGCCGCCGCGCACACTGGACCACCTGTGTGTGCCCTTTTGCAATGGAGTAGGCTGCGTCCTGTAGCGATAGCACAGCCCAGGGGGCACCTGGCACTCTGCCCCCCTGGCCAGCCCGCCACTGGACTGGACTGAGGGTTCTAGGTGGGAGGGTACTGGGATAGGTGCAGTGGGCTGTTTGGGGAGGGAAGGCAGGGAGACACTGGGATGGGGATCAGTAATGGTGGGGACACTGAGCTGGAGAAGGGGCAGACACTGGATGGGTACACTAACCTGCTGCACCTGCGCATTTACGTTCACAACAGCCTCTTGAGCAGCTCTACCTGCATCATTTGCCATACAGTGTGGGACGGATACAGTGCGGGACCGATACAGTGCGGGTGGGATACAGTGTGGGACGGATACAGTGCGGGAGGGATACAGTACGGGTGGGATACAATGTGGGACGGATACAGTGCGGGTGGGATACAATGTGGGATGGATACAGTGTGGGATGGATACAGTGCAGGTGGGATACAGTGTGGGTGGGATACAGTGTGGTGGGATACAATGTGGGATGGATACAGTGCGGGTGGGATACAATGTGGGATGGATACAGTGCGGGTGGGATACAATGTGGGATGGATACAGTGTGGGATGGATACAGTGCAGGTGGGATACAGTGTGGGTGGGATACAGTGTGGGTGGGATACAGTGTGGGTGGGAGACAATGTGGGATGGATACAGTGTGGGTGGGATACAATGTGGGATGGATACAGTGTGGGTAGGACACAGTGCGGGTGGGATACAGTACGGGTGGGATACAGTGTGGGTGGGATACAGTGTGGGATGGATACAGTGTGGGATGGATACAGTGCGGGTGGGATACAGTACGGGTGGGATACAGTGCGGGTGGGATACAATGTGGGATGGATACAGTGTGGGATGGATACAGTGCAGGTGGGATACAGTGTGGGTAGGATACAGTGTGGGTGGGATACAATGTGGGATGGATACAGTGTGGGTGGGATACAATGTGGGATGGATACAGTGTGGGTAGGACACAGTGCGGGTGGGATACAGTACGGGTGGGATACAGTGTGGGTGGGATACAGTGTGGGATGGATACAGTGTGGGACGGTTACAGTGCGCGAGGGATACAGTGTGGGATGGATATAGTGCAGGTGGGATACAGTGTGGGTAGGACACAGTGCGGGTGGGATACAGTGCGGGATGGATACAGTGCGGGTCAGATACAGATGCTGTGTGGGACAAAGGGAAGCAAGCTCTTCCCCGACACATATTCACACCTGATTTAAATTGTAGAGCGTTATGCTGTGCGTTGGTGGGCAGAGAGGGGAGGACGTTGGTCTCAGGCAGCGATTGGCTAAGATCGCTGCCAGCGGTGAGAGACTGACTGCCCACTCATTTTTAAAAACAGGGTCAAAAACTGCCTATCTCTGATATCACATGCTTGTCTTCTAATCTCTCAGAGTATCTTTCTTTACTTTTCTAACATAACTTAATCACCTACCTGTCTATCTCAGGTGCATTACTGTTCCTCAACTGCACTCATTCCTTACATTCCCCCTTTCACTTTCCCTCCCATGTTACTTCTCTCTCTCTTACCTTTTCCTGCCTCTGCTCAGTATAGTAGTGTGTGACATGGATGGCAGCAGTGTCGAGTCCTGGCCCCGCCCCCTACACGATGTCATGTAGTGGGCGGAGCTTGCAGTATCAGGAAGTGCTGCACAGCACACTGAGCCCAGCCACCGAGCACCAGCACAGGCTGCAGCATCAGGGATACTGGCTGCACGGGGTGCTGTTAACCATACACTGCCTGATCGGGGTTGAGCTCCGATCACGGCAGCCGGACCAGTGGAGGGGTAAGTGCAGGCCTCTGTGGGGACAACGCTATGTAGCCAGTGTTTTTTTTTACTGTTAACACTGGCTGCATTGCAGGAGATCCTGTGGGCCTATTTTCAATGGGGGGCCTGGAGCTGCAGCTCCATCCGCCCCATTGTTAATCCAGCCCTGGCAGCAGCGAGTGTGCAGTGAATGCTGTGCTGCTTTATTACTAGTCAGGAGGCGAGCACACAGTCTGTGCTGCCTGGTAGGGAAGGGGTTACGAGAAAACTGTTATCGTTCTGGCTGGGGCATGATCTGGTCACGGGTGGCTGGTGCAGTGTGCTCTGTCAGGACAGGATGTGCTCTGTCAGGACAGGATGTTGCTGGTGATAGTAAATGCAAGTGAGGGTTGGAGGGAATTGAGGAGGGGGGATAATGATGGGTGGAGTGGGAGTTCCAAGCCTGAGACACCTGGTTTTACACAGTTTATACACTGACCATTGCACAGCCCAGGCAAGCCCCTTTCTGTATTACCTGCTTCTAAGCAATCATATATTCTTATTCTTTATAAGCCATGTCTTAAGATGGGTACACAGTGATAGATATATCTGCAGATCAATTGGTCTGCAGATATCTATGGACGTATCGGGCAGTGTGCAGGCATAGTGGAGGAACTGTAGGCACAGGGGAGTGTAGGTACAGGCACAGGGGAGGGAGTGAAGGCACAGCGGAGAGAATGTAGGTGTCGGGGAGCGAATGTAGGTGCAGGCACAAGGGATGGAGTGTAGGCGCAGGGTGAGAGTGCAGGCGCAAGAGATATACTGTAGGTGCAGTGAGAGAGTGTAGATGCAAGGGAGAGAGTGCAGAGGAGAGAGTGCAGGTGCAGGGTGTGAGTGTAGGTGCTGGGGAGAGAGTGTAGGTGCTGGGGAGAGAGTGTAGGTGCAGGGGGAGAATGAGTGCAGACGCAGGGAAGAGAGTGAGTCGGTGCTGGGCTGGTTCTGTGGGGAGAGACGGCAGGATACCCCTGCAGGCAGAGTCCGGGAGGATCGGTGACCTACTGGCTAGAAGAGTCCCTGCCCAACATCCATGTTCGCAATAAGCACCGCAGTCAGCACTGTAATGTACGGATGACCGCACACGTCTATCACCTTGCCCACAAGTATGTACCTATGACAGGATCCAAAACAGCATGGATTTACTGGTGGGAGATCATGCCAAACAAATCTTATTGACTTTTTTGACTCTGTGACGAAAATAATAGATCAAGGGGGAGCTGTAGATGTAGCATATCTAGACTTTAGTAAGGCATTTGACACTGTCCCACATCGCAGACTGCTAAATAAACTTGAAAGAGTGGGGGTGGATTATAAAACAGTTAAATGGATAAGAACCTGGTTGCAGGATAGGAAACAGACAGTTGTCGTGAATGGACTGCAATCTATGGAGGGAAATGTTACCAGTGGAGTACCCCAGGGATCTGTACTTGGTCCAGTTCTCTTTAATATCTTTGTTGGTGACATTGCAGATGGTATTGAAGGGAAAGTATGCCTTTTTGCAGATGATACAAAGATATGCAACAGGGTAGACACACCAGGAGGGGTAAAACAAATGATTGATGACCTAGGTAGGCTTGAGAAATGGTCAAGAACGTGGCAACTACAGTTTAATGCTAAAAAATGCAAAATCATGCACTTGGGTCTTAAAAACCCAAAGGCTAAATATAGTATCAAGGGTACTATAATGGAAACTACTGAGGAGGAAAGGGATTTAGGAGTCACTACTTCAAGTGACTTGAAGGCAGGAAAGCAATGCAACAAAGCAATGAGAAAGGCAAGTCAGATGCTTGGTTGCATAGGGAGGGGAATCAGTAGCAGGAAAAAGAAAGTGATAATGCCACTGTATAGGTCATTGGTACGGCCCCATCTGGAATACTGTGTCCAGTTCTGGAGACCATGGCCCTCATTCCGAGTTGATCGCTCGCTAGCTGCTTTTTTTTTTTTTTTTAATTTGTGTAATTTTTTATTACAGTTTTTCACAGGGACAAGATTAAAAAAAAAAACAACAACATTAAATACAGAACAAAACCAGAACAACAAACAAAACAAAGAAAAAAATTACAGGAAAAATACAGTAATTAATACCATCTGTGTCACAGTGTCACATGGAAAAAGATAATAAGTGTCACGGCAACATCGCAAATTCACATAGTAAGCCTCAATCAGTCAGAGAATATTGCTCCAGCTGTAGCCAGACGGGAGGTATTCCACCTATCCCACTTGCTAAAGTAATGGGGTAGGGTCCCTCTAGACCTATGTGTAAACCTCTCATGTCCTGACACCTCATTTACTAGGGCTCGCCAGTTGTACACATTGGGGGAAGAAGTAGCAAACCAGTTACGCGCTATAATCACCTTAGCTAAGGTAGTCAGGCAAAGAACATATTTGTATAGTGCCGGGCAGTAGGATTCCTCTAAGTCTAGCGCAAACATACATATAGTAGAAGAGAGGGGGGGCAGCGTAGGTTGCTCGCTAGCTGCTTTTAGCAGCAGTGCAAACGCTAAGCCGCCACCCTCTGGGAGTGTATCTTAGCTTAGCAGAAGTGCGAACGAAAGGTTAGCAGAACTGCTCGAAAAAATGTTCATGCAGTTTCAGAGTAGCTCCAAACCTACTCCTACCTTGCGATCGCTGCAGACAGTTTAGTTCCTGTTTTGACGTCACATACACGCCCTGCGTTCGGCCAGCTACTCCCCCGTTTCCCCAGGCACGCCTGCGTTATCTTCTGACACGCCTGCATTTTTTAGCACACTCCCGGAAAATGGTCAGTTACCTCCCAGAAACGCCCCTTTCCTGTCAATCACTCACCGATCAGCCGAGCGACAGAAAAGAGAAAACTGCATAGTTTTGTGTGAAAGTACTTTGCGCGTGCGCATTGCGGCCCGTGCGCATGCGCAGAAATGCTGCTTTTTAACCTAACCGCTGTGCTGCGAACAACGGCAGCTAGCGATCAACTCAGAATGACCCCCCATATCTCCAGAAGGATATAAATACATTAGAGAGCGTACAAAGACGGGCAACTAAAATGGAGCATGGCCTACATCACAAAACTTACCCGGAAAGGCTAAAAGATCTTAACGTATAGTTTGGAGGAGAGAAGGGAAAGGGGGGACATGATAGAAACTTTCAAATATATCAAGGGTCTTAAAGTTCAGGAGGGAAACATTCTCAAAAGAAGAGAAGTATTAGAACTCGAGGACATACACTGAGACTGGAGGGAGGCAGGTTCAGGGGAAATTTAAGGAAAAATTACTTCACAGAAAGGGTAGTGGATAAGTGGAATAGCCTCCCATCAGAGGTGGTAGAAGCTAAGACTGTAGAGCAATTTAAACATGCTTGGGATAGGCATATGAATATCAGGGCCGAAACTAGGTTTCTCGGCACCCGGGGCGAGGCGGTAATTTAGCGGACCCCCCCCAAAAAAAATAATATTTTTTTTTATAAATAAATAAATAAGTAAAATAAAAATTAATAATAAATATATATACATATATATATATATATGTGTACAGTGTGTATATATATATATATATATATATACACATACACACACACACACACACACAGTATATATAGTGCCAGTCAAAAGTTTGGACACACTTTCTCATTCATTTGAATGAAAAAGTGTGTCCAAACTTTTGACGTGTGTGTGTGTATGTGTATGTGTGTATATATATATATATATATATATACACACATACACACACGTGTGTGTATATATATATATATATATATATACACATACATATACTATATATATTGTAAAGCCTCTTTCCCAGCCCCCCTCCCTCACAATGCCCACTTGCCTCAGTGCAAAGTATTGGAAGCTGTTAACTTGTCTCCGGCTCTGTACTCTCTCAGCATCCCTCCGGAGGTCTTGGCAAGCAGTTAGACCGCCGGGCAGGAGAGAGTGCGGAGGCGCTCCCAAGCGGGAGGGCAGAGGGTGGCCGGCGGCCGCACATGCAGAGGGAGGCAGATGGAGACTGGTCACGGTGCCATACGCGGCTGCTGCAGGAGATGATCGCGGCGGGCAGGTGGGGAGGAGCAACTGGGTAAGGGGACCTGGGAAGTGTTCTCTGTTGTCTGCGCCCCCCTCAAGTCCTGCGCCCGGGGCACGTGACCCCTTAGCCCCCCCCCTAGTTACGGCCGTGTGAATATCCTTACAAAGAATTAAGGTTCAAACAGGGTTGAGATTGCCTAAAGGATAAAAAAAAGGGGCAGCCTAGATGGACCACGTGGTTCTTATCTGCCGTCAAATTCTATGTTTCTATGTTACATTGCAGGGATGTAGTTAAGTGACCGTCACAACACCTCCCCCTAATCCCACCCCCTGAGAATCCCGACAGTCGGCATGCCGACTAACAGGGACTATTCCCTCTCGGGTGGCGGTATGCTGACTGGCGGTCTCCTGACTGGTGGTCACGCATACCCAAACCACATTGGCAACTAAGGATTTGAAACTTGTGCCCTTGGTGTTTCAATTTGCACAATACAGGTAGCATTGGTTTTTTGCTGGCTAGCATTTTTTCCTAGCCTATGTGCTGTCAAAATCCACAGTACAGTACATGGGAGGAGTTTACAGGTGTTTGGGAATTACAAATCCGGGGGGTCATTCCGACCCGTTCGCACGCTGCGGTGCGAACGGGTTGGCTCTGCGCATGCGCGGTAGACGCAATGTGCAGGCGTGTCGTTGCTCAGCGACGGGAGTTGCTGGGCAACGACGGCGGGAATGAAGAAAGCGTTCGCAGCGTGGACCGCAAGATGATTGACAGGCGGGAGGCGGATCGGGGCGTCTACTCACCGTTTTCCGGGCGGATGTCTGACATCAATTCCGGGCCCTTCATCGCTGGATTCATCACACAGGGTAAGTAACTGCAGGGCTAGTCTTGTTCTGCACAAAATCTTTTTAGCATAGCAGGGCTGCACAAGAAATCGCAGCCCTGCTATGCTAAAATACACTCCCCCATAGGCGGCGTCTAGTTGATCACACGAGCAGCAAAAAGTTGCTACGTGCGATCAACTCGGAATGCCCCCCCCCCCCCCTAATCCTAAAATGTATAGTACTTTTGCTAAATGCTCCATGGTGGAAGTAAACATATTTACTATATAAATGTGAAAACTGATGAGTAATTGGTCACAGAAATACACTAACGCGCAGTGAGATTATCACATACTTTCCCACTATTCCAGAATGTCTGGAAGACTCCTGAATTCTGGAGAGCTCACCTGGGCTCCCGGTAGAGTACACTAGTCAATTGGAAGGGTATACGGATGGAAGGGGTGGTATTCAGTATGCCGGCCTTTGGGATCCCGGCCCCGGAATCCCGACACCCAGCATACCGACAACTATTCTCCCTCTTGGGGGTCCACGACACCCCTGGAGGGAGAATAGATTGCATGGTGTGCGCAGCGTGGCAAGCGCAGTGAGCCTGCAATGGGCTCATTTACGCTCGCCCAGCTGCCCCCGCTGCCAGCATGCCGGCGGTCGGTATGCTGGGCGCCAGGATCCTGGCTGCCGGCATAACATACTACACCCAGATGGAAGATAGGCAGTAAACAGATACAGTCAATAGGTCAACACCAGATGGCCAATTTCCATTAAGGATCAACACCACACTGTCTAGATGCCGTGTGACTGTTACGTCCAAATCGTGATGTTCGGGGAATCTCAGTAGCAGCTCTGAACGTGCATGAGCTGCATGGACAACTGAATAAAACCTTTAAAATAAATAAAAAACAGGATGTTTTCCTCCACGTAAGGTGTGCCAATGACTTACTATGAGTGGGCCACTGTTTGCGACAGATATCACTGAAATAGTTTCTACTCATTTCATATAAAGGGGAAATTCAATTGTTTGAAAAGTCGGTTGGTTGTCTTTTTTCCCCCTGTCTATTAGATAGGAAAAAAACATACACCCAACAGACTTTTGAAACAATTAAATACCCCCATAATGTCAGAAAATGTTGGCTGCCAAAAAAGTTTTGAGACACCTGCTAATAACAATATTCACACCCTGCAGCTAGGGCATGTTAGATATAGTGAGAGCGGATCCATACCTCCTGGACTTTGTAAAAGATAAATGACAGCTCTGCAGTTTCCCTGCTGTACAGTGTAATAATTAGCGGTATTACTAAGTGAATAAATTAGTATTAGTACTGGAAGTGTGCTGTGGCACTGTATGTGGGAGAACTGGATGCTCAGCAGTAGTTGGCTGGTACTCACCCTGCTGCTGCTGCTGCTGCTGCTGCTGAGGTCTCTGCTGCTGTTCACAATGCACTAGGACTGGGAGGGCTGGATGATGAGCTGCTGTAACTACACTGTACCCTCCCCTCCTGCACTCACCGGACCAGTTCCCTGCCTGCACACAAAGCCGATGTGCTTACTCATGATGAAAGAGGCAGCCAGCCGTCCACCAATCCTAGGCCTGCACAGTCGTCGCCCGGCAACAAGCCCCCCCCCCCCCTTCCCTGTTGTAAAAGTAATCCTGGACAGTAATTAGTACCAGGTGAGGTATTTTATATTATATATACTGTATATGTATGTGTATATATATATATATATATATATATATACACAAACATACATACCATTAATTATGACAAGTCACATCATGCACTTCTAGGTCTTTTATGACACTGGAAGGAATGGGTGCAGATGCGATATGCAATCATTACTCTAAATTACAATATATAATAAGAGGTTGTTAGCATATAATTGGCCAATAATATGGGCTTGCCCACTGCGTAGAGGTCACCTCTATCCCTACACTTTGAGGTTCAAACTGTAACTACCTTTGCTTATCCCATACTTTATTACACCTCACTATTTTCTACTAGTGTAATACCTTAGTTTTTTTTTTGGGCTGGGCTGGTTTGGGGGTGCCCTGCACCCCGGATGTAAATATTCTAATCTCCTATATAATTGCCCAGATCTGTCACTCTGTGACTGTGTGGCTAATGCTGGGCGTGGCTAGGAGCTCTCATTGGGTTAGCAGCAGGTCTATCACACCCAGTCCACAGCTGATTGGGCGAGAATCGCTCTCCCACACAGGTTACATCCAATGGGAGGCTCTGTCCTTTGACTGCTGTGTGTTCCCAGAGGAGGATTAACAGTGGAGCTGCAGCTCCAGGTCCACACCCCAAAATAGGCCCACTGCATCTGCAGCAACACACCCTCCAACAATCTACACATAAAAATCGCTACAAATTTTAAAGGGGGGCGTGGCCACAGGTACCTTTTCCTATACTTTCAATGGAAGTTTGGAGAGCCAAAAATCCGTACAGACCATAAAAAAAAGGTCCTGTATCTACCAAAAAGGTACAGCTGGAGGGTATGCCACTGCATCTGCAGCAAGTCTCTGTGCTGTAGATAGAGGGGGGGGGGAACCTTTTACTGCAGCGGCCTGATCGCTCGCTGCAGTACGTCACAGTGCAGCGATCAGGTCAGAACTGGCCATGCGCTGGCGCCGTGATTGACAGGCAGAGGCGGGAGGGGGTGGCACAGCGGCATTTGCCCACCGTTTTGTGGCCACGGTCCGGCTAACGCAGGTCCTGGCTCCGCAACACAGCACCTGGCCAGCCTGGAAGCCCCGAGATGGCTAATGTAACGGATAGAGTGGGTGATATCGCGGAGGGTAATGTCTGGACGCTGACACTGACACTGCACAGCACTCTCACCTTTTACATTGATTCAGCGAGTCAGTCAGCTCTGCCACCAAGTCACTATTGTTAGTGCCGGTGTCCCAAGGCGCCGCATGACAGGGAAGTATAGTCACTAAATAAACTACAGCTCCCAGCAACCCTTAGCGCCAAAGCATTCAGGCGCTAAGGGCTGCTGGGAGCTGTAGTTTATTAAGTGCATCTTCTTCCCTGTAATGCAGTGCGTTGGGACACCAGCGCTAACAATAGTGATTGGCTGCTGTGCAAGTTTCCGGGAGAGCCACTGCCAAAGGGAGGACAGCAGCCTAGCTGCTTCCAGGAGGAAAAGCAGGAGAAGCATTACCCGCCCCTCCCTCACTCGCAGTACCTCCGGGCCCCATCCGCGGCACCCGCACATACACCCTCAACCACCCACAGTGGCTCCGGAGCCCCTCCCCCACCCGCAGTATCCCTGCACCCGCCCTTCCCCACCCGCGGTGGCTCCGGATCCCCACCCACAGCACCCGCCCCTCCCCCATCACCGCGCCTGCCCAACCCCCACCACCCCCGCAATCGCCGCGCCCCCCTCCCCAATCCGCGTCTCCCCCATCCACAGCACCTACTAGGTGATTCATCAGGCCCTGCGTGCGCTGTTCACGCCGTTGCAAGGGGCTACGACCCCTTAACCATCGCACGCCCTTTGTCCATGCATTATTTAACCACTCACACAATTATGATTGGAGGTAATACTCCATATAATACAACTATTGCACGCCACAAGAGCGTGCAAGGGTTAAGGGGGCATAGCCCCTCACGACGGTATGTAGAGCGCTAAGAATCACCTAGTTTATAGTACTAATTGCATAGTGCATCTGTACCCATTTCTTCTAGCGTAGTACCATGAATTTCAGCATATAGCACTTCTCATTACAACCACTAGGGTGTGCAGTCTAGACCCATTCCCCTTGTAAGGTCTTTTATGACACAAGCTGATGATCCACAGGTTGCATTAAGGCATAGGGGGTCATTCCGAGTTGATCGCTTGCTAGCAGTTTTTAGCAGCCGTGGAAACGCATTGTCGCCGCCCACTGGGGAGTGTATTTTAGCTTTGCAGAAGTGCGAATCTTTTTGTGCAAAACAAGACCAGCCCTGTAGTTACTCTTTGTGTGCATTGATTCTAAGGACGGTGGGACGGCTTTGACGTCACACACCTGCCCAGCGTTCGCCCAGCCACGCCTGCGTTTTCCCCGACACGTCTGCGTTTTTCTAAGCATTCCCTAAAAACGGTCGGTTGACACCCAGAAATGCCCACTTCATGTCAATCTTCTTGTGTTATGCCGTGCGACTGAAAGCTTCACTAGAACCTGTGCAAAACCACAAAGGACTTTGTACCCGTACGTCACACGTGCGCATTGCGGTGCATACGCATGCGCAGATTAGACTTTTTTCCACTGATCACTGTGCTACGAACAACGGCAGCTAGCGATCAACTCGGAATGACCCAGCCATAGTTGCCTACCCTCCCTCATTTTGCAGGAGACTCCCTGAAATAGTAGCAAGCTCCCTGACTCCCTGAATAGACCAGCAATCTCCCTGATTACACCTTACCCCTATTATGCAGCTGTTACATTCTTGGGGAAACAAAAGAAATCAGAGATATACTGTATACATTTAAATGGGCTCATCGGTGCCATTTCCATGCATTGGTTATAAGGCACGATGATCCCTGTGGCTACATGCATTTTAAATAAGGTTTCTCGTGGCCACTTACAGTATATGGAACCTCTTGCAAAACATAATACACAAACAAATCCCAAAAAATATCAGTGTCTTTTCTTCAACAGTTAGACCTTACTAACTTTGGGGCTCATTTACATTTGGATGTAAGTCATTTTTATGACATGCCTCTCAGATGTAGCAGTACACGTCCGCGCTGATAGGTGTTACTTTCACAATCTCCATGAAATGCTTTTTCAAAAGTAGGCAAGTGTGCATTAAGGGGGTTACACACGTAGAGATGTGTGCTGAGCGATCTATCACAGACCCCTCAGCACACATCTCTCCCCCCCGCTCAGCACCCAGCGCGATGTGTGCTGAGCGGAGGGGGGCGCTCACTTCACACAGCGGTGAAGTGAGCGACCAAACTAGATTGTGCCTACATGCAGGCAAATCTAGTACCGGTGATAGCGACACAAGGAGCGATGTGCGCTTAATTTCTAGTCTGATTGCTTAGAAATTAATCAAAAATCGCTCCGTGTGTACCTAACGTATCAGCTTGGAGGTGGGATCATTTGTCTGGTTTACAGGTGAGAGATGGAAGCTGCTTCCTATAGAATACATTACTAAAGAAAAGGGAGCAGTTTGGTTGTATTATTTAGGAACAGCTATACAGTGCACACATAGGGCCTCATTCATGTTTGCATGCAATGGGCATTGTTCACGCAACAGAGCAGTATCGGTAAATTGCACATGTGCTGCGATTGCAATACTCATGCACGAGAGTAACGCTGCGATCCCGCTCGCACTGAGAATTTTGTCGCAGAGTGATTGACAGAAAGTGGCATTTGGGGGTGTTAACTGGGAGTTTAACAAAAGTGGTTGGGAATACGTAGGGGTGTCATGGCCGTTTTCATGTCATGTATGTTCTGATTGCTGCGTGATCTTACGTGCAAATACATGGCGACCGAGCCACTACTGCTGTGGCCAGTCTGCGTAGCCATAGACCAACCCTTAGCTTCAGTGTTCTCCATAATTGCGTAAAGTCTGCAATTGCCATTCAGCTTGTGATGAGTCCGGTGGGCGCCTAATTCATTTCTATGAAACATTTCTCAGATGTAGCTGTACACGTCTGCACTTACAGTCACAGGCATTCCTTACACAATCTCCCTGCAATGCTATTTCAATAGTAGGCAAGTATGTATTGTGGTATATATGAAGGAGCTGTACGTTGCTGACAGGGACGTGCGTGTACTCTATCGCTCCTATTAAGATGTGTCAGGTTAGTGCAAGAGCTATGAGGGTGTGTGGTAAGGAAAGTCATGTTCTTTTGTTTACACTAAAGCTGCCTTAAGGCCAGTACACACGGGGAGATATGTGCGCTGAGAGATCTAGCACAGAACGCTCAGCACACATCTCTCTCCCACTCAGTGGAACGGGGGGGGGGGGGGAGCTTATCTCTCCCAGCGGTGAAATGAGCGATGTGCTAGATTGTGCAAGCATGCAGGCCAATCTAGTGCCGGCGATAGCCAAGCGCAGGGCCGCGCATCGCTATCGATGTGGGGCATACACATACTTGCTTACCTGACCCTCTCCACAAGGGAGAAAATGCTCTGTTCCTGGAAATGTATGATTGCCATCACCTGTGGTGAGCTAGTTAATTGATAAGAAAGGTGTTTCACCACAGGTGATGGCAATCATACAATGCCAGGAAAGTCCAGGAACATAGCATTTTCTCCCTCATGGAGAGGGTCAGGTAGGCAAGTATGGGCATACACACAGAGAGATCCGTTCTTAACTTCTACGCAATCTAGTCAGAACGCTTAGCATTTAAGCACAGATCTCTCCAAGTATACCACCCTTTATCAAGAGTGATTATCAGCTGAGAATAGGCGGTGAAAAATGTAAAGTAGGATTCTATAAATTTAAAGTATAATTACATCACTGTGTGCATAATCCTTGCAGGAGTGGGAGAATTCTGCTTTTGGGTATTATGTAAATGTTTTCAGGTGAGCAGGTTCCTCAGGACAGGGGGCAGGACAATTAAATATCAGAAAGGAATGTGGAGGACTGCTCCTTCAGCTCGTAGGCTAAAGCCATTTACAGACAACTCTGATCTATCCAATCTTGGGCACTGCTTTTTGCAGTGGACTAAACAGCCACAATAAAGACACATCCCAGCAGTTTTGCTATTAAGGTATGCGAAAACTGAGGCAGGGCATGCTGAGATGTGTAGTTCCACAGCAGCTGGAGGGCCGCAGATTGGAGATCCATGGTATAAAAGATCAACCTAGTTAAGGTCGACAGTTATTAGGTGGGAAAATGGTCGACACGGGACAGGTAAGCACATAATAAAGGTCAACATGGAATTTTTGACTGTTTTTGGTGTCATTTTTTCCGTAACACGACCAGGAACCCCAATATATCACTATGTCCCCTTGCTGCGGGTTACTATTCCCAATTGCAGTTTTTTTTTTTTAAAAGCCATGTTGACCATTTCCATTTCTTGTGTCCACCTGCCCCATGTCAACCATTTTAATGTGTCAACCTTTTTCCTATGTCAACCTAAGTAGTGCCGCCCTACCATCCAGATACCCTGTTCTCCATACTAGCTGAATGGACTCCTCTTACTCTACTGCAGGCATTCCCAACCGCGGTCCTCAAGGCACACCAACAGTGCTGGTTTTAGTGATATCCAGGCTTCAGCACAGATGGTTAAATCAAAATAACTGAGGTACTAATTAAGTCACCTGTGTTCAAGCCTGGATATCACTAAAACCAGGACTGTTAGTCAGAGGCGTATCTAGGGTAGGGCGAGTGGGGCACGTGCCCTGGGCGCCTTGGCAGGCCCAGGAGAGGGGGGCGCCGCCGGCGTCCAGGGCATCATGCCCCACTTGCCCCCATCAACCCTAAATGTGAGGGGAGGAGAGCGCAGCGTCTCTCCCTTCCCTCACCGCCGCTGCCAGCACTAGCAGCGCTGCTGTGTCCGGTCTCCGGCGCTAGCCAATCGGAGCTTGCGGACCGGCTCCTGATTGGCTGCCGGTCCGCGAGCTCTGATTGGCTAGCGAACCGGCGCCAGACAGCCGCCGGAGACCTGGAGCGGTGAGGGGAAGGAGAGGCACATAACAACAAGCCAGCGGCCGGTGAGTGACGGGGGGGGTCCTGCGGCACGGGGGGTCCGGCGGCACAGTGGGGCAAGTATCTGGCACCAAGTGGGGCCTGGCACTGTGGGGCATGTATCTGGCACTGTGGGGCAATGTAACTGGCACTGTGGGGCATTGTATCCGGCACTGTGGGGCAATGTAACTGGCACTGAGTGGGGCATGTATCTGGCACTGTGGGGCATGTATCTGGCACTGTGGGGCATGTATCTGGCACTGTGGGGCATGTATCTGGCACTGTGGGGCAATGTAACTGGCACTGTGGGGCAATGTAACTGGCACTGTGGGGCAATGTAACTGGCACTGAGTGGGGCATGTATCTGGCACTGAGTGGGGCATGTATCTGGCACTGAGTGGGGCATGTATCTGGCACTGAGTGGGGCATGTATCTGGCACTGAGTGGGGCATGTATCTGGCACTGAGTGGGGCATGTATCTGGCACTGAGTGGGGCATGTATCTGGCACTGAGTGGGGCATGTATCTGGCACTGAGTGGGGCATGTATCTGGCACTGAGTGGGGCAATGTATCTGGCACTGTGGGGCAATGTATCTGGCACTGTGGGGCAATGTATCTGGCACTGTGGGGCAATGTATCTGGCACTGTGGGGCAATGTATCTGGCACTGTGGGGCAATGTATCTGGCACTGTGGGGCAATGTATCTGGCACTGTGGGGCAATGTATCTGGCACTGTGGGGCAATGTATCTGGCACTGTGGGGCAATGTATCTGGCACTGTGGGGCATTGTATCTGGCACTGTGGGGCATTGTATCCGGCACTGTGGGGCATTGTATCCGGCACTGTGGGGCAATGTATCCGGCACTGTGGGGCAATGTATCCGGCACTGTGGGGCAATGTATCCGGCACTGTGGGGCAATGTATCCGGCACTGTGGGGCAATGTATCCGGCACTGTGGGGCAATGTATCCGGCACTGTGGGGCAATGTATCCGGCACTGTGGGGCAATGTATCCGGCACTGTGGGGCAATGTATCCGGCACTGTGGGGCAATGTATCCGGCACTGTGGGGCAATGTATCCGGCACTGTGGGGCAATGTATCCGGCACTGTGGGGCAATGTATCCGGCACTGTGGGGCAATGTATCCGGCACTGTGGGGCAATGTATCCGGCACTGTGGGGCAATGTATCCGGCACTGTGGGGCAATGTATCCGGCACTGTGGGGCAATGTATCCGGCACTGTGGGGCAATGCAACTGGCACTGAGTGGGGCAATGTATCTGGCACTGAGTGGGGCAATGTATCTGGCACTGAGGGGCAATGTATCTGGCACTGAGGGGCAATGTAACTGGCACTGAGTGGGGCAATGTAACTGGCACTGAGTGGGGCAATGTAACTGGCACTGAGTGGGGCAATGTAACTGGCACTGAGTGGGGCAATGTATCTGGCACTGAGTGGGGCAATGTATCTGGCACTGAGTGGGGCAATGTATCTGGCACTGAGTGGGGCATAGTATCTGGCACTGAGTGGGGCATAGTATCTGGCACTGAGTGGGGCATAGTATCTGGCACTGAGTGGGGCATAGTATCTGGCACTGAGTGGGGCATAGTATCTGGCACTGAGTGGGGCATAGTATCTGGCACTGAGTGGGGCATAGTATCTGGCACTGTGGAGGTGGTGACGCGGGGAGTGAAGTTTCTTCACTCCCCCCGTCACCCAGCGCTATAGCAATGCATGCTAATATGGACAATCTCATCCATATTGGCCTGCATGTATAAGCGATGGGGCACCAACGATGAACGAGCGCTGGGCCGCGCATCGTTCATCGTTGGTGCCTACACACTGCATGATATGAACGAGTTCTTGTTCATTATATCGTGCAGTGTTATCTTTAAGCGTGTAGGGCCCTTTACTGTTCTAATCGTAAAGCACAATGGAATATGCTGCACTATATAAGAAACTATTAATAAATAGTAGTTATCTCCGATATCTGCTGCCGTTCCCTGTAGACCTATTCGAACAATAATTTATATTTGCAGGTGACTCTAGAAAATGGATGTTTTGGGAGATATTTGGTCAATATTAATTGATAAATAGGCCATACTTGTCCTGGTGACTAGCAGAACTTCTGAGACTAGTCAGTTGTCAGTGTAGAAAGTGCACTGCCACCTGGTGTCTTGGCTGGTATTGCTATTACTTTCTGTCCAGGTCAACTTTTAGTTTAACCCAGTGGTTCCCAGACTCAGGGGGTAATTCAGATCTGATCGTAGATGTGCTAAATTTAGCACATCTACAACCACTTACTCTGACATGCGGGGGGACGCCCAGCACAGGGCTAGTCCGCCCCGCATGTCAGGCTCTCCCCCACCCCCTCTTACGGGTGCAAAAGCATCACACGGCGGAGGTGCTTGTGCACCCGCCGAGTAGCTCCCTGCCTGCGCAGCTTAGCTGCGATGGCAGGCTGCTATCCGCCGTGTCCCGGGTCGCAAAAGGCTTCAGAGCGCGATCACTGCCGCTGCAGCAATCCAGTCTGAATTAGGCCCTCAGTCCTCAAGGACCCCCAACTGTTCATGTTTTCCAAGTCTCCTAACAGAATCACAAGTGAAATAATTAGCTCCACCTGTGGATCCTATAAAATGTGTCAGTGAGTAATGAATACACCTGTGCACTTGCCAGGTGACCTGGAAAACATGAGCTGTTTGAGAACCACGAGGGCAAAATACTATTCATACATTTTTGTACATACAGTATACACCCAATGTCATATACATAGGACATACTTGCCTACCTGACCCTCTCCATGGCAATCATACATTACCAGGAAAGTCCAGGAACAGAGCATTTTCTCCCTCATGGAGAGGGTCAGGTAGGCAAGTATGACATAGGATACTTAATAATTTTGTAACTGGGGCCTGATTTGTAAACATATTGCCATATTCATGTTTAGAATGTTTGTCTGACTAAAGCCCAGAACACACTTACCGAGCCCCCGGCGGGATGCCGGCATCGGCAAGTGCATACACACTTGCCGATGCCAGCGGGGAAGGTAGCGGCGGCGGGGGAAACAACACCCATTCTGCATCTGCAGCATGGCTGTCGTTAACGAGGACCTCCCTCGTCTGCACATGTTCAGACGAGGGAGGGGGGCGTTAATGATGCGCAGGAGCGTGCATCGTTAACGACACTGAGTGTACACACTGGAGGAGATTGTAAAAGATCTCGCTCAGATTGGCCCTTCTGAGCGAGATGTTTAATAGGCCCTACACACTGGCCGATTTTCTGAAAGATATGAACGAACTCGTTCATATCTTTCAGTGTGGAGACTCCAGCGATGAACGATGCGTGGCCCCGCGCTCGTTCATCGCTGGTCTCCCGTCGGCTGTGCATGCAGGCCAATATGGACGATCTCGTCCATATGTGCCTGCACTTCAATGCAGCCGCGTGACGGGGGGAGTGAAGAAACTTCACTCCCCCCCCTTCCCCCGCCGCCGGGTCGCTCGTCGGCCGTTTCGGCCGTCGGGCACCTCGGCGGCGCATCGTCAAATGAGTAGGGCCCTTTACTTTCTCGTCTAGTGTGTATGGGGCTTTATGCTGGGTACACACTGGCAGATATATTGGCCAATCAGGCCAATATATCTATATCTTTTGCCGATCTGCAGGTATGTACAAGCAATATGTCTGTGAAAGATGTCTTTCACAGATATATTGCATCTGCTGTGCAACACAGCACATGGCCAATACAGCTGCAGGTATATTGGCGCATCTTTCTGTGTGTATGAACAATCCCCATCTGCAGATATATCTGTAGATCTATTGAACTACAGATATATCTCCCAGTGTGTACCCAGGTTTAGTTTATCAATGAATATTTTTAAAAATATACATTTTTGTATTGAGGGCTTTAATTGGTTAAAGGGGTGAACCCATCTGTAGCAAATACCTTTTTAAAGAAAGGCTCTGATTAGCTATCATTTGATGTTTTTAAAAAATAAATGTAGTATTTCTGCTGCGGGGTACACTGGGCTCCACAAGGATAGACATTGGGGTGTAGAGTAGGATCTTGATCCGAAGCACCAACAGGCTCAAAAGCATTGACCTTCTTCCCAAGATGCATAGCGCCGCCTCCTATATCACCCCGCCTCCGTGCACAGGAGCTCAGTTTTGTAGTTGGTGCTTGCAGTGCAAGCATGTAACAGGAAGAGCTGCTCACAGCAGCTCTATAAAAGCTTTTTCTGAGGAAAAAAGAAGACTACAAGGGCTGCAGCAGAGGCACAGATTGTGCTGGATGTCAGTAGACATTGCCTGCTGCAGCTCCATCTCTCCCCCAGCGGCGCTGTACACTCCCGAGCCCTGGTTGCCGGGTACCTACAGCGGAGGCTCCAGTTTTCTTCGCGTTAGACACACACGGCTGGGGTTCTCCAGGATCGCGTGGCCGCGCTTCGGGAGGTGGTAAGTGGGTCACGCTTGCGGGACCCGGTCTTTATCGCGATCCGGCGCGGTCAGTGGGAGGCGGGCTGCGTGCGCTGGCGGCGGACACTGTGGCAGTACAGGCGATCCCACTAGATCACCAGGGCATGGGCGCAGGTCAGGGTTTCTCTCTAAATCGGTTTTTATATTGCCCAGAGTACCCGGTGGTTTTGCCAGCAGAGGGGATAAGGCTTAGACCTGAAGCCCCTCCCCCAGCCCCAGGGCGCCATTTCCAGCAACTGTTCCCGCCCTGGATCTGCATTTCTGTCTTTTCCTCACTCCCTGTCAGTGTCTGCGGCGCCATTATTCCTCAGTTCACTGTTCCTGGGACTGCTTGGGCAAACCCTCCTATGTAAAGCCGCCTGGTTGTCAGCGCTGTGCCTTTACATGACACTTAAGTATTCTACCTGCCTTTTTAGACAGTGATAGTTAAGAGAGTGCGTTTAGTCAGGGTTTTATAGTACAATTACCCTGTGATATACATCCAGTTCTTACTGTGTACTGTTATATCTATTGTTATATAGCTGTGTAAGCTAGTCCAGTGCAGTATTATTGTCAGTAATAACCTCTGCATTGTACAAACTGTGACTTTCTGTGTGTGCATTTGATAGCTGAGTGGTGTCCATTTTGTGTCTTTCACTCAACTTGCTATCCCTATATTCCATAACCTGAGGGGGCTTGGTGCGTCAGGTGTTATCTAATATAGGATTTTCACAAAGATATACTGTATTACGTATTTTTCTCTGTGATGTAGTCACCATATCTCATTTATCTCTGCTGGTGCTGACTACACTGCGCAGGGGTTTGGGTTTAGGGATATAATGCTGCTGATAATTGTACTGTGTTACCTCATACTGCAAGTTATATCATGTCTGCTTCTGAGGGTAACGGTTCTGGGGCGGAACACACTGCTGGTGTTGCTGAAGCCACAGGCACATATGAGGAGAATATAGCAGCTGTGGGTTCTGGTTCTGGGGGCTCCTTACCCCCCACTGTGGCAACGGAGGCACACACTGACCCACCGTGGGCCGCTTTTTCCATGCTTCTGAATACGCTAGTTCATAAACTAACACCCCCTATGGGACCCCAAATGCCGGTACAACCATATGTGGTCCCTGCAGCTAACCCGCCATGGGCGGACGATTTATCTGTTCAATTAAAGAAGTTGAACCAGTCCTTGACTACTAAAAAGTCTGACCAACGCTCGCCTAAGTCCAAGGGGTCCTCTAAGCGAGCGCTTGTCTCCTCACAATCCACTGCTGTCACTGACACCTCGTCTGATGAAGACGGCACTTACACTGACCCCACAGGTTCTGACTCAGATACGGCTGATGGGGAGGGTAGTTCACATGTGGATGTTCCTGATCTTTTGGAGGCTATTAAATTAATTCTGCAGATTACGGATAATCCCGAGCCATCCGTCCCTCCTAAGAAACCAGATAGGTTCAAGCGTCAGAAGGTGGTTAAACAAGTTTTACCTCACTCTGATCACCTAGTGGATATACGTCAGGAACCCTGGGAAAACTCGGGTACGAAGTTTGTGCCTCAAAATAAGATGCTGGCTCGCTATCCCCTCGCGCCAGAGCTGTCTAAGAATTGGGAAACTCCTCCTCCAGTGGACTCACATGTGGCTAGGATGGTGGTTTCCTCAGCTCTACCTGTCACTACCGTCACGTCTCTAAAAGAGCCTACGGATAAACGTGTGGAGGGTTGTCTGAAAGCGATTTACACCCTCACGGGTGCTGCACAAAGGCCCACTATTGCAGCTACATGGGCTGCAGAGGCTATTGAAGCATGGGCCTTGGAGTTAGAAGCTGAAGTCTCCTCTGACCATGCTAGACAATGCTTGTCATATAAAAATGATCCTGAGGAAGCCTGCTTAGACAGGCGAAACTAGTCGATAGCAGAGGCACCAACAACTGTCTGCCGGCAGACACCCGTATCTTTTTTGGACCTGTGGCATTGAAGTAAGTTTATGCATGATACATCCTTGGCAAAGGACGTTGTGTAATATCAGGAAATGCTTATGTCACACAAAGACCGAATATTGTGTTGAGCAGAGTGATTTGATCTGGCTGGACACTGTTCTATTTCTGGAGACACAGGACTCTCTTTCCCCAGTAAAAATTCAATTCTCCTGAAGGGAATTATTACCTGTTTGGAGATTGTAGCTGTGGACTTATGAATGATACATCCCTGATAAAGAACGCTGTTTATTATCAGGAATTATTTATGTCACACAAAGACTGAATATCTGGCTGGACACTGTTCTATTTCTGGAGATATTTCCCCAGTAAAAATTCAATTCTCATGAAAGGAATTATAACCTGCATGGAGATTGTAGCTGTCGACTTTGAGCGAGCAAGTCGCTGATATAAGCGTCTCACTGATTATATATATATATATATATATATATATATATATATATATATATATATATATAAGCTTTTCCAGACCGGCACTCCAATACCAATTTTTGCTTACCCCGGTGCTCGTTTAAAGATCCACAGCAAGATCCTCCAATATACAACACACCAACGGCACACAGGGGTTAGGAAATAATCCAATTCCACAGCAGTTTAAGCCAACGTTTCAAAGTTTTATCTTTTTCGTCAGGGCTACAAACATACAATAAAACAATCTTACCTTTTATTGAAAAACCACCCCGTGCACCTTCCCGCCGTCAATCCACGGCGCTATACTGCTGACGTCATTCCGCCGGAGACACCAGACCTCCAGGCTCCTTTGGATGACGTGTGTGAAAATACCCATCACCTAGCAACAGTGTACACATTAAAACATTAAGAATTACAAGTATCTATACAACCATCGCACTGTTATTACTTCAATGGTTCACACACGGCTAGTCAAAAAATACTGCTTCAATTAAAACAATTCAAATTAAGCATTTCATTTAACCCTTTCGGGGCTAGTGTATTTAAACGCATTATCCAGCGGGATTCACACTGCAAAAGTTTTTTACCCCGATCACCCCCCCTGATGGATCTGGGGACGTGATCAATCATTCTATATCTTAATGATGACAAATTATGATGTGCTTCTAGGAAATGTCTAGCAACAGGTTGATCGCTCGAACCTGTGCTAATGGCTTTTCTAATGGATGACCTATGTGCAGCCATTCTCTCCTTGAAGGTACACTCCGTTTTACCGATATAAGAATATCCACATTGACAGATGATTTGGTACACAACAAATGACGAGTTACACGTCAAATGAAATCTAATGGTATACGTCTTTCCTGACTGTGGGTGTTGGAAGGTGTCACCCTTCAATAAAAAGCCGCATGTTGTACAACCACAGCCAAAGCAGCCATTCTTCTTCTGTAAGAAATGTGTGGGTTTCTTAGAGACTAAGTCTGTGACATCTGTCTTAACAACAAAGTCTCTAATGTTCCTACCTCTCTTATAGCAGGGCATCAGATGTGTATTACTCAACCCTAACTCTGGGTTAACAGATGACCATTGATTTCTGGAGTGTTTCTTAATACTCTTGCTGCCTACTGTGTAGCTGGTGACCCAAGGTAAAATTTCACTCTTGTCACCTTTATTCCTACCACAAATCGAAAGACGATCATTGTGGTCAGTGGCCAGGACTTTCTGTTTAGCCTTCTCTAGTACCTCTAACGGATACCCCCGCGCTTGGAATCTAACAATCATCTCTTCCATTTGAAGCAGAGCAACCTCACGGTCACTGTTTACCCTCCACACTCGCAGCAATTGAGAATAGGGCAAACCAGTTTTTAATGGAGTAGGGTGAAAACTCCCAAAATGCAGCATGTTGTTCCGATCGGTGGATTTCCTAAATAATGATGTCACCAACTTCCCATCCTCTAATTTGATATTCACATCAAGGAAATTCACCTCTTCCTGACTAATCGAATATGTAAACTTTATGGGGCCCTCACATTGATTATATTTGTCTATCACATCAATGAAGCCTTGCTTGGTTCCTTTCCATAAAATTAACAAATCATCAATAAATCTTGTATAAAAGAAAATATTCGATCTAATTTCAGCATTGGAAAAAAATATATCATGTTCCACCGAGAACATGAACATATTTGCATAGGCGGGTGCGACCGGAGAACCCATCGCACACCCGCCTATTTGCAAATAAAATTCACCCGCATACATAAAGTAATTTTTACATAGTACCATATGCAATAATTCAATCACCCAGTTCACGTCAGGGCCATTGTACAACTGATGATTCTCAATACATTTCTTAGCAGCCCTTAAGCCTTCCATCAACGGTATTGACGTGTATAAACTACACACGTCTACACTGCATAGCCATACATCATTGGGAATATCATTCAGCATAAACAATTTACGTAACAATGTAGGTGTGTCCAGCAAAAACAGCTCATGAGCTTGGACACAAGGTTGAAACAGAGTCCAAGTACGTTGAAGATAGCTGAAATAAAGATTTTCTCGCAGCAATGATTGGCCGACCAGGCGGTCTAGTATTGTTCTTGTGAATTTTCGGCAGTGTATAAAAAATTGGAACCTCAGGAAACTTAGGGATCAGGGAATCCTTCAGTTTATCAGAAATGAGACAATTATCCACACCTGACTGTAATAACATCTGCAAATCTTTCTTAAACACGTCAGTTGGATCATTTCTCAATTTTCTGTAAACTGAAGAATCAGACAGTTGTCTATCCACCTCTGTACAATAATCATGTAAATTCTGTATTACCAAAGCCCCACCCTTATCTGCTTGTCTGAAAACTAGATCTTTCTTCTCAGACAGATTTTTAAGCGATAACCATTCTTCTTTAGATAAATTACTAAACGTTTGTTTAAAAATAGGTGCTTCCTTCATCACCTCATGTTCTATCACCCGTAGCACAGTTTTAATCGTGGGGTTTGATGATACAGGATCAAATTTTGATGGTGGTAAGAGTTTCTTAAGCTGAACTGGTAATACTTCCGAAATTGTACTAGTTGTATCTTGCGGATGTTTGCAAAAAAATTCTTTTAGCTTCAGCTTGCGCTGTAATTGATTTAATTCCACCTGCCATGTCAGATCATTAAATGAATTAGTGGGTACGAACGAAAGTCCTCTTGATAATACCTTTGTTTCGGTATTTGACAGCTGGTAATCAGATAAATTAAAGATTATGTTTTGGGTTGCTTCGGGGGTTTTCTTCCACCTTGCGTTGAGCCTCTTCCCCTGGTGCCCCCTACGGGTGATCTTCCTCTTGTTCCTGCCGGCATTGCTCGAGTAGCTGGTCCTAAAGGGACACT
This sequence comes from Pseudophryne corroboree, assembly GCF_028390025.1. Classification (NCBI taxonomy): domain Eukaryota; kingdom Metazoa; phylum Chordata; class Amphibia; order Anura; family Myobatrachidae; genus Pseudophryne; species Pseudophryne corroboree. The sequence continues at coordinate 909,285,490 of NC_086445.1, read as the reverse complement.
ATTATTAGGTAGTCTCCCCCGACCTTCATTCTCGCTATTGGATGAGTGGCCTTCAAAAGACGAGTCAGTCGTGCCTCCATGTTGTTTATACTTCCTAAAGAACGGGCGTCTTTGATCTCTAAGTTTCGGATTGGTCCATTGATAAACGGTTTGCTGCTCATAATCCTTTTCAACTTTCATGAATTTTTCTTTTTTGAATTTCACTAGTTCTTTCTTAAAGGATTGCACCTGAGCCTCTAACCTTTCATACCATTTTGTCTCTTTGTCCGCATTCAATGTATCCTTATGAGATGTTTCAAAAATAGAGATTTTCTCTTTGATATCTGCCAGTTCTTTATTAGATTGCTCAATAATCAGGATCATTAGATCCATCGAGCATTTATTGCAAATTGCCACCCAGCGACGGCAGAACGTGGGGTCATTTCGACCTATAGTGGGACTGTTTTTAACCCTTAGTCCCCGGGGAATTTTTTTCGCTCTATAATAGTCACTCAGAGAAACACTGTGACCCTTATAGGTCACCTCCCTTTTCTTCAAACGCAACAAATCTCTGTATAGCATTTCTGCTGAATTAACTTCCAACTCATCCCATAATCTATCTTTATCCAGTATCACCTCCGCCTCTGACTCAGAGAATGTCAATTGGTCTCCCACAGGGTATGAGAAATGCTTAAAGTCGCTTGTATCATCCTCAGTTACACCCTCCGCCATTATATCAACGAGAGGCTTGGTAAGTGTACAGTACTTGTAATAAAATTACCCGTTCCCGGGATTGTCCTTATTACTCAGGTCCTGCAAGACCTAGTACTGAAGATGCACCTGAACGTTTATCAACCTGTTGAATCGTGTGGGTGCCTTGTCACAATAACACCTCACTGCACAGGTGTCATATCACATAAAGCTTTTCCAGACCGGCACTCCAATACCAATTTTTGCTTACCCCGGTGCTCGTTTAAAGATCCACAGCAAGATCCTCCAATATACAACACACCAACGGCACACAGGGGTTAGGAAATAATCCAATTCCACAGCAGTTTAAGCCAACGTTTCAAAGTTTTATCTTTTTCGTCAGGGCTACAAACATACAATAAAACAATCTTACCTTTTATTGAAAAACCACCCCGTGCACCTTCCCGCCGTCAATCCACGGCGCTATACTGCTGACGTCATTCCGCCGGAGACACCAGACCTCCAGGCTCCTTTGGATGACGTGTGTGAAAATACCCATCACCTAGCAACAGTGTACACATTAAAACATTAAGAATTAAGGAGCCTGGAGGTCTGGTGTCTCCGGCGGAATGACGTCAGCAGTATAGCGCCGTGGATTGACGGCGGGAAGGTGCACGGGGTGGTTTTTCAATAAAAGGTAAGATTGTTTTATTGTATGTTTGTAGCCCTGACGAAAAAGATAAAACTTTGAAACGTTGGCTTAAACTGCTGTGGAATTGGATTATTTCCTAACCCCTGTGTGCCGTTGGTGTGTTGTGTGTGTGTGTGTGTGTATATATATATATATATATATATATATATATATATATATATATATATATATATATATATATATATATATATATTTTATATATATTTTATATATATATATATTTTATATATATATATATATATATTTTATATGTTGGTCTGTTTTGTAAAAGTATACCGGTATTGGGATTCACAATTATATGATTTTAGATAAAAATAGTTAGTCCTCAAATCTGTTCTTTTTCAAATGCTTGTCATATATTGTCACAGCTTCTCGATATATTAAAGAGGCGGCTTCTGATGCCGGTATCCTAGCAGCCAAGGCCTCTACTACGTCAGTCCTGGCTCGCCGGATATTGTGGCTGAGATCCTGGTCTGTGGATCTGGACTCTAGAAAAACCTTGGAGGTACTCCCTTTCAAGGGAAATATTCTGTTTGGGGAGGACTTAAATAAGATAGTGGCTGACTTGGCTACTGCCAAAACTGCCTGTCTGCCTAATACCGCTCCTTCTGTGTCGAAGGCTAAAGGTACATCCTTTCGCCCCTTTCGTCCTCCAGGTAAAGCAAAAGGTCAGGCGTACCATAAGCAGGCCCGCACTTCCAAACCTGGTAAGCCGAAGCCCAGAAGAGCCTGGGCTGCCCGTCAGCCAGCTGCCAAGATCAATAAGCCTGCTGCATGATGGGGCGGGCCTCCCCCTGGGGGATCCCAGGGTGGGGGGCCGGCTTCTAAGGTATACCCAGGAATGGTTGAAGACCACTTCAGATGCCTGTGTACAGGAAGTCGTCACTCGAGGTTACGCCATAGTCTTCAAAAACCGACCCCCTCATCGATTTTGCCAGACAGACGTCCCTTTGGACCAGACAAAGGCAAAAACTCTACACTCAGTGGTACAGACCCTCCTGGATACAGGAGTCGTAGTACAGGTGCCCCTTGCTCAGAGGGGCCGGGGGTACTATTCTCCACTGTTTCTAGTCCCGAAACCGAATGGGTCCTCCCGGCCCATTCTCAACCTCAAGGCATTGAACAGGTTTGTGAAGATTTCCAAGTTCCGTATGGAAACCCTTCGCTCTATAGTTCTGGCCTTGGAACCTGGGGACTACATGGTCTCCCTGGACATACAGGATGCTTACCTGCATATTCCTATACCAGTGTCACATCAACAATACCTGAGGTTTGCTATTGGCAACATCCATTACCAGTTTCGGGCGTTACCTTTTGGTTTAACAACGGGTCCGCAAGTCTTCACCAAAGTTATGGCGGTGATGACGGTGGTACTCCGCCGTCAAGGGGTCAGGATACTGCTGTATCTGGACGACTTGTTAATCCTGGCAAATTCCCCAGATCTTCTCCTACGTCATCTGGATATGATGGTCCGGTTTCTACAAGCCCACGGGTGGCTCATCAACTGGAAGAAGTCCTCCCTGGTCCCTGCTCAGAGCATGGTGCACCTGGGAGCGCTGTTGGACAATCACAACCAGAGGTTGTTCTCGTCTCAGGAGAAAGTCCTGAAGCTTCAGGACAGGATTCGTTGCTTCCTTTCTCGTCCGCAAGTGTCGATACATTCGGCAATGCAGGTGCTGGGCCTCATGGTATCAGCATTCGACATGGTGGAGTATGCTCAATTCCATTCTCGCCCCCTCCAGAGGCTAATTCTAGCCAAGTGGGACGGCCTGCCTCACCGGATCAGGTCTCACATGATCTCATTGACTCCGGAGGTTCGTCTGTCACTGCTCTGGTGGCTCCAGGACCAACAATTGTGCAGGGGCCATCCCTTCTGGATATCCAACTGGGTCCTGTTGATGACAGATGCCAGTCTAGGAGGTTGGGGCGCGGTGCTGAAGCAGCACTCCCTTCAGGGTCGGTGGACCAAGGAGGAATCTCTCCTCTCGATCAACATTCTGGAATAGTGGGCGGTCTTCAATGCGTTGAAACTGGCGCAGCATTTATTTCAGAACCGTCCTGTTCAAGTACAGTCGGACAACGCCACCACAGTGGATTACATAAATCATCAAGGCGGCACTCGAAGCCGTTTGGCAATGAAGGAAGTCTCACGGATTCTACGTTGGGCAGAACGCCATCTACCAGCAATATCGGCAATATTCATTCCGGGAGTCCTGAATTGGGAAGCGGACTTTCTCAGTCGTCAGGACGTGCATGCCGGCGAGTGGTGCCTTCATCCAGAAGTGTTTCAACTCCTCGTGGAAAAGTGGGGTCTTCCAGACGTGGATCTGATGGCGTCTCGACACAATCACAAGGTTCCAGTCTTCGGAGCAAGGACAAGGGATCCTCAAGCAGCATTCGTGGATGCGCTAGCAGTGCCGTGGAGGTTTCGGCTGCCGTACATGTTCCCTCGGGTGTCACTCCTGCCCAGGGTAATTCGGAAGTTCAAGCAAGAAAAAGGAAATCTGCTTCTCATAGCTCCGGCGTGGCCCAGACGGCACTGGTTCTCAGACCTGCAAGGCCTATCGTCAGAGCGTCCAATTCTACTTCCACAACGCCCAGACCTCCTCGTACGTGGCACCTGTGTCTACCAGGACCTAGCCCGGCTGTCTTTGATGGCGTGGCTCTTGAAGCTTCCGTCTTGAGGGCTAAGGGTTTTTCTGAAGAGGTCATTAAAACTATGTTGCGGACCCGGAAACCGGCTTCTGCTCGGATTTACCATAGGGTCTGGCATTCCTACTTTGTTTGGTGTGCATCTAACAATTATGACGCTTCCAAGTTTAGTACAGCCAAGCTTTTGGCTTTTCTGCAGCAAGGTCTAGAGTTAGGCCTGCGTGTGGCCTCCCTCAAGGTTCATATTTCTGCCTTGTCGGTGTGGTTTCAGAGAAAAATTGCGACTTTACCTGATGTTCATACTTTCACTCAGGGTGTGTTGCGTATCCAACCTCTCTATGTCCCGCCTGTGGCTCCTTGGGACTTGTCGGTGGTTTTGGAGGCGTTGCAAGAGCCTCCATTTGAACCCCTTGGTTCAGCTGACCTTAAGTGGCTTTCCTTTTAAGGTGGTGTTCTTGCTGGCTATTGCCTCTGCTAGAAGAGTGTCGGATCTGGGTGCCTTGTCTCGTAGTTCCCCATATCTGATTTTTCACCATGACCGGGCGGTTCTTAGGACTCGTCCCGGATATTTACCTAAGGTGATTTCTTCGTTCCACCTTAATCAGGAGATTGTGGTTCCGGCCTTTGTCTCTCCTGATTTGTCTTCCAAAGAGCGGTCTTTGGATGTGGTACGGGTTCTCCGTATCTATGTGAAGAGAACTGCTTCTGTTAGGAAATCTGATTCTCTCTTTATTCTGTTTGGATTTCACAAACAGGGCTGGCCTGCTCACAAGCAGACTTTGGCCAGATGGATTAGAATGGTGATTGCACATGCTTATGTGAGGGCTGGTCTGTCAGCTCCTGCTCACATTACGGCCCATTCTACTCGATCTGTTGGACCTTCTTGGGCGGCCCGCCGTGGTGCGACCCTTGAACAATTGTGCATAGCGGCTACGTGGTCCTCAGTGAACACGTTCATTAGGTTCTATGCCTTCGAAACCGCCGCTTCCCAGGATGCTTCCTTTGGACGCCGGGTTCTTGTGCCCGCTACTGTGCGTCCCCCTCCCATAAGGAACTACTTTAGGACATCCCCAATGTCTATCCCTGTGGAGCCCAGTGTACCCCGCAGCAGAAAACGAGTTTTATGGTAAGAACTTACCTTTGTTAAAACTCTTTCTGCGAGGTACACTGGGCTCCACAAGGTGCCCTTAGCTTCTTTGGGTTGGTATGGCATTAGCCGCTGACACTTCTCCTGTCGGGAGAGTGTGGTGTTTGTGGCAACTGGCAGTTGTCGTCTCTTTTACTTGCGACTGCATTGGGCTGGTTAACAAAACTGAGCTCCTGTGCACGGAGGCGGGGTGATATAGGAGGCGGCGCTATGCATCTTGGGAAGAAGGTCAAAGCTTTTGAGCCTGTTGGTTCTTCGGATCAAGATCCTACTCTACACCCCAATATCTATCCTTGTGGAGCCCAGTGTACCTCGCAGAAAGAGTTTTAACAAAGGTAAGTTCTTACCATAAAACTCGTTATTTAAGTTGCTTCCATTACGTTTTTCTTAATGTCACAAGGTGGGTCTGCCTTCCTGTGTATTGTGCAGAGGACCCCATGCGTCCTCTTATTTGAGATCGGATGTTTGCCAGTGTCAGGAAACAGAACAAATATTCTCTACTTGTGGTCATAGTTTGTCTTGAACAATGTTCTCCAGTATGGTTATTAGTCTGGCATTATCTTTTCTAGCCCAATATCTAGCTCCTATCTGTGTCCGCTTGGAACTGCTGGAATATGTCTTGTTGCATTTTCTTGATTTGGTTCTTTGGGTTGCTAAATGATTGCTTTAATGGGTGTTTCAAACAGCATCAATAGTTGGAGCCAGGCTAAGGGCGGTATTCAATCGTTTTGCACGCCTGATCTACCGTCTAAACCAGAGGTTCTCAAACTCGGTCCTCGGGGGCCCACACAGTGCATGTTTTGCAGGTAACCCAGCAGGTGCACAGGTGTATTAATTACTCACTGACAAATTTTAAAAGGTCCACAGGTGGAGCTAATTATTTCACTTGCGATTCTGTGAGGAGACCTGCAAAACATGCACTGTGTGGGCCCCCGAGGACCGAGTTTGAGAACCTCTGGTCTAAACGGACAGGAGATTGCAGGGAGAAATGTAATATATTTTTTCATGCTTATCACGTCCAAAAAGTTCGGGTTTAGCTGCATAAAGCGGATAAACCTGACCAAAGTGCTGGCCACGATCCCAAAAAGTGCCGTTTGGGTACCCAAACAGGTCACTCTTTGCACATTTCTCCTGGGGGTGAGCGAGCTGAAATGCAGACGCCGGCAGCCATCGCATCCGAACAGAGCTACAATTAAATGGCTCCATCAGGCGCCATCTAGAGGCTACCATGAAAAAATATATTAAAACATTTTAATTATGCCTTGTGTTTGTTCTTGCTCCACTTGGTATGTAGGGATGGCAGCGACCAGTGAGCCAGAACGGGGCGGAACTGCGTTCCGTCAGTTCCATTTGGAGACGGTCCTCCGACTCACCTAACCCGATGTCAGTACTGAGCCACAAGGAAATGCCAGGCGCCCGCTGAGATTGTGTTACCAGCGGGGGCCCGGCTCCTTCCCTATAGCGGCAGAGTGCACTATGGGAGAGACGTCATGACGTCTCTCCCATAGTTTCGAGGAGTGGGCGCCAGAGCAGACGATGGGCAGCGGGCAGAGGCAGGAGTGGGGTATTAGGATAGTATGTTTTTGTTTGTTTTTTAATGTGTGTGTAAGGGGCAAATACTAAAGGGGGCAAAACTAAAGTGGGCACTACCAAAGGGACAATACTAAAGGGGGCACTACCAAAGGGGCATTACTAGGGGCACTACCAAAGGAGCAATACTACAGGGGGCATTACTAGGGGCACTACCAAAGGGTCAGTACTACAGGGGGGCATTGCTAGGGGCATTCATACTGGGTGCACTACTAATGGGGGTATTACCAGTGGGGGCTCTACTACAGGGGGCATTACTGCTGGGAGCACTACTACAGGAGGCATTACTACTGGGGGGCACTGCATAAGTGGCATCACTCTTGGGGGCATAAGGGGCTCTGCATAAGGGGCACCACTACTATGGGCTCTGCATAAGGGGCACTACCACTGTGGGCATTGCTTAAGGGGAACTACCACTACAGTGGGCATTGCATAAGGGGCACTACTGCTGTGGGCATTGTATGAGGGGCACTACTGCTCTGGGTATTATGTGATTAGTGGCACTAATACTGTGGGCATTGTGTAGAAGGGGCAATACTGTGTGTCATAACATGAATAATGTGGTGTAATGTGAATAAAATTGTGCTACTGTGAAGCGTAATGTGAATTAGGGATATTGTGTGACCACGCCCCATTTGCAGTCTCTTTACTAGGCGCGGGAAGGGAAGGTGAGTTCCACCACCTCTCTAGGACCACTGTAAGCACTGGCAGCTACTATGGCTGTAGTCCGGTTTCTTCTAGTAGTGTAATGGGTGAAATTCAGGGAGGTGCACTTCTTGGCTTTGGCAATTCATTTTACATGACTTTGTGCTTTGGGTGGGTGGGTGTCTTTTGTTTGTTTCAAAATCTGCTTTTAATTGCAGTGACTGCCAGAAGTCTCTCCTATGTAGTTATTACTTTTGGGCTTACTTTCTGTTTATTCTTAAGCATCCACTAGGTGGAGACAGATGCACGGCAGGCTGGCAGAGGGATTTTATAAATAGACAACTTATAGTTCCATATTTTTCCTTGTATTTGATATTTGTTTTTTTTAGTTTTCTTTTGTTTTACTGTGGGTCAGGCTAAGCTATGCTTACACCTGATCTATAAACTTTGGTGCATAGCTATATTATATTATATTATATTATATTATATTATATTATATTAGCTATACTAATATATTATATTAGTAATAATAATAGTAATAATAATAATAATAATACAATTTGTTTCCAAAGCATTGAAATATTATGCAGAGCTGTACATTGAGAAAAGGCTACATACTAAAGATAGCCATGCCCAAATTAATTTACAATCTAATCTGCAATACTAAGAGGCCAGGGTATACTGTATATGCATTGCTATGGCTGGCTGTAGTGGTGCCGAGAGAGGGGGGAGAGGGTACAAATTACCTGGGCCCAGGTCTGATGGAGGGGCTCAGTGGAGGCCCAGGTCCTTCACCCTTCCTTACCTGGAAGCAGCATCTGCATCTTTTCTTCTCAGCGCAGCACACGCTGCTGTGTGCTGGGCTGCAGTGTGGACAGGGAAGTTCTTAAAATAAAATAAAAAGTCTGTATTTTTTTCTAAGGGTGCCATGCCCCCTGTGATTAGACCATTCCCCCTGACAAGTACTAGCCAGGCTCTTTACTGCCCTGTCTGGGAGGCATGCCTTGCTCCTGTGAGTGGGTGCTGCTCATGTGCTAGATGCCCCCAAAGAGATGTGGCTATGCCCTTAGCTTGCTGTGGTCACACCCCCTCAAGGCTGGGGGCCCGGGGGCCCAGGAAGTTGTTGTACCAGGGCCCAGGATTTCTCTTGGCAGCCCTGGACAGGGTTGCTCCTGTTAGAGGGTCCCAGGTGCCACTGACACCCCCATCCCCCTCTTTCCCTTTGCAGACAGCGGTTAGGCAAGAGAAGAGGACTGCTGTGTGCTGAGCTAGGGAGAGAGGCAGCAGTCAGCCTCTCTCCGATGTGTGGTGGGGAGGCAATCACACCTGCCCCCCACTGCAGACCTCCCCTCTCCCACCCATTAAATCTAATATAGCCCCCCCCCCTCCCCTGCCGGCACGCATGCCCACTTCGCAGCTGTACTTTAGAAAAAAAATTCCCATTTTTTGTAAGGAGGGGCAGAGCTGTCGGCACCCCTGTATATCACACCCCTCCACCCCCCAAAAAAACAAAAACATGAGGATCAAACAATGGATACCTTCTGAGAGAAGATCGATCATTAGGAGTAGTTGATGGAGGCAAGGCAGTTAATATATGTTATATATCTGTTATTATTACATCATTTAATTTACAGCATCTGCTCATGTAGTAATTAATTTATTTTTCACTTTTTTTTCTTGTCATCACTAATCTCTTTACATTCACTTTTATCTGTTATTATTTAATTTTCACAATTCTATGACACTTTTTTCCTCATTTTTATTTTCAATTTTGTATACAGTCACCTTTTTCCACAAACTAATAGCAAGTGCTAATATCATCGGAACCCAGTACATAAATCAAAGAATGCCATTTTACTGCAATAAAACAGTGGGGGTCATTCCGAGTTGGTCGCTAAGTTTTTCGTTCGCACAACATATTTGCAAAGTTGCGATAATGTTGTAAAATTGCGAACATCCGCCCCCAACGTACTTTTGCAATTTCGTACGCAGTATTACACAAGGTAGGCGTATGCCATATTCCAACGCAGTAATGCGAATCCAACGTATACGCACAAACTTCATAGCAAAAATACGATGTCATCTTAGATTTACACATTTCTCTTAAATGTGCTAAGGCTTTAGCAAACAAACGCATAGCAATGGTATTTATCTACTAATTTACATGATACCTTGCAATTCTAAAGGGGGGTACTCACGGAGCGATCGCTGCTTAAAATCTAAGCAATCTGACTAGATTGCTTAGATTTTAAGCACGATCGCTCCGTGTGTAGCCCCCTCAGCGATAGCGATGCGCAGCCCCGCGCATCGCTATCGCTGCTGCTAGATTGGCCTGCATGCAGGCCAATCTAGCGGGTCGCTCACTTCACCCGCTGGGTGAAGTGAGCGGCCCCCCCGTTTCCCCCCGCACGCTCAGCACAGATCGCGCTGTGCTGAGCGCCGGGAGAGATGTGTGCTGAGCGGTTCGCTCAGCACACATCTCTCTGCCATCGGCCAGTGAGTACTGGCCTTAACTCAGCAAGCGTCCCTCAATTACAATTAGTGTAATTGATTGTGTGCATGACCCATTAAGTCTGCAAAGAATACCTCAAGAACACTTTGTATGCATAATTGTACATTACCATGTTTATTTTTAAAGAAGTGCAAGAGATGTGTAAGCCGTGCCTGGCCGAAATGAAAAGAGTTTAATTTGTTGTGGATGTTTAGTGTGTGAATGTATGTGCTTACATGTTTTTATAATAAATTAGCTACTAACTAACCTAATTTGTATGTTTTAAATATGGCTTTTTTTTTTTTTTTTTTTGTTAACCAATTTCTGTTTTGTAATATCCTTTAATTTTTGGGCAATCAAAACATCACAAGCGCATAACGGTTCAAAATGTGTATTTATTTGTTACATAATTTTATTATTTTTAAACAAAAAACTTTTAAGAATAATTTTTAACAAAAAAACAGTTTTATTTCTTGAGAACAAATTCTTTTAAATTATTCAGTTCAGCCAACATGGCCTCCAAATTCGACTGCATTCTTGCAATTATGCCTGCCAGGCTTGAGGGATCTCCAATGGCAACATCTGAAATGCAGAGTAAAAAATTTGTATAATAAAAAAAATATTACCTATTACATTACAATTCCACAAAGCACACTTTAAGATAAAATGAGATACATCATGGAAGTATAAATTTCCAAACAGTAGCATAGCACCACACAAGCATACTCAGCAATGTTTTTTCTAAAAAATTGCCTATGTGTAAAAGTTTAACACACCATGATGTACATTTCCTAAGATGGGAGTTATATTTAAGATGTGATGTTGCCCATAGCAACCAATCTCATTAAACTTATCTTGTAGAAGGTGGTAAATTTCAGAGAAGTTGTTATTGTTTGTTTGCTATGGTAAATCTCCAAGCTACAATCACACCCCAAAATTAGTACATGTAACCCCATACTGGTCAGCAGTCACATCTGTAGTGAAGCAGACATTTTTTGTGTGATGTTTTCACCTGCATCATCATACTGCATATTATCATCTTCAGAAGGACAACATATCCTAGCATCCCCACACTCCCTGTAAGGTTGCCTTACATGAAATATCACGTCAAACATGTGTTTCAAAAGCAATTATTTTTTTTTGGCGTGTAACTTTCATAACACATATCATTGTGTCGTTAGTCTGGCTAACAAAGTGACTCCTGCGACTTTTGTTTGTAAATTTTGCAATAGCCAAGCTCAATTGTAAAAGTAAAAACACACCCAAAAAATAACTGGGGTCTAAATGTGTATCATAAAATGTTTCACATACAAACCTTGTTGTGCAGGCAAACCTGTCAACATAGTGATTAACAACCAGATGTACACACTGTACATATAATGTCACGCACACAAATGTGAATGCATCATCCATACCATGATGAAGAAGACAAGCATTTAACCTAGACAAAAGATTGGCCACAGTACAAAACTGCATTTTTTAGAATGTTTATATTTTTACATTTAAAAAAAAATAATTAATGTGTGGGAACTTACTCTCCTCTGCCACTTGGACACTTCCCTGTAGTGGCTCCGGGGCCTCTGCTGCCCATTCTGTCTGCGACGTCGGCTGGCTGGGTGATGGAGGCTGGATGGGTGGTGGTTGCTGGCTGGGGGATGGAGGCTGGAGGGGTGAGGTTGGCTGGATGGGGGATGGGTGCTGGATGGGGGAAGGAGGCAGGATGGGGGAAGGAGGGTCAAATTGTGTGAGTGGATGGAAGGGGGATGTAGTTAGAGAGTGGGATTTTGAATTATAGGGTGAGGGTGTGGGTGAGTTATTTAGGGACACAGCGGGTGAGGGGGGCAGAGAGGGGAATTTGTCCAAACTGTGGGCTTGGGCTGGAGAGGGGGTGTGGCCTGCAGAGGGGGTTTGTGCAGGTGAGGCATAGGTGGCAGGAGAGGGGGATTGGGCAGGAGAGGGAGAGGTGGCAGGAGAGGGGGATTGGTCCGGAGAGGGGGTTTGGGCCGGAGAGGGGGATTGGGCAGGAGAGGGAGAGGTGGCAGGAGAGGGGGATTGGGCCGGAGAGGGGGATTGGGCCTGGGCAGGATAGGGGGATTGGGCAGGAGAGGGTGATTGGGCCGGAGAGGGGGAGGGTGATGGTGAAGGGGATGGGGATGGTGAAAGTTGCTGGTGTTGCCTTCCAGCACCAGCCCCTTGCCGTTGTGCTCGCCCTATAATGACATATGTTAAATTTGTATTAAAACATAATTATTTTGACCCACAGCATATTCCTATTACTCGGTTCTGTACCATGTTAAAGAGACAGGGTTAACATTACTAAGTTAGTGAAATATATATTAGGCTGATGTTGGCCTTAGCAAACAATAAAAAATAAATACAAAAAAAAAAATATTCACATTTTAAAATCTAAACAACATCCCCAGTGTAATAAAACGCACACATTTTTAACATTTGGTGAACCACTGAGCAGGTTATTTTGTTCAGTTTTCTTCCTGTGTAGTAATTATGCACAACATACAGTCAGTACCATACCTCCCAACAGGAGTCTCTCCAGGAGGGACATAATGTTCTGCTCCGTCACTTCACTCTTAATGTATGATTGCCATCACTTGTGCTGAGAAAACTTGAGACTAACAATTAAGTGACAAATCCCTAAGCAGAGTATTCTGTTCCTCTTGCAAAAGGTCATATTGGGAGGTATGCATCACTGCATAACCTACCTACACACACTCATGCTAATTTTTTTATAAAACATTTTAGCACTCACACTTAACTAAAGTTTGCAAAGGTTATGCGTAAAACCCGTCACAGCACGAAATGTTACTTACTGCGGACACGTAGGGTCCTGATCTGTTGGCGGAGCTCCGCCAGGAGGTCTGGTGTGCGCCTCCGCAGGTCGCTCCAGCGCCTCTCTAATTGGATTATGCTCCTGCGGCAGCGGAGGCGGCTCCGTAGCAGGTGGCGGACCTCCGCGTAGGCCTCGCGTTTAACCCTATTTGGGATAAAACGCCCTACGCGGCCTATGCGTCGGTCCATCACCGCCACTAGCAAGCGGAGTTCCCGCCGTGTGAATGGTGCTGCACGCATCATGGCAATGGCGTTTTCCTTTTTTGGGCATATATTTATAGTGTGTGTTAGCATGTGATTGGTCTAAAATCTATGCTGTCATTAAAATAAATTTTATTGATGTCTGCAATGCTGTGAAGAGCAGAGTGGTAAGTTCTCTAGAGCGGAAATACGCAGTCGCGGAAGCGAAAAAACAAACAAACTATTTTCACACAACCCCCAACACAAACACCCACACACACACGGACACACACACACACACTTAGAATTAAATTAACACAAAACTCTGTGTACTCACCACATTTTGTGTGATAAATCAGCTGCACAGTCACAAAGTGGCCAACATTTAGTTTCATTTGTTGGTGTTTATTTTTGTAAAAAACAGGATTAGATGAAAAAAAACAAATAAGGACACTATTTAGGCACGTCACATTATTAGATTCAATGAAAAAACATTGTAAGCTTAACATGTTTAATGTTATTTTTTAAAAACATAATCAGATATTCCCACACACCCTAACAATTACACAATGACCTTACAATAGCTACCGAAATGACATCTGACCAAAATGAGCATACACATACAGTGTTTTTTATTAATTTCTAAAAGTAAATCCAAAAACACTATACCTGAAATATTCTTCCACAATGCTTGCCCTTACTTGTCTTCCCCTCCGTGAAACACTCCCCCCACCGAATCTACGGACAACCCCTGGCTCCTCATCTGGCAATTCCTCTGTGTGAGGAAGCTCTACGCGACTCCTTACCGCGATGTTATGTAGTATAGCGCACAGGACCACTATTTTACTTGCCATCTCCGGCGAATACATGATGTCGCCACCAGTGCGGTGGAGCACACGAAAACGTCCTTTAAGGACCCCAATTGTGCGCTCCACCAGCTGTCTAGTGGCAGTAAGCGCGGAGTTAAATGCCATCTGTAATCCTGGCCTGGGATTACGGTAAGGAGTCATGAGCCAGGGGGTGCAAGGATATCCACGGTCTCCTGTTTGATGAGAAGATAAAATTAGAATGAGAATATTCTTTATTTTTTAAAAATTTGCAGGAAATTATGTTGGCCAACTCACCCAATAACCACATGTCTGCTCATTGACTTGATCTTAATCTCTGCCATATCCCTGATTGTCTAATGACATAAGCATCATGTGAGTTTCCGGGAAACATGGCATTCAGGGAAAGGATCTGGAGGGATGGGCCACAAACAACCATTACATTCAGAGAATGAAACAGTTTCCTGTTTCTATAAATGTCTTCATTATGTCTTGGTGGCACAATAGCTACATGTGTACCATCCACAACCCCAATAACATGTGGGAAGCGACTACCACCTTCCTCAAATTGCCGCTTCACCACATCTAGGGCACCATCATCCAAAGGCATAGCAATAAATTGCTTCACACGCTTTATGAAAGCCTGGCTGACACGCCGCAGGACCTTACTGAACTGGCCCTGCGACATGCCAACCAGGTCTCCCACATGTTGGAATGACCCTGTGGCCACAAAATGTAACACAGCAAGGAATTGTGTCAATGGTGGTATTGCTGTAGGATACCGAATTGAAGACTCCAGATCACTCTCTATTATGGAGAGAGTGTCTAGGATTAGATGTGGTGGCAGCCTGTATCTTCGCACAACCACATCATCTGGCATCCCAAAAAGGAGGACACGGATGGGGAAAATTGGTGGCCTAGCACGCCTCCGTTGCCTTGGTTGATGAGGAGCCGGTTGTGGTTGGCGGGCTGACGGTTGGGGTGGGAGTGCTTCCGTGGGTTGGGAGGGCTTCAGCAGCCACAAATACCGACATCACCAACTTAAAATAAAGGTAATAATATTGAGAATAAGACAATTTCAAATTTACAACCTTAATCAAAGTAACATTGTCTGGGTGTAAACTTACTGCAGGAGCATACGACATTTATTCTGGATTCAATTACGGACCAAGTATAAATTGTGTAAAAAAAAAAAAAAAGGGAAAGCACAAATTAAATTGTAAGAACAAACATAGGTTAACCAAACAAAAACTCAATGTGTAAACAAACCAAACATACACATATAATAAGAGCATCACAAATATTTCAAACAGCTAAGTATAACTAATGAAAAATATGTAAAAAAGTAAAACTACATTCTAAAAAAAATGGAGCCCTTTAGTAGCTATTACAGGCAAGAACAGCACTACTTTGCGGATCAATCCGGTAAAATAAAATAAAAAAATAAAAAATTAGTGATGACAAACATAAGCTAAACACTTTGAACACACACAGACTCCACAACACACAGGCCTAGGGGACTTACCTGCTCCAGAAAACAACAGAGATGAGTTTGTGCTTAAACTGGGCCAAAGAAAAAAGGCTAACTTGCCAACAAAATAAATGTGGATTAATTCTCCAGCCAAAAATACCTACAAGAGACACAAAATGAGGGTAAGAGCACATATAGACCATTAGCACAAACAGACACACACACACAGGCCTAGGGGACTTACCTGCTCCAGAAAACAACAGAGATGAGTTTGTGCTTAAACTGGGCCAAAGAAAAAAGGCTAACTTGCCAACAAAATAAATGCGGATTAATTCTCCAGCCAAAAATACCTACAAGAGACACAAAATGAGGGTAAGAGCAACATTTAAAATTTTTTAAACAAAACAGAAACACTAAAGTACAGGTTAGGCCAAAAAATAAAAATGAAAACCAACATCTAAAAACAGATATTCTTACAAATTCAGAAAAACACCTGCATTGCACCAACAAACATACTTGCATTTAACAAAAAGACGATTGCAGGAATACTCACAAACGGAAATTCGCAAAAAAAATGCAATACGGTGTATATGCTATAAGCTAATAAACGGAAAACTGTATGCTTGACAATGCTAAAATTACTCACTCTGCAAAGTACAAAAGAGCACCTTCTCGCACGACACAGAAACTCCATTCATCACCAACACACTCACAGCGTGCAAACCAGGCACTTAAATAAGCAGTACAATCAGTAGCACTATTAGCATACTGTACACCTGTGTGAATGAACGCGCCGCACGTAGGTATAAATAGCCACACACCTGGCCGTACAGACATCTCCAACATGGCTACTCGTGAGGATTTAGCAGCAGAGATGGACCGCATTATGCAGCAGCAGATGGCATTGGCAAAAAACCGCATAGATTGCCAGAGACGAATGATGGAATCCGCCTCTGCGGATGTGGAAGACGCAGGACCCAGTACTCTGGAAATTTCAGCTTCTGAGCCCCAACAATTAAGTGGGGATACCCTGCCAGACACACATACTGGCCAAACTGAGGGAGAATCATCATTAGCCACACAAGCACAACAGACAGAAGCTGCTAGTGACGAGGAAGATGGTGAGGAGCAACAGGAGCAAAGCTCACAGGCTACCTCCAGACGAAAAAAAAGACAGCCAGCATTCACTAAGAGGGAGTTGTGTGTTTTGGTCACGCAGGCCATGTCCAAAATACATAGAGGACCAAAAAACATGGGTGCTGCTACGAAAGATCGCATCTGGAGGGACATCACACATTCTGTGAATGAAGTCGGCTCTATCGTCAGAACATCACAGGAAGTTAGACGACGGTAAGTGCATCTTGCCAGTCCATTCTCTGTGCTAAGTAGTCTTAAAAATGTAGTTACATGTGATGTGTATAGCAAACAAAAGCAGAACATGTGTCCTATATATTTATGTCCAAAATGAATAATACTCTACCTTGCCACTATTTCCCCAAACATATGTAGTTGGGCAGACTTCAAATTCCGCCTGAAGGCAAAGAGATCTGCGGAGTGGAATGCCTCAAGGGCTACAGGTTGAGGACCAGCTGTCGCTGTGGAGTTTACAGACTTGGAGGAGATGGCGATGGCCTGTGTCAGTTATGAGGAGGCCCAAGGGGTGTCTAATATGGACATGGACCTGCCTGAGATCCTGACGGAACATGACTTGCCAGGTAAGTTTACACACTTATTTGTGTGGTCTTTAAACTGTATTTCTAAAACAATACCTAATTCTTTTTTGTACTCTTTTCCCACACATTCTTCTATTTGCTTGCAACATAACACAGCACAGGGGGGTGAGCAGTTGGAGTCACAGGAGGGTTATGTGGCTGAGGCTGAGGTGGAGGGACCTAGTGGGTCTGGCAGTGTGGGACGACAAATCCCACCTCTCCAGGTTCCAACTGGCCCCCCCACCCAACCCTCTGCTATCCCGGAGATCCTGCTTGAAATAGCTAGGTATGGTGAGAGCCTAAATGCTTTTCAAGACGGGGTCATCCGGGAGGTAAGCCAGATAGCTGTCCGGCTCAGTGAGCACCGAACCAGTGTTGAGCAAGGTGTTGCTCAACTCTGCCAAGGTCTGGCAGAGATCAGGCAGGGACAAGAACAACTTGCCTCCTCATTCCAAAGCCTTGCAACTAACATCTTGCAAGGCCTCCAGGCCATCGCTGTCTCCCTTGCCCACAGTGGCAGAGAGCCACCCACATCGGCTCCCTCCCCTGCCCCCGCCCAGGAAGAACAGCCCACTGGGCAGGGCCAACGAAGGTCGCTCCGCAGACCAAGCCAAGAAGATCAGCCTCAGGCGGGGAGAAAAAAAAGAAAGTGATGTCTCTCCAGATGTGCAGCACCCATGTTTTTAATGTTGTCTCTATGCTATTTTGGAGTTGGCTTGTGTGGCCAGAATGGTTCACTCCCTCTTAGTGAAATGTATTCATAATGTTTGGAGGTATTGTAGCCTGTGAGCTTTTTTTCAGAAACACCAGAGCCATCTTCCTCTTACTAGTGTGCTATGTATTGCTGTGTTTGTGTGGTGGATCCTAATTCTTTCTCAGTTGGCCCAATATTGTTGTCTGGCAGGGTTTTTTTTTTAATTTACTTTACTTCAAATTTTTATTTGGTCAGAAGCTGGAGTTTTCCGAGTAAAGAGTTCTGCTATATCATTTTTGTCAGTGCCATCTGCTTGCTGCTTGGTCCATCTCTGCCTGTGAGACTCACCTGTAGCCATGTTGTTTTGATGTAAAAATATATTACTACAGTAATAAAAAAATAACAAACTGTGTACTTTATTCAAGGTAATGCATTAGGTAAATCTTAGTGCCAGGAAGATTAGGTAAGCATATAGACACTTGGGAAAGAAGGGAACAATCTGCAAATTCCTAAAACAATTGCATCTTTTAAATTCCTACAGGTATGCCTTGCACCACACTTTAAGGTCCATATTAATAAAAATTACACAACTCGTTTTATTATTTACTATGGGCAACAGGACATCATTTAAAACATTGACAGATATTAAAAACAAAGATTAAGGGGGCGTGGCCTGGAGGCTGAACGGAAAGGCAGCACACTCTGAGAGCTCCTCAGAGACCAGCGAGTTTTGCCTTTAAAAACCACTCCCTGCCCGGAATAACCCCTCCAAACTTGTTCCCCCTGACGGAGGGAACATTCACCGGTGGTGGGGTAGTGCTGCGGAATCGGGGAGCCGGTCTCCCGGCTCCTGCGGGTTGCGGCCTACCCTCCACCCAGAAGCCGGGGCCTAAATTTTGGAGACCACAGCGGCGGGCCTTACGGAGCCTCAGCACCATCCCTGTAGCACCCTCAAGTGCCCTGACGCGGACCCCCTGGGAGCAGACTTGCGTCTCCCCGTGCTGACGGGACGGGGGAGGTAGCGGAGGAGAGTGGAACTGGCCGGGGTGCGGACGCCGGGGATCAGGAGCTCCGGAGACGGCGGCCATTTTAGACCTCTGACCCTGGGACAAGACGGCGGACTCGGGACCCGGCGGCCTCCATTACATCTAGAGGTGAGCTGGCTCCCCAACACGCTCTCCCCCCTACCGCTGCATGTACCTCACGCCAGCGGGCGGTCACTACCAGTCTCCTCGGGCTGGACGCCGGAGGGAGACACAGCACCGCAGCAACACCGCACTTGCTCCTACCTCTCTCTGAGGCTGGCCCTCAGTCCCTACCCTGCAGCCTTCTAAACCTCATAAGGGGCATCACCAGCCACATTAAGCTTGGAGGCTCTGGAAACCCTCTGCCCTCTCCTTACCTGGCCTGCTGGGTGACACCTGGCTTGCGGATCCTGTCCGGTCGCTGGGGAGCCCCACTCGACGACCATCACGGTGCTGGCGTCGGCCCTCTCCCCCCCCCCCCTGCCTTGGGGTGCGACTGGGCTAAACAGAGTGCCTTCTTCCTGCCACATAAGGGCTCTATACAGGCTCCAACACCCCCCCAGGGTTAAAATTTCATACATCTTGCTGAAGGTTTTTGATATTCCCCTTCTGTGCTGGACTTTTCTGTATTACAATATCACAAACCAGTGAGCGCCATCTCCTGGTCTCTGCCTGCCACTACGCCTGCTATATATATTCCAGTCTCCTATGTTATTACCTAGCAGAGAAATGTGCTGCTGACTGCCTATGGGCGCGACCATGGGGGTCTTGTTCTTGTGAATTCTCAATTCCTGTCTCGTGATGGATCACTAGCTATTTATGCTATTACTCTGATATGCCCTATGACCTCTCTTAATTCCGGGACTGTCACACATCATGCCTAAGTCCAAAGCCAAGAAAAATACATCTTCTGCGGAAATTTCCTCCTTTATTTCTAAAATGAAGCCTAGTTCCACCAAAATACCGGCCGTCCCACCGCCCGCCCCGGTTTCAGAATCTGAGGAAGATTCATCTGCCCCAGACCCCTCCATGAAAGATTGCATTTCCTCCATCCTGGCGGAGATGAAGTCGCTGAAACAAGCTTTTCACTCGGAGATCCATAAAGCCATCTCAGGGCTCAAGGCGGAAATATCTGATCTTGGGGCCCGCACTAATGACGCTGAACAAAAAATCGACGAAGTCATTGCTTTCCAGCAGGAACTGGAACACTCAGTCTACGTTATGCAGGAGGATATTTACTTGCTCCAAGACCAACAGGAAGACGCAGATAATCGCGCACGACGTAATAACTTGCGCATTAAACACATTCCGGAGTCGGTGGAACCAGCACAATTGGAAGATTTCCTCCTTAGATTTTTCCAACACCTCCTTCCGGACGTCCCGCGGGAACAGTTCCTCCTGGACAGGGCTCACCGGGCCTTGCGCCAAAAACCCTCGAATTCGTCCCCTCCAAGAGACGTAGTTCTACGATGTCATTACTTCAAAACCAAGGAAAAAATTCTAACAGCGGCCCGGAATAGAGACTTGTGTATATTTGACACCCACAAGCTAATGGTGTTTCAGGACTTATCCCCGACCACTCTTAAGAGGCGCTTCGACCTGCGGGAGTACACCCAAATCCTCAGGGAAAACCAAATTCGGTACAGATGGGGTTACCCTTTTGCCCTTATTGTGCAACTCGATGGGAAGAGACTGTTGGCACGTTCGAGGGAGGAGGCTCACCGGCTTCTTTCGCGACTCAACCTTTCCCCCCCGGAATCTGATAAACCTGACTCCACACGGGAAGCTCCAGTTCTTCAACGTACTCCAGTCTCACCCCTCCCGCAACGGGCGCCTCGACGCCTTTGGTTGACAGTCCCGGCAAAAACCTCTGTGAGACATGACCCTTCGTGAACATTTCTTCACAGCTGCACTGCCGGGTTACTATATGTTATTTTCTACTGTTATGTATACTAGCTTAGAGGTTTACGGGTTAATTTTTGCTACAGTGTTCATATATTTGAACATATGTTCTCTTTGTTCATAAGAGTCAAAAATGGTTCATTACGGTTAATTGTTGTTATGTCCCCTCAGGTCGCCTCCCCCCATATATTTGGTCGGTGGGCCCCTTGATTCTCAGGGCCATACCCCCCACCGAGCTAGTATAGTCAGTTTTGAGCATAGGGGAGAACTCCTCTCCCTTAATACCCCATACGGGAGCTCAAACATCCAGACCCGTACGACACGTACAATGGGTCATTGGCTCGGTACGTTATATTTGTTCATTTCTTTTCATTTTGCACTGTTCTTTATGTTTCTATCCTCCTTTTTTCCTTTTCTCTCTCTACCCCCCCACTCCTCTCCTCTTCTCTCCCCCGTCCCTCAGGGAGATCATTTATGGGCCCTTTGGGCCATTAGAGTTATGTTTCCACCTGTCCAATCATGTCTGTTAACATAATATCCTATAATGTGAAGGGTCTCAATAGTCCCCAAAAGAGGACCAAACTATTTCTCTTTTTGAAACAGGTGGGGGGAGATCTGGTATTCCTCCGGGAGACACATTTTAAAGGTACTTCCCACCCTGAATTACGTTCCAAACGCCACCCTGTCGCCATACACGCCTGCGATCACTCCCAGAAGAAAAGAGGGGTCGCCATATTAATCCCCGCTCATCTACACTTAGAATCAGAAAAAATTGTTAGGGACAAGCGCGGAAGGTTCCTCATTATAGTAGGCAAGCTTAACAATGTCCCCATCACCTTGGTCAATATCTATGCCCCCAATGTCAATCAAGCCTCGTTTTTCGCCGCCTTAGATTCCAAAATTGCTCAGTGTAGGAAAGGTGAAATTTTAATGGCAGGAGATTTCAACACTATTCTCCATCATAGTCTTGATCGCTCCAGCTCCCTGCCAACATCCCAGACCCATACACATACCCGCAACTCCCGAGCCCTGCAGTCCCTACTTAAAAATCACTTACTCTTCGATTCCTGGAGGGTTGTCGACCCCTTAGTTAAAGATTACACATTCTTTTCCCCAGTGCATAATCTATACACTAGAATTGACATGATTATGGTAGGAAGAGACCTCACTTCTCGAATCCAGAAATGCTGTATTCATCCAATTACGTGGTCTGACCATGCCCCGATATCCTTATCTTTGTCTGGGCTGGCCCGCACTCTTTCCCCCCCCCTCTTGGTTCCTTAACGATGCCCTCCTCCAACAGACCGATGTGCCGCAACAAGTTACTCAGACATTGAATGATTACTTTAATGATAACCAAACCCCTGGTATATCGGACATGACCCTGTGGGAGGCGCATAAAGCGGTCCTTAGAGGCCATTTCATTCAGATCGCGGCCAGGCTCACCAAACAGCGCTCCCAAAAGATCTTAGAGCTCTCTGACCAACTCCACCTTCTGGAGGAGGTTCATAAGTCTTCTCTAAACCCTGCCGACTTAGACAAACTACTTAAAGTTAGGGGTGAACTTAATATGCTCTTGTCTCATAAGACTGAACAATGCCTTAGACGCCTCAACCAGATTTATTACGAAAAAGGGGATAAAGCAGACAAGATTTTGGCCAGGAAGTTGAGGGCTCAGATCTCCTCAAAAAATATCTTATCTATCCGCACCAAACAGGGAACACTAACACACGACCCCGACCGCATTCTGGGTGAATTCGAGGAATTTTATAAGCTATTATATAATACGGAGGCAGTCCCTTCGTCGTCCTCATCGAGATTCGAGGAGGGGATCAAATCCCTCTTAGATAAGTGTGACCTACCATCACTGAGCAGGTCGACAGTCTCTCAATTAGGCTCAGAAATAACTGTGGAAGAGTTAGATAACGCACTCAAAACTCAGAAATCTGGTAAAGCCCCTGGCCCTGACGGCATGTCAATTATGTATTACAAGAAATTTAAAGGGATTCTACTGCCCCATCTCTGTAGGCTCTTCAATGGCTTCCTCAAAGGTAACCCTCTATCACCCCGGGCTCTAGAGGCACGCATAGTTTTAATTCACAAACCTGGGAAGGACCCCAACTCCTGTGCTAGCTACCGCCCCATCTCTCTACTAAATAATGACATTAAAATCTTTGCCAAAATTCTCGCCCTGAGACTAAATTCAGTTCTCCCACGTCTGATCCATGCGGACCAGGTGGGCTTCATCCCAGGCCGACAAGCTAGGGACAATACCCGCAGAACCATTGACCTGGTCCACCTGGTCAATAAAGCTAAATTGCCCTCTGTCCTTCTCTCGCTTGATGCGGAGAAGGCTTTTGATAAAATACTTTGGCCTTTCATGTTCGCTACCTTGCGTAGGTTCGGCCTGGGAGGAAGCCTACTTCAGGGTATACAGGCACTCTACTCCAACCCTTCTGCCAGGGTCCGGGTTAATGGTAAAGACTCTTCCCTCTTCCAAATCAATAACGGTACGCGCCAGGGGTGCCCCCTATCTCCGTTAATTTTTGCCATGACCATCGAACCCTTGGCGTGCATGGTTAGGGCTAATCCTGATATTAAGGGCATCACTGTAGGCGATGAGGAGTTCAAACTGTCATTATTTGCAGACGATGTTCTGTTAACTCTGTCTTCACCTAATATTTCTATCCCCAACCTATTTAAAACCCTATCATTATATTCACATTATTCGGGATACCGTATTAACTATTCTAAATCGGAGGCCCTCCCTTTGCATCTCAATGAGGATACCAGATCTCTCCTAGCTGCTAACTTTAATTTCGCCTGGCGCTCCAAAAAAATTAAATACCTAGGCGTGTTCATCACAAACTCCTACGACTCCCTATACTCAGAGAACTTCCCAGCCTTATTTAAGTGTATAGAGTCGGACCTTCGGGCGTGGGACAAGCAGATTATAGCCTGGTTCGGACGGATAGTCTCAGTAAAGATGAACATCCTACCCAGGCTCTTATACCTGATTCAAACAATTCCCATACGCATTCCCGCTGAGGCCTTAGGCCGAATGCAGAGACTCTTCCTAAAATTCATATGGTCAGGCAAGCCTCCTAGAATTAAGACCTCTACTTTGGTACGTGACCCACTAGCTGGAGGCAGAGGTTTGCCGGACATTCGCAAATATTATCACGCAACTCACCTAAGCCAGGCTGTCGCCTGGTTTTCCCCAGCGCCCCATCTACCCTGGATTCGAATTGAGCGGCTAGCAGCCGGGGTTTCCACTTTGGTATCCCTACTAACGCCGACCAAGTCAGTCCAGACAAGGCAAACATGCCTCCCCCCCACTAAATTTACCTGCTCCCTGTGGTGTTTCTGCATTCGGCATTATGGTTTATCCACTTTCCCCTCGCCCATTACTTCCATTTGGGACAATCAAGATTTTCCCCCTGGTTCCACCTTACGGTCCCACCCATGGTTCCACCTGAGCCCGCGCCCGGGACTGGTGTTTGACTTCATAGAGGGTTCCTCCTGGCGCTCCCTGCAGTCCCTACGGGACAAATATGATATCCCCCAACCTGTATTTTATGAGTATTTACAAATTCGTTCTTTCCTAAGCTCCCTCTCAAAATCCCAAGTCATACGTCAACTTACCCCCTTGGAACGTTTGTGTATTTATTCTCCTATGCGACAGGGTATTATCTCCATACTTTATGGCTTACTACGTTCTCTGAAAGCAGCGAACATACTTCCCCATGAGCGTAAATGGGAACAGGACCTTGGCCCACCCCCTGCAGAGGACTCATGGGAAATCATCAGGCAAAACGTAGCCCAGTCCTCAATTTCCTCCTTAGTGAAGGAAAATTCTTATAAAGTCTATACTAGATGGTATCGGGTCCCAGCAACACTGCATAAGATTTTTCCCGGGTCATCCCCATTATGTTGGCGCGGATGTGGCCAGACTGGAGACTTTAAGCACATCTGGTGGTCTTGCCCCAAAATATGCGCGTTTTGGGCACAGGTGGAAACCCTCATTGGTTCCATTTTCCACTCGCGAGTAGTATTGGGCCCTTGGTCGGCCCTCCTGGGCCTACCTCTCCCCAACTTTGACATCCAGGCGAGTAACCTGGTACTCCAAATTCTACACGCCGCTAGATGTGTGATAGCTAAAAATTGGAAAAAAACCATTACCCCCCCTAGGAGCATGTTGATAGCCAAAATATGGCATATTTCCATGATGGAGAAAATCACGGCCTCTTTACGGGACAGGTCAGAGAAATATAGGAGAATATGGGACCCATGGTTCACCTATACTACGCCCTCTAATGCCGGAGTGTGACTCCCTCCGTCATATGGTTCTCAATAAGCAAAAGAAGTAATATACTGTCCACAGTTATAAATCTGGTAAAGAGTCCAGTTAGGAGGTGCTACCTCCCTTGACATGGTTTTACCCTGTATGTATGTTACTATGATGATCCCCCACTCTCCCCCACCCCCCCCCGTCCCTTCTCCCCCTCTCTCTCTTATTCTCTTCTTTTCTTTTCTCCTTCTATCCTTCTCTTTATTTTTAAGTTAAACACAAAAAATTGCTGTCGATATATATATATATATATATGGTTGCGATGATGTACTTCCCTGTTGATGCTACAATTGGTTATTCCCCACGGGATAACGTGTATGTAATTTTGAATATCTCATTTGGAGTCATCATCTCCTGTTTGTCTTGTACCAGCATATTCGACTTCTCTTCAATAAAAATATATTTAAAAAAAAAACAAAAAAAAAAACAAAGATTAAAGTATCATTTATGCAGAAATGTAAGCGTATGCTGCATTATGGTGGTGTCTGTTTATTTATGTAAAATGTTGCAGCTTTTAAATTACATTTTGGATAATTTTACTTGTTTGGATTTGGTAGTCTTACACACATTAAAACCTGCCCTTTAAAAAAAATGTTTTCACACCAACTTGAACACAAATAACAACCTTATTAGGCAGTGTGACAGATTTATATGTGATTAGAATAAACATGTAATGTGGGTTCAGACAATTGCTGTTTGCTAACTTTCATCTGAGCAGTATTTAACAAGTAATTGGCCAACAGATGAATGTGCTCTCCAATTAACTGCTAATTAGTGCATACACACTTGTAACAGTACTTCGCAAATGCAGAGTAACTTCAGACCTACTCGGCTGCTGCGTGAAGATTGCAACGGATTCCTATGTTAGTTTTAACAGCGACAATGTTTTTATGCGAAAAACACGCCTATTGCCAGTTGCATACTCCCACACTGTACGCCCACTTTCACGCCCATGTCGGACCATTGCGAAGTCACGCCTCCGCCACTCCCCGTTTTCGTTTGTGAGTAACGTGTGGTTTTTTTTTAAAGTATTTTTGCACATTTGTCGTATCGTTGTGCTCGCGCATGCGTATTTACGCTTTTGCGCATGCGCGGTTAGTTAGGTTTTGTACATTTGCGATGCGATGAATCTCTGCGAACAACTCGGAATGAGGGCCAGTATTCTTTAACAGCGGTAACCTGCATCAATCCAATTGCTGCTGCGTTCAACTCAGAATTACCCCCTAAGTGCGGTGTGCAATTCGGTTAATTGAACAGCACCAGGCACTCAATCGCGGCACAATTTAATAGCATGTTTAATTCCCCCCCCCTTCATTATTCCTTAAATTACGGAAATTATAAGTGCATATGTTTGTTTGTTTGTTTTTTATGCAATCAGTTTTTATTGGGAAATAATGGACAAAGATACAAATCTGAATGTCAACCAAAAATATCACATTGATATTTGAACCTTTGAGTACAAGCATGACATGAAATACAAGGGTGTGGATTAAAAGAACGACCGTTTATAGACAGTCAATAAGCTGACAGGGTCAAAAGGTTGGTAGTTACATGGTTGACATGGAGTTAGGTCAGCAGGCCAAAAAGTCAACATAGAAAAGGTCGACACTTTCTTTAATTTTAACTCTACAGTACTCCTAAACCTAACCCTCCCCCTAGTGCCTAACCCTAACTCTCCCCCTTGTTTCTAACCTTAACCCTCACCCTGGTGCCTATCCCTAACCGTCTCCTCCGGCAGCCTAACTGTAACCATCCTCCAAGTGCCTAACCCTAACCGTCCCCTCCGGCAGCCTAACTCCAACACTTCCCAAGTGCCTAACCCTAAAAATCATGAAAAAATGTGTCAACCTTTTTTGTGTTGACCATTTGCACATCACCATGTTGATCCTTTTGACCCTGTAGACTTAAGTTCATGTTAACTTTTTGACTCTTTCTAACTTCTGACTCTGTCAACCTACCACTGGCCTACTTATTATGTGTGCAGCGTACACGGGACCCCGGGGTCCAAGGGGAACTCACTGCGTACCCTGCACCCATTTTTGTTTCAATACTTTCACACCGGAGTCCCTCATCGGCAGCTGTAGAAATCACAAGGAAAATGGCATGGTGAACATTTTCCCAGCGTTATGCGCATATGCACTAGACTCTGGGACAGCGCTAGGATACCCTAGGGACAGATGTATTAAGCCTGGAGACGGCGTAAGGAAGTGATAAACCAGTGATATGTGCAAGGTGATAAACACACCAGCCAATCAGATCCTAACTGGTTATTTACATATTGGAGCTGATTGGCTGGTGCGTTTATCACCTTGCACATAACACTGGTTTATCACTTCCTTATGCCTTCTCCAGGTTAATACATCTGCCTCCTAGAGCCCAGAGCTACGGCGCTGCTGGATAGAGAGCTGTGCCTCAGAGGTAGTAGAGGCTAAGGGAGTAATTCAGAGTTGATCGCAGCAGCAAATTTGTTAGCAGTTGGGCAAAACCATGGAGGTCATTCCGAGTCGTTCGCTCGGAAAATTTCTTCGCATCGCAGCGTTTTTCCGCTTAGTGCGCATGCGCAATGTCCGCACTGCGACTGCGCCAAGTAAATTTGCTATGAAGTTTGGATTTTTACTCACGGCTTTTTCTTCGCTCAGGCGATCGTAGTGTGATTGACAGGAAATGGGTGTTACTGGGCGGAAACAGGCCGTTTTATGGGCGTGTGGGAAAAAACGCTACAGTTTCCGCAAAAAATGCGGGAATGGCTGGAGAAACGGAGGAGTGTCTGGGCGAACGCTGGGTGTGTTTGTGACGTCAAACCAGGAACGATAAGCACTGAACTGATCGCAGATGCCGAGTAAGTCTGAAGCTACTCTGAAACTGCTACGAGATGTGTAATCGCAATATTGCGAATCTTTCGTTCGCAATTTTAAGAAGCTAAGATTCACTCCCAGTAGGCGGCGGCTTAGCGTGTGCAATACTGCTAAAATCGCCTTGCGAGCGAACAACTCGGAATGAGGGCCCATGTGCACTGCAGGTGTGGCAGATATAACATTTGCAGAGAGAGTTATATTTGGGTGTTTTTTTTTTGTTTCTGTGCAGGGTAAATACTGGCTGATTTATTTTTACACTGCAATCTAGATTTCAGTTTGAACACACCCCACCCAAATCTAACTCTCTCTGCACATGTTATATCTGCCCCCTCCCCCCTGCAGTGCACATGGTTTTGCCCAACTGGTAACAAATATGCTGCTGCGATCAACTCTGAATTAGGCCGCATGACAGTAGAGCAGTTTAAACATGCATGGGATAGCCATAAGGCTATCCTTACAAATAAATAAGGATAAAAAAAGGTTTGAGGTAAAAATATGGTAAACAAAAGGGGCAGACTGGATGGGATAAGTGGTTCTTATGTGCTGTCAAATTCTATGTTTCTATGAAATAACAGAATGAATGGGGACCAGGCAGTGTACTGAGTGCAGTGTGCTGCCTGTCATGTGGGGGGTGGGGCCACATGCAACACATAAAACAGGCCCCACAGACACGTCGGCCTACCAGGAATCTTCCTGGTGAGTCCTATGGCCAATCCACCCCAAGTAAGTTCTAAATAAGCTGCATTCAGATGTGGTTGAGCGAGGACTGTAGAAGAGCAGAGTAACTAGAGACTTTAAATAATTAGCATAGAACAGACATTGTTGTGTATCTAACAATTTACAAAGCAACCTTTTAAGCGGCATTCTTCTTATGTTTGCCCATTTGTGCAGGGTTAGAGAAGTCTAATAGAAAGTTCACAATGGGTGGCACTGCTATAGAGAAATGCATGTAGTATTCAGATGCAAAGTTATCACTGGCCACTTCCCCTAATGCATAGTTACCTACTTTGCTGCCTCCTCTTCCGGGAGGAGGCAGCGTTGTAGGTGTATGGGGGGGGCGTGGCCGGCACAGGATAGGCGGTCCGGGGGCATGGCCGGCAGCAGGATGGGCGGTCCGGGGGCGTAACATCAGGGTCACGTAATCGTGACTCCGCCCCCTGCTGTGCCGAGAAACGAGCCGCTGCATAGCGGGGGCGGAGCTACGATGACGCGATTCAGCACGAATCGCGTCATCGGACCCCCTCAGGCCGCCCGCTTGTTCTCTGCTGCTGGCGGCCGAAGGGGAAAGCGGGAGGCTTGCCCACCTTTCCGGGGGCCGGGAGGGTCACCCGATTTTCGGGAGCCTCCCGGCCATTCCGGGAGGGTAGGCAAGTATGCCCTAATGACATGAATGTATTCAGGCAGTCCTCTACAAAATCCAGTAGTAAGGAATATATATTTGCATTAGTGAATCAGTACACCAGAGTTTTGGAGAAAAAGGGTGAATCTTGTGACGCAACGTCATTCCTTGGATGGCCACAGGAGAGCAGAAGAGAGTTGCAATGTAGTAAGACGATGAGAGATTAATTGTGTCTGGGGAAGTTTGACACAGACACAGTAATAGGAAAACAGCCTGATTTTCCACCTATATGTGCCAACTAGGTTACTGTGGAGCAGACTGCTAATAACAAGCCCTAGAAGTATAAATAGTAGCATTCACCAAATCACTAGTCCTACAGATCAGGTAGGAGGTTACAAGCAGAAGTCAGAGTGGTCCATCCATACCCAAGTGACAAAGGTAATTCTGTCTCATCTGATGGGAGATAGAAGGCCTAATTCAGGCTGGATCGCAATAAGCATTCCAACTGTCAATCAGGCAGAGGCGGTCGCGGGGTGGGGAGGGGGTGTGGTCAACACTCCATTTCCAGGAAGGACACGGAGCGTTGCGGGGCCGGAGGTGGTCGAACGGGGTGGGGGGGCGGAGGTGGTCGAACGGGGGGGGGGGGGGGGGGGGGGCGGAGGTGGCCGAACAGGGGCGTGATCACGGCGGTTGCGTGACGTCACACGCAGCTGCCGCGATCAGGAAGATGGCGGCGAGTCTCCTGCAGCTGTAGCTAAGCTGCACCGGCAGGAGGCTTCCACAGTTTCTGCTAACAAGCAGAAATTGCAAACGCTTCGCAATTTCTGCTTGTTGAAGTGGGGGAGGCTCCGGGCAGCACGCTAGGTGGCATTGCCCAGCGATGGGCGGCCCCCAGCATGCGATCCAAAGGAGCTATCCAAGCCACAGTGCTGAATCTGCAAACAGCCAAAGGGTCTCAGTAGGAGATAACAAATTAGTCTAATTTCAGCAGTCCTCTGTAAATTACGGCAAGCGTGGCCATGTGGTCTGGTGTTAAATCAGTCTACTCTGGTCTCTGGCTTCTCCGATTTGGACACAGCCTGTAACGACGACCAAGAACATGGTAGCCCAATAATAGAGGATCCACAATGCACTTATCTATCGTAGCTCCCAAGGTGAAGAAAGGGTGTTTGAAACGGGATGGGGATGTACCTGATGTCTTTAAATAATGGCCAGAAGACCTGGCTGTGTAAGAGGGCTGCCAAGCCACACCTCCCATAAATACATTTCTCTGACGTCCTAGTGGATGCTGGGAACTCCGTAAGGACTATGGGGAATAGCGGGCTCCGAAGGAGGCTGGGCACTCTAGAAAGATCTTAGACTACCTGGT
The DNA here is from genome assembly GCF_028390025.1 of Pseudophryne corroboree. Taxonomy (NCBI): domain Eukaryota; kingdom Metazoa; phylum Chordata; class Amphibia; order Anura; family Myobatrachidae; genus Pseudophryne; species Pseudophryne corroboree. The sequence continues at coordinate 909,255,012 of NC_086445.1, read as the reverse complement.
GTGCACTGGCTCCTCCCACTATGACCCTCCTCCAAGCCTCAGTTAGATTTCGTGCCCGGCCGAGGTTGGATGCACACTAGGGGCTCTCCTGAGCTCTTAGAAAGTTATAGTCTTAGAATTTGTTATTTTCAGTGAGACCTGCTGGCAACAGGCTCACTGCAGCGAGGGACTAAGGGGAGAAGAAGCGAACTCGCCTGCTTGCAGCCGGATTGGGCTTCTTAGGCTACTGGACACCATTAGCTCCAGAGGGATCGACCGCAGGCCCAGCTCTGATGTTCGGTCCCGGAGCCGCGCCGCCGTCCCCCTTACAGAGCCAGAAGCAAGAAGATGGTCCGGAAAATCGGCGGCATGAAGACATCCTGTCTTCACCAAGGTAGCGCACAGCACTGCAGCTGTGCGCCATTGCTCCTCATACACACTTCACACTCCGGTCACTGAGGGTGCAGGGCGCTGGGGGGGGGCGCCCTGAGGCAGCAATAAAAACACCTTGGCTGGCTAAAATACCTCAATATATAGCCCCTGGGGCTATATATGAGGTAAATACCCCTGCCAGAATCCCATAAAATGCGTGAGAATACGCCGCGAAAAAGGGGCGGAGCCTATCTCCTCAGCACACTGGCGCCGTTTTTCCCTCACAGCTCCGCTGGAAGGAAGCTCCCTGGCTCTTCCCTGCAATTCTACAGTACAGTAAGAGGGAAAAGAGAGGGTGGGCATTAAAATTGGCACTGTATACAGTATATTATATTTGAAAAGCAGCTATTAGGGACATAACTCAGTTAGTCCCTGTATATATATATATATATATATATAGCGCTCTGGTGTGTGCTGGCATACTCTTACTCTGTCCCCCCAAAGGGCTTTTGTGGGTCCTGTCCTCTGTTTGAGCATTCCCTGTGTGTGTGGAGTGTGTCGGTACGGCTGTGTCGACATGTTTGAGGAGGATAATGATGTGGAGGGGGAGCAGATGCCTTTAGCAGGGATGTCACCCCCTGGGGGTCAGACACCTGAGTGGATGGTATTATGGCAGGAAATGAGTGCACGTATAGACTCCTTACATAAAAAATTTGACGACATGCCGACTGTGGGACAGCCGAGTCTTCAGCTCGTGCCTGTCCAGGTGTCTCAAAAGTCATCAGGGGCTCTGAAACGCCCGCTATCTCAGGTGGCACAAGTAGATGTCGACACGGATACTGACACCAGTGTCGACGACGATGAGTCAAATTTAATGCCCGTTAAGGCCATTCACTGCATGATTGAGGCAATGAAAGAGGTGTTAAATATTTCTGATTTACATCCAGGTACCACAAAAAAGGGTATTATGTTTGGGGAGAAAAAACTACCTGTAGTTTTTCCCCCGTCAGATGAATTAAATGAAGTGTGTGAAGAAGCGTGGGCTTCCCCTGATAAGAAATTGGTAATTCCTAAGAAGCTACTAATGGCGTTCCCTTTCCCGCCAGAGGATAGGTTACGTTGGGAAACACCCCCGAGGGTGGATAAAGCGCTCACACGTTTGTCTAAAAAGGTGGCACTACCGTCTCCGGATACGGCCGCCCTTAAGGAACCTGCTGATAGAAAGCAGGAGGCGATCCTGAAGTCTGTATATACACACTCAGGCATTATACTCAGACCAGCTATTGCGTCAGCATGGATGTGCAGTGCTGCCGCTGCGTGGTCAGATAAACTGTCAGAAAATATTGACACGTTAGACAGAGACACGATCCTGCTAACAATTGACCATATCAAAGACTCAGTCTTATACATGAGAGATGCACAGAGGGAAATCTGCCGGCTGGCATCTAAAGTAAGTGCATTATCCATCTCTGCTAGGAGATGCTTATGGACTCGCCAGTGGACTGGAGATGCAGATTCCAAAAGGCACATGGAAGTTTTGCCTTATAAGGGGGAGGAATTATTTGGGGATGGTCTCTCCGACCTAGTTTCCACAGCAACGTCTGGGAAGTCAGCATTTTTACCCCATGTCCCCTCACAGCCTAAGAAGGCGCCATTTTATCAGGTTCAGTCCTTTCGGTCCCAGAAAAACAAGCGGGGAAAAGGAGGGTCTTTTCTGTCAAGAGGCAGAGGCAGGGGAAAAAGGCTGCAGCAAACAGCAGGTTCCCAGGAACAAAAGTCCTCCCCCGCTTCCTCTTCCAAGTCCGCCGCATGACGGTGGGGCTCCACAGGCGGAGCCAGGTACGGTGGGGGCCCGCCTCAGGAATTTCAGCGATCAGTGGGCTCGCTCACAGGTGGATCCCTGGATCCTTCAAATAGTATCTCAGGGATACAGGCTGGAATTCGAGGCGACTCCACCCCGCCGTTTCCTAAAATCCGCCTTGCCGATTGCTCCCTCAGACAGGGAGGCGGTGCTAGCAGCGATTCACAAGCTGTATTCCCAGCAGGTGATAATCAAGGTACCCCTACTTCAACAAGGCCGGGGTTACTATTCCACACTATTTGTGGTGCCGAAACCGGACGGTTCGGTGAGACCCATTTTAAATGTGAAATCCTTGAACACATACATAAAAAAATTCAAGTTCAAGATGGAATCGCTCAGGGCGGTTATTGCAAGCCTGGACGAGGGGGATTACATGGTATCCCTGGACATCAAGGATGCTTACCTGCATGTTCCCATTTACAATTCTCACCAGGAGTACCTCCGATTTGTGGTACAGGATTGCCATTACCAATTCCAGACGCTGCCGTTTGGACTCTCCACGGCACCGAGGGTATTTACCAAGGTTATGGCGGAAATGATGATACTTCGTCGAAAAAAGGGAGTTTTAATTATCCCATACTTGGACGATCTCCTAATAAAGGCACGATCCAAGGAACAGTTGTTAGTGGGAGTAGCACTATCTCAGGAAGTGCTGAGCCAGCACGGCTGGATTCTTAATATCCCAAAGTCACAGCTGGTCCCCACGACACGTCTAATGTTCCTGGGAATGATTCTGGACACGGCACAGAAAAAAGTGTTTCTCCCGGAGGAGAAAGCCAGGGAGTTGTCTTCTCTAGTCAGAGACCTCCTAAAACCAAAACAGGTATCGGTGCATCACTGCACGCGGGTCCTGGGAAAGATGGTAGCTTCTTACGAAGCAATTCCATTCGGCAGGTTCCATGCCAGAATTTTTCAGTGGGACCTGTTGGACAAGTGGTCCGGATCGCATCTTCAGATGCATCGTTTAATAACCCTGTCTCCACGAACCAGGGTGTCTCTTCTGTGGTGGCTGCACAGTGCTCATCTTCTGGAGGGCCGCAGATTCGGCATACAGGACTGGGTCCTGGTGACCACGGATGCCAGCCTACGAGGCTGGGGGGCAGTCACAAAGGGAAGAAATTTCCAAGGACTATGGTCAAGTCAGGAGACTGCCCTTCACATAAATATTCTGGAACTAAGGGCCATTTACAATGCCCTAAGTCAAGCAAAATCCCTGCTCCTACACCAGCCGGTGCTGATCCAGTCAGACAACATCACGGCAGTCGCCCATGTGAATCGACAGGGCGGCACAAGAAGCAGGACGGCGATGGCAGAAGCCACAAAAATTCTCCGATGGGCGGAGAATCATGTACTAGCACTGTCAGCAGTGTTCATCCCGGGAGTGGACAACTGGGAAGCAGACTTTCTCAGCAGGCACGACCTCCACCCGGGAGAGTGGGGACTTCATCCAGAAGTCTTCCAAATGATTGTAAATCAATGGGGTCGTCCACAGGTGGACATGATGGCGTCCCGCCTAAACAAAAAACTAGAGAAGTATTGCGCCAGGTCAAGAGACCCTCAGGCGATAGCTGTGGACGCTCTAGTGACACCGTGGGTGTACCGGTCAGTTTATGTGTTCCCTCCTCTACCTCTCATACCAAAGGTATTGAGAATAATAAGAAAGCGAGGAGTAAACACAATTCTCGTCGTTCCGGATTGGCCGAGAAGAGCGTGGTACCCGGAACTTCAAGAGATGATCTCAGAGGACCCGTGGTCTCTGCCGCTCAGACAAGACCTGCTGCAGCAGGGCCCCTGTCTGTTCCAAGACTTACCGCGGCTGCGTTTGACGGCATGGCGGTTGAACGCCGGATCCTGAAGGAAAAGGGCATTCCGGAGGAAGTCATTCCTACGCTTATTAAAGCCAGGAAAGAGGTCACAGCAACTCATTATCACCGCATATGGCGGAGGTATGTTGCATGGTGTGAGGCCGAAAAGGCCCCAACGGAGGAATTTCAACTAGGTCGATTTCTGCATTTCCTGCAAGCAGGAGTGAATATGGGCCTAAAACTGGGCTCCATTAAGGTACAGATCTCGGCTCTGTCAATTTTCTTTCAAAAAGAACTAGCTTCAGTACCTGAAGTTCAGACATTTGTTAAAGGAGTGCTGCATATTCAGCCCCCGTTTGTGCCCCCCGTGGCACTTTGGGATCTCAACGTGGTGTTGAGTTTCTTAAAATCACATTGGTTTGAACCACTAAAAACCGTGGATCTGAAATATCTCACGTGGAAGGTGGTTATGTTATTGGCCTTGGCTTCTGCCAGGCGAGTATCAGAATTGGCGGCTTTGTCTTGTAAAAGCCCTTATTTGATTTTCCATATGGATAGGGCAGAATTGAGGACTCGTCCCCAGTTTCTCCCAAAGGTGGTGTCAGCGTTTCACCTGAACCAGCCTATTGTGGTGCCTGCGGCTACTAGGGACTTGGAGGACTCCAAGTTGCTAGACGTTGTCAGGGCACTGAAAATATATGTTTCCAGAACGGCTGGAGTCAGAAAATCTGACTCGCTGTTTATCCTGTATGCACCCAACAAGCTGGGTGCTCCTGCTTCTAAGCAGACTATTGCGCGTTGGATTTGTAGTACAATTCAGCTTGCACATACTGTGGCAGGCCTGCCACAGCCAAAATCTGTCAATGCCCATTCCACAAGGAAGGTGGGCTCATCTTGGGCGGCTGCCCGAGGGGTCTCGGCTTTACAACTTTGCCGAGCTGCTACTTGGTCAGGGGCAAACAGTACACGTTTGCAAAATTCTATAAATTTGATACCCTGGCTGAGGAGGACCTGGAGTTCTCTCATTCGGTGCTGCAGAGTCATCCGCACTCTCCCGCCCGTTTGGGAGCTTTGGTATAATCCCCATGGTCCTTACGGAGTTCCCAGCATCCACTAGGACGTCAGAGAAAATAAGAATTTACTCACCGGTAATTCTATTTCTCGTAGTCCGTAGTGGATGCTGGGCGCCCATCCCAAGTGCGGTTTATCTGCAATACTTGTACATAGTTATGGTTAACTAAATCAGGTTATTGTTGAGCCATCTGTTGAGAGGCTCTATTGTTTCATACTGTTAACTGTGTTTCATATCACGAGTTGTACGGTGTGATTGGTGTGGCTGGTATGAGTCTTACCCGGGATTCAAAATCCTTCCTTATTGTGTACGCTCGTCCGGGCACAGTACCTAACTGAGGCTTGGAGGAGGGTCATAGTGGGAGGAGCCAGTGCACACCAGGTAGTCCTAAATCTTTCTAGAGTGCCCAGCCTCCTTCGGAGCCCGCTATTCCCCATGGTCCTTACGGAGTTCCCAGCATCCACTACGGACTACGAGAAATAGAATTACCGGTGAGTAAATTCTTATTTTTTTAATCGTTGTAGTTCATTATTTCATTTTCATTAATATACAGTAATAATCCATTTACCACCATTATCTTTAAAATAAAAATCTGAAATGTTAAGATTTATAACTTGTCAATTGGGCGATCACATCATCCCACCGATGGTGAAAATGCAATCCATATAATCCATATATTCTGAACCGGAAGTGAGGGACCCGGAAGCCATGCGGCGGTGTGGCTGGAGGTTACTCCGGAACAGGTATAAATATTTAGTATTTTGCACTGCACTTTGTTGTTGTCCTGATGACGGGGTGTTAGAACCCTGAAACGTTGACTATATGGATTAAATTGCACCGTTTTACACCACATCTCAAGTCTCCCGAGTGCCGCCTTTTTTGACTGCATGATATATAATATAAGAGAGGCTTATTTAAAGGTGAACCTCATTTACATGTATGTGTTCTCAGTCCTAATTAGTATGCCACCCATAAACATGTGTAACTAAATATGCTGAAAGCTAACACAGTCTTAGGGCCAGATTCTGAGTCGCACGCAAAATCGTATGCATCAGCCAGCATGTATTGGCGGTCGCCCATCTGTGAGTTAAGCAAGTAGCCTACACACTACCTCCCTTGTGTAGGTCCGTGCAGCCAAATGTGCAAGGACTGAAATGCCCACTATTAACACCTGCGCACGCTTTAATACTGATTAAGGCATGATGGGGGAGGGTGCAATGGGGAGCTTCATAGAGCTCTTTTGAACTGCACCACTGCAGTCATCTCCGAATCTCAGCTTCTCTCTCAATGCTCAGATGCCAGCTTTCTGACTTCTGTTCTGGCTTGAGTGCCTTGTCTTCTGGCCTCTTGTGTGGCTGCCATACAGCTTCTTCCTTGGAGATCAGACTTCTTCACTTGGCGCCATTGAATTGAACTCTTTCTGCCCAAGGCAGCTAATATAAGCTACAGCAAGGGGGTGGAATTATGACTGTGCAAGCTGCAATTGGTTCACCGGGGCACCATTTTTAAACAGATGGCTGTTGATTGGTTGAACTTAATCCTGTTGGATTCAAGTTTCCACAGCAGACATCTGCCAGACTGCGACAAACAGATGAGGGGACTCTGCATCACACATGCAGATGTATAAAGCTAGGTACACACTGGCAAATAATTTTTTTTGTCTGCCCGACAATCGGACGATTTTTCAGGAAATTGTAGGCATCAATATCTGAGCTACACAAAGATTTTTTATTTTTTTTGCAATTACCAATTTTCTGCCACATCACACTGCATTTGCACATGTCCACCCACAAGGAGGATGATGTAGTGAGAGGGAAATATGGGCAGAATATTGAGAACGCACACACACTGCTAGATATCGGGAGATTGTGGCAGATATTTTTGGTCTGGGCCGATAGATCGGAAAATTGATCGTTTGGGTGTGTGTGCTAGATTTTACAGAAATATTGCCGAAATGGTTGTTAGTACACATTCCGACCTGATCGCACGCTAGGATTTTTGCTGCGCTGCGATCAGGTTAGAACTGCGCATGCGTATGCACCGCAATGCGCAGGCACGTTGTCCAGGTAGAAAGCGGTCATTGCTGAGCGATGGATTTTACGAAGAATCCATTCGCACAGCCGATCGCAAGGAGATTCACAGGAAGAAGGCGTTTGTGGATGTCAACTGACCGTTCGGGAGTGTTTGGAAAATGTAGGCATGTCCAAGCGTTTGCAGGGTGGGTGTCTGACGTCAATTCCGGGACCGGACAGGCTGAAGTGATCGCAGCGGCTGAGTAAGTTCTGAGCTACTCAGAAACTACACAAAACTTTTTTGTAGTGCTCGGCTGCACATGCGATCGGACACTTGCAAAGTTCGGAGCGCTGCAAAAAATAGCTAGCGAGCGATCAACTCGGAATGACCCCTATTATACGATAAATCGGACCGATAATTGTATAGTACGTACATAGCTTTTCAGTAGCATTGGTGCTAAATGTATTTCAGGCAGACAGGTACATCCAGACTGGCAATTCTGTCAAATGACAGAAGGGCTGATAGGCTGGTCTGGAGGGCTGGTTGAACAGCTCCCCCCTCTCCCAGCACTCTGGTTGGCAGCATTTCTCTAATTCGCTGGTGCTGGGGAAGACCAGGGCAGTAGAGAGCCTGGTTGGGCCCAGGTACTTTTGGGGGTGTGGCCTAATCACAGGAGGCGTGGTTATGCACCCTTAGAGAAAAATACTGGGGAAAAAAAAAGGTATTTTAAGTGCCTCCATGGCCACACTACAGCCCAGCACACAGCAGCGTGTGCTGGGCTGAGAAGAAGAGCTGCAGCTGCTTCTGACAGTTAAGTGGGAAGGGGCCCCTGGGCCCCTCTATTAGACCTGGGCCGGGTAATTTGTACACTCTCTCCCCCTCTCTCAACACCACTTTAGAAGACCACACTGCTGTAACTTGTGCCTATGCCCCTTTTTCCCCATGTGCATGCACAGAATGAATGGCAGGGCCGATTGTTAGCCCCAGTCTTTCCTTGCATATTGGTGTGTATACCTGCACCCACAACACTATAAATAGTATAAAGATAGAATAGAGATATTGTCACACCCAAGGGTGGGTTTGGCTTGGGTTAGCGTGGGAGGCTGGAGCCGAAGCAGCTGGAGTGTGGGAAAAGCATGGAGGCTTAATCCAACTCCCGTTCATGGAGTGATGTGCACAATAGGAAGTGCAGGTTAGTGGACTTTAGCAGAGACGTTGGTGCTCTAACAATGGCTGGCCCGAAGGCGTGGAAGAGAAAAGAATAACTTTATTGTACAGCAAAATCGAGACTTAAATTCCCAGATGGAAGCAGGTAGCGGTGACTGAATGCAGGAACAAGCTGGGATGCTGGAACTGAACTAGAGTGGAGTCATTAGCTTGACTGGAACAGGAGCGTCTACTAGATTAGAGACCGGTCTGGAACCAGATTGGTGACTGGAGTGGAAACAGAATAATGACCGGACTGGAACCGGATAGGCGACTGGATTGGAACCAGGATAGTAACCGGTCTGAAACCGGATAGGTGACTGGATTGGAACAAGGATAGTAACCGAACTTAAACCGGATAGGTGTTTGGGTTGAAAGACTCTTACCAGACTGGAACTGAAGAGCAATGGAAAAACAGAGACAGTGGATAACCATACTGGAACTGGATTAACGGACTGGAATAGTACTGACACCTTGGCATCAGGGAAGCTCAGCACAGAGCTGAATTCACTGGAGAAATAACGTTTTACTGGCGATTTGAAAGTGGCCAGGCTGTACCGCTCCCCATCGGCCCAGGTTTTGGTTAACGGTGTTTCATCCGCCAGTTTTGGGATTGCCAATGGCACCAGGCAGGGATGCCCCCTCTCCCCTTTAATTTTCGCACAAATCATGGAGCCCCTTGCAGCAAAGATTCGTAATAACACCACTATCCATGGAGTATCCACAGGCATGTCCGAACACAAGATAGCGTTATATGCCGATATCCTGATTTCCCTCACAAACCCAGCCCAGTCCCTCCCCTCTCTATTAACCGAGATCCGTTCATACTCACAGTTCTCCGGTTATAAAATTAATGTGAACAAAACAGAGGTCCTTAGTTTTCATATCTCGGCAGCTCTCAAACAAGATCTTCAAGCTATTCTTCCCTGTAACTGGCATACAAAAAAAAATCAAGTACCTCGGTGTATACTTGACTCATCAGATTCATCACCACCAACTTTTCCAAGCAAATTACCCCCGCTTATTGCAGAAAGTCAAAGATGACTTGCTAGAATGGTCCAGCTACTTTATCTCATGGATAGGCAGAATAAATTCTGTCAAGATGAGTGTGCTCCCCCGACTCCTGTATTTGTTTCAGACTCTCCCGATTTATGTTCCTACCTACGTTTTCAAGACCCTGCAGTGCCAATCCTCCTTTTATATCTGGAATCGTAAGCGCCCCCGCGTCAGGCTTAAATTGCTTCAGCGCCCCTCCAGAGGCGGGGGGCTGGGTATCCCAGACTTTAGGAAATACTTTTACGCTGCGCAACTCTCTCAATGTGCGCAATGGTGCAATGAGGGTGGGAAGCAAAAGGTTTGGGTGGGGATCGAGGCTGAGGAGACGGGCCTAGCTACACTATCCTCCCTACTATGGCTCCGCCGGAACCAGCGCCCCCGTGCGGCCCTCTCACATCCAGTGGTAAGTCGCTCATTAGCGACATGGGACCTGACAAATAGACGGTTCGCTTTGGCCCCGTACCCGTCCCCGTTAATTCCGTTATTTCACAACCCAGCCTTCCCCCCGGGTACATGTAGAGCCTCGTACACATCCTGGCGCTCGAGCGGTATGCTATATGTTAATGACATCACCTCCAACGCTACCTTCCCACAATTTGCAGATGTTCGAGAAGGATCAGTAATCCCTCCTTCGGATTTTTTTCGTTATCTGCAAATCAGACATTTTCACTCCACCATCACCACTACCCTTCTACACAGACAACTGTCCCCCTTCGAATATATTAGCTGGAAACGCACAAATACCAGAGGCCTCATCTCAGATATTTATGCTTTACTTAACGACCACCCCACGCCGTCCCGGGCCCCCCACGAGCTAGCATGGGAAAAGGAGTTGGGACTCGCTATAGACAATGAAGATTGGGTGGATATTTGGGATAATGCAGCCTCCAGCTCCATTTGTGTACGAATAAAAGAAAACATCTATAAATTACTCTATCGCTGGTATTATGTCCCCTCCCGTCTACACACTGTTTCCTGACACCTCGGATAGATGCTGGAGAGGCTGCACAGACGTTGGCTCGTTCTTGCACATGTGGTGGTCCTGTCCAAAAAATTTTAAGATTTGGAGTGAGCTTATCACCTTGCTCTCGCGCTTATTTGACACTCCTATCCCTCCCGACCCCCAATACTTTCTGCTCCCCATGACCCTCCCTATCCTTAACAGACAACAAAACAAGCTATTTCGGCATGTAGTTTCAGCAATGACATGCCAAATAGCCACGGACTGGAAGAACCCGACTCCCTCCCCAATACCGGTGATACTCTCCCGAATTTGGTACGTACTCAAAATGGAATATATGACAGCTGTTATCCGTAACACCTCGAAACAATTTGATAAAATCTGGTCCCCATGGCTAACCTTACAACAGGCCCCTTCCCCATTTGTAACTTGACACCATGCATCGCAGCTCTATTTATCTTTTGTCTCTGTGGGCCACCCCCAACCCCACCCCCCTTCTCTACTCCCCCTCTTTCCTCTTGGATTGAATTTGATCCAACTCCTCTATTTTCCCGATTCCTACTACTCTCTCTCTGAGTATTACCCTCCACTCATTTCCTCCGTTGACTCTCTTTGACGGACGGCCACTCCGTTGCCGAGAGTTACTCTTCTTAATTGCCTTAACTTTCTTTTAAAAATTAAAAAAAAGGGATCCACTCAGTTGATGTTATAAAGTAAAGTAGTTACATATGTCCTTCAAATATTTAATATGCTTGGATGTTCTGTTATTAATGTAACAATTTTGTGATCCTTCTAATAAAATGTGTTTAAAAAAAAAAAAGAAAGTGGCCAGGCTGTTCCCTTTATAGGTGTCAGTGTCTTGGCTGTGATTAGCTGACTGAGAACAGCGACTGAAATGGCAGAGAATGATCAAGTGACTACTTCCAACATGGCTGCACCCATGTCTGAGTTTTGGAGGGAACACCAGCATGGAGGAAGTAGGCCTGAACCCTGGAGGGATGGGTTAGAGTGCAGAGTGCTGCGGAGAGCGATGCCCGGAGCCGATAAGATACTGAGGGAAGCACTGAGCATCGGCAGTGTGGACAGTCCTTAGCACCTGCTGTGAGCAAAGCCCGCATACAGATCCCAGCGCCACTCGTGAGCAGCTTGACTGCACACTGACAGCAGACCGTAGCACCAGCCTGAAGAGGCACCGCAATGGTAAATAAGATGTTGTAGTACTCCGGATCATGACAGATATGGCTTGACCGTGTTAGTAGTAAATGGTAAAGCCAGATTACCTGATTGGCACAAACACAATTTATATACAGTCACCTGTTTCCCTATAAAAATCAGATGGAAATATGATTCCTGTAACAGTCCAGAGGGAAAAGTTGAATATATGATAATTAATTAAGTACTAACAACTGGAGATCAATATGCAATCAGCCAATCTGAAGCATCAAATTAGTGCTGTTGTTTGTCATTATCATTATTGCTTTACGTGCACCAGTCCTCCAGCACCCCTGCATCTATGTCTAATTATGACACAATTAGATTTACCAAACCCCCTAAACTTGTGACATTGTGATGTAATGTCTAAGGGGCAGGGCTGGCGGCTCTAGGAGTTAGAGCACTGCCTGGAGTGTCACATTATTCCACAGTTAACAGTTCACTTTATGCCACTGTGTCCCAAGTTCACATAATGCCACACAGTGATCCAAGTTTAGATTATGCCACAGTGCCCCAAGTCCACATTATACATGTTGCAGCATCATTCACCTGTGCCCTGCCCCTCATGGGCCAGTCCAACGCTGATGTTGCTATGTGTTAGGGGGCCCAGACTGTGGGGTCTCTTGGATGACCGACCTGGCTGCCGGTCAGGGTTCTGTAACTTTGTCTGTCCCTGGAGGGGGCACTAGTGGGTCAGTGTAGGAGTGATAGAGGAAACGGGGAGACGGACGAAAAGTTCCACGCATGTGCGCTTGATATTTATTATCACGCAGGGATAACGGATGACAGGAACAATGAATAATAACTTAATCCGATAAATGAATATTTCAAAAGTCACTGGTAACAAATGAGCAATGAAGAGGAACTTGTAACTTGATATAAATGATAAGGCAATAATGAAATCAGATGCAGCAAATGAAACTCCGATATATAACAAATAGCAATCAAAGCACACAGTCTCTGTAGAAGCACACGTCTTTAAGCCAAGCAAGGCCCTAGCAAGAGACAATTCTAACACAGCAAGTTGTTAAGTGCTGAATGCAATGCACAATGCTAGATGCTGGTAATCAGGTGCACAGGCTGAGTAATGGAAGAACACCTGAAGAAAGTCTCTTACTGCAAATTGGTGTGCAGACTGTACTGGAGTTTGTAGCAACCTGGAACAATGAAGACTGGAACAATGAAGACTGGAACACAGGAACTTGCACACTGAATGTGACTCGCAGGAGAGCTGGAGTGGTTGCTGGTACTTGTAGTTCCACAGGAACACTGGAACAGGGAAACAACTTGGAAATGCCAGAAATAGGAGATCACTGGAAACAGGGGATTGCAGACTGGAACGGGACTGGAACTGCTGGGACCTGTAGTTCCACAGGTCCAATACACAGGGGTATCTTTGCAGACGGAGGACTGCAAATAGGAGCCGCCTGTTCACAGAATGTGACGTGTTGTCCAAGGCGATGAGACTGAGCCAGGAACTGGAGTTTATACCCCTTGGTCTGTGATGATTGGATGTTGCATCTCTGTGAGAACACACCCCGCTGGATTGGGAGTTCAGATCAGCTGTGAGTTAGCTGAAGCACTGTGTACTCCAGGCTGCAGTAGACTGAAAACTGGAACTGAACTGCTGGAACCTGTAGTTCCACAGTAGTGATGCGATGGAGAATGCAGATTCCTGACACTGCCCTATTGTTCATCTAGCACTGCTCACCTCCTATAGCATAGGAGGACAAAATAATGTGGACTTCAATAGACCTTTTCAACCCTATTAATGAGCAAAACATTTTAAAAGTAGGAAACCAGCAGCTTCAATATATTACAGAATTTACTGCAAAGCAGTCTATGGACACTTCCCTGTATATGTCTTCCAAGGTAGAATGTGAGCATCATGTGATCAGCTCCATTCCTACGCTGGGTGGACCTCTTCCACAGGTAGACTCTACTGTTGCTGAGTCGCTCAATGGGGGTAATTCTGAGTTGATCGCAGCAGGAACTTTGTTAGCAGTTGGGCAAAACCATGTGCACTGCAGGGGAGGCAGATATAACATGTGCAGAGAGAGTTAGATTTGGGTGTGGTGAGTTCAATCTGCAATCTAAATTGCAGTGTAAAAATAAAGCAGCCAGTATTTACCCTGCACAGAAACAAAATAACCCACCCAAATCTAACTCTCTCTGCAAATGTTATATCTGCCCCCCCTGCAGTGCACATGGTTTTGCCCAACTGCTAAAAAAAATGTCCTGCTGCGATCAACTTGGAATTACCCCCAATGTGCCCATTTAAGGAGATAGGGAAGATGTGCATCAAATGATGTTAATAAAAATTATTTTTTGAAAGTTAAGCTCCAGTCCTTTTTTTGGAGACAAATGATGGAGGGCTACAAAGCTCATTGCACCAAGGAACTGCTTATGTGCCACTGAGACAAGTACTGAAGTAAGGCGGGCATGCTTGAATTCTCTGAGGTGCTGCATAATACGTTAGCGCTATATAAGATATGGTTAAAAGAAAAAAAGGTATAATTTACATTTCTCTTGCATACTACAATTAAAAGGAGATAGTAAGGGTACAGCACGAATTTACTAAGCAAAGTCATAAAGTATTGTGCAGATTAGACTTGCTTCCCCATGCCTATGACCTTTAGTCCAATTTCCATCATGTACACTTACATAACATCCTTGTGATCGTTACACAACCAGCTGATGGCTCCGCAGCCCAATTATCTGTACTAGATCTGAAGTGCTGTATTTTATGTAATCAATGGTAAATATCTGCATACTACCTCTGCAGCCGTTATCTATAGGGTCTGAAGTGCTATATTTTATGTAATCAATGGTACAGTATACCGTACTTACTTTTGTAACCTGTTTAAGAATTTGTTTTATTCTTCTTGTAATGGGAGAGTAGTTGGGTTAACTCCAGATATTGACTTCATGACTTTGTAACTTTGTGCTAAATGTAATAGGGTGTAATTTTTTTAGCAGTTGGGCAAAACCATGTGCACTGCAGGGGGGGCAGATATAACATTTGCAGAGAGAGTTAGATTTGGGTGGGTTATTTTGTTTCTGTGCAGGGTAAATACTGGCTGCTTTATTTTTACACTGCAATTTAGATTGCAGATTGAACTCACCACACCCAAATCTAACTCTCTCTGCACATGTTATATCTGCCTCCCCTGCAGTGCACATGGTTTTGCCCAACTGCTAAAAAAGTGTGAATTTAGCGCTCAACTCGCATTTTTTTTTTTAAACTCGCACATGTAATAGGGGGGGTCATTCCAAGTTGATCGCTCGCTGCCGATTTTTGCAGCGCAGCGATCAGGTGAAAAAACAGCATTTCTGCGCATGCGTATGCCCCGCAATGCGCACGCGTGACGTACGGGTACAAAGCTCTTTGTGGTTGTGATCAGGTTCTAGCGAAGTTTTCCTTCGCACTGGCGGCCGTAAGCAGATTGACAGGAAGGGGACGTTACGGGGTGTAAACTGACCGTTTTTAGGGAAGTTTTGCAAAAATGCAGGCGTGTCTGGAAAAACGCAGGCGTGGCTGGGCGTTCGCTGGGCGGGTGTATGACGTCAAATCTGGACACGAATAGGCTGAAGTGATTACAAGCGCTGAGTAGGTTCAGAGCTATTCTGAAACTGCACAAACTGTTTTTGTAGAGCTCGGCTGCACAAGCGTTCGCACTTCTACTAAGCTAAAATACACTCCCCAGTGGGTGGCGGCATAGCGTTTGCATGGCTGCTAAAAGAAAGTAGCGAGCGATCAACTCGGATGACCCCAGGGAGCGAGAACATGCAAAATCAAATTGCATTCCCGCAACTTGCATGGCCGAAACTCGCATCCAGATGTTTTCCTATGGAAAACCTACAACTCAGCCAATGTAATAGGGTGCAAGTTCAAAATCTTCCCAGAACCTCATCAAAAAATAGACCAGCCTCTGATAGGCGATTTTGACAGAAGCCTGCACAGATGAGTGAGAATGCTGGGCTCTTGGACTGGTCCTGGTTTTAAAAATATAGGAAACAAAATTATTAGGGGTCCTCCATATTTGTAGAACCAGCATCGGGTTCCACTAGCAATGGGTAATGCCACAGCCAGGGGACACACTTGACGGGGTCTCATGGCTAAAGCATTAACCACCCTAACTAGTCAGCTCAGGCTGGGGTTTCCTGGGGGAAGTGCCCCCCCCCCCCAATAAAGGGTACCCCCCTCCAGGGCACCCAAGGCCTGGGCTGAAACGCAGGGCTATCCTCAGCACCCCATGGCTGTTAGTGCCAAGTTGATAGTATTCAGTTTGAAAATAATATTTTTAGGCGGGCTACAGGTCCCAGTACGCCTCCCCCGCATACCAGTACTTGGAGAACCAGAAGTATCAGCATACCGTGCATTGAAGGGCCCGCTGGTACCTATAATCCCCCTGTAAAAATAAATAAATAACAGGACACACACACCATGAAAGTAAAACTTTACTACACACACTCACCTTGTCCACTGGGTGCTCACGTCCACTTGTCCATGTAGAATCCCACGATCGCTGTAAAAAAAAAAAAAAATACCTGGTGTAGATCAGGTCATCTTCGATCCATGTAGGCATCCAAGGGGTTAAAAAAAACTGCAACATCCGTACCAAACCGGACAGAGGAGCACTATGTGTATACACATAGTGCTCCTCTATGCAAATGCGCTCCTCTATGCAAATGCCGGGATACACTACGGCATCAGACTTTCAGTGATGGACAGTCTGGTACCATATTGGGGTGGGGAGGGGAAGGTGATGGCTGCTGTTTCTCCAAACCCAACACACGTCGCTGCTGTTTAAGGGGATGTAAGAGGCCAGGGATCTCGCATGAAGGGACAGAGCTTGCAAGAAAGCTAGGTCCCCACAAAATCTCTTTCCACACTGTGCCTGCACATGCGCCGCAGCTACCGCCCCACTTGTCTTCTCCTTGCAATGCTCCGCTACGCTAACACACTTACCTGCACCCAGCACCGGTGATCAGTGAGCTCTGTTCATATGATCCGTAACGTGAGCTGAAATGCCAGCCGGGAATAAAGGATCTCAGTTCACTTTACAGATCAGGGTGCAGGTAAGTGTTATTTTGTTTTTTTTGGTCTCTCAGACACACATGGCTGATCATAGAAGCCTACTCCTTGCTGTGCTTTCCCTGCCTACACAATGATCGGCTGGCACTATTGCTTGCAGGAGGTCCAAAGATAAACAGACTCGCCTAGTAACCACGCCACTGCTGCGCAGACTAAATAGACTTCAACTCTAACAGCCGCCGTTCCCGGGTGAAGTAAGTTCTTGAGGATCACGTAAAGAGGTTGATTATTACTCAGTTAACAAGGAATATAAACAGATTAAACTTTTGGGCGAGGATCATCTAAGGCAGTGGTTCCCAAACTTTCTTGAATCACAGCACCCTCAAGTATCAGCATTTCTTTCAAGTTTTGTTTTTTTAGTATTAAAATTTGGAAAAAAAAATATTAAAATAAGTAAACTGTGCTTATCTGTCATCCATATGTGGTGGTGTACATTTTTCTTCTGATTGTCCTCATGTTTTATGATTGGACCACCAACCCAAAGCACCCCTGCAAGAGCCTCACGGCACCCCAGGGTGCCTAGACACACAGTTTGAGAACCATTTGTCTAAGGTACAGTATGTGGCGATGTGCCCTGTATTACAGGGCAAATCGAGGCAGCCGAGTGCAAGGGACCTGTGTCCCCTGCAGGACACAGCTGCGGACAGCGCTGGGGTGGTGTGCCTGTCCCCAGCGCTGGTGGATCGACGGGATGTGGCGGCGGACAACGCTTGGATCAAGTGTCTGAATGTTGGCGCCCTCCGTGAGCCAATCACGGCTCACGGATTGGCGGCCAATCACAGGCGGCCACGGCGAGCCAATCAGCGCTTGCTGTGTCAAAGGCCCCACCCCCGGCGACTGACGTCAGACACCGCCGGGATCAAGAAGAAGGAGGAGGCCGCGCAGAAGAGCGGTGAAGACCCCGGTGGAAAGAAGAGGCATCGCGGTGGAAGAAGAAGACGGCGGCCGTGGGAAGAAGAGGTCCGGTGGCCGCAGAAGATGCCGGACTCCGGAAAGAAGATGACCAGCGGTGGCTGACGTGGAGAGGCGACGGTGGAGCCGCTGGCTAGGATGGGCCAGCGGCAGAAGAGTGCGTATGAAGACTGAAAAGCGCTGCAGTGGTGGGAAGAAAATGAGCTGTGAAGATCCCCACTGCAGCCTTCTCCACTGTAAGGTAGGCCCTTGTAAGGACCTACAGTTTTTCCTCCCTAGACCACCAGGGATCATGCATTAGGCCCAGGGGCACAGCCAGGCCTGTGGCGCAGTAAGCGGGCATTAGGCCCATGGGCATAATGCAGGCAATAGGACTGTGGGGAACATTAGAGGGCATTAGACCCTAGTTCAAGTATCCTCCCATCAGTTATATAAGGTGACTCTGGGCATTATGACCAGGTCGCCCAGCCGGCCGTAGGTTAGGTGGGCACTAGGTCTGTGGCTATTTGTCAGGCCACAGGCTTGTGGATAATTAGGGGGCACTAGGCCCAGTATAAAAAGAGTGCCCCTCAGGTGAATAAGGTGACTGAGTACTAGGCCTAAGTCACTCTTAATGGCCCCAACTAGGCAGGCCAAAAAGGGGCCTGAGCCATATATTTAAATAAGGTGATCTGGGACCGAGTTCACTTGTGAGCCCCGTAACGTTCGGGGCAGTAGGCCCAATTAAGCAGCAAGGGAAAGTGGGCATGTTGTGCGGCGCCCACTCCCCAGTTATCTAAAGTAAGTTTTTCCCCTGTGTTAAAGAGTGGTCCAGCTCCACACACGTAGCCACAATAGCTCTGAATTGGTAGGTAGGGATTGATGTACCAGCAGTAAGCAGATAGGAATTTGAAGGGACAGCACCATTGAATATTCTTGTACTGTATTGTGTTATTGGAGTGTTGTTTCCGTGCAGGGCAAAGGTTGTTTATAGTTTGTGCATAGAGTTTGTGTTGCACCACCTACACCTGAGCTAGTTTGAGGACTTTGTTAATGTAGCTAGTATAGCTGACGCACACTAGGTTAGCTTTCGGCCCTGCACGGCGGCTGTTTCTTTTTGCCTCCTTACAGGGACCTGTAAGTGGAGAAGACCAGAGTACAAGTTTGGCAATTGTGAGCATCATCTGTGTCTGTCTGTCCCTGTGTCCGTCTGTCCCCTGAGCACCGGTTCACTGGACCTTGCTCAGCCGTGCAAGGTCCAGGGTGCACCTCAGTGTGAGAGCGCTGTTAGGTGAAAATTGAGTGGCTGAGGCCTTATGACGATGATGATTTTCACCTAATCGGTGAAGGTCGCCGCCACCCCTGGAGAATCCTCTTTTCCTTTGGAAAAGAGTTGATACTCCTTCATTGATTTCCTATCCTTCCTAGCTCGTCCGTCGTCTGTTTCTGGAAGGGGATCGCTGTGTCCAGGTGAGGATTCCAGGTCCGTTGAGGTTTCTGTGACCTGAAGGTGAAAGTGCGGCGCGAGGTAAGCAGTGAGACTACACCTGCACGGCAACAGGCACTGCACCCGCACCCCTCTCACAGGTATAGAGATTTGAACCTTTTTACAACCTTTATCACCATCATCTGCTCTCCCCCTCCTCCCTTGCCCCCTCCCTCAATACCTTTGACTGACACCTATTTCACATCCAAAATGAATGTAATCTGCCAAAATATGAGGATTAATACAAATTCGCCACTTGCATGCACAGAGTGTAATGTCTGCATTTCATTCTA
Organism: Pseudophryne corroboree; assembly: GCF_028390025.1. NCBI lineage: Eukaryota > Metazoa > Chordata > Amphibia > Anura > Myobatrachidae > Pseudophryne > Pseudophryne corroboree. The sequence continues at coordinate 909,235,707 of NC_086445.1, read as the reverse complement.
AACAGGTGCTGAGGGGGATGTGAGCTTATTGTCATTGTATTCTATCACCTGACCTCCCATCTGCAGCACCTACCACTTCTCATTTTCCCTGGACACAACAATCGCATCATTTATCCAAAACCTGACACCTCACAGGCAGATAATATAGCAGGTGTTTTGGTATATTATATTTCCTCTACTATTTTAGTCAGTTGTTAGCCAATTTATATTATTAGTTTCTACTTTCTACCATAAGGTGTATGCAGCGCCATACAGTGATAACACAATTACATAATTATAAAAAAACAATACATAGGATAACAAAAAATCTATGGAAACATGAAAATAAGCGCCTAAGTGATAAGCATAATGCTGGGAGTAAAGTACAAAGGAGGGTCCTTTCCATAAGGGTTTCCAGTGTGAGAGGGAGAGAAGTAACCAGGAGGGAAACCCTACTCTATGGGGGTGATTAAGATCTAATCGCTGCTGTGCATTTTCGCACAGCGGGCGTTCAGCGATAGACTGCACATGTGTATGCACTGCAATGCGCACACGCGTCACCAAACAACAACAGGCATTGCCGGACAGCGACAGGCTGGTGCGAAAATTTTAATCGCACAGACATTAGCAGTCTGATTGACAGGAAGAGGCCGTATGTGGGTGGTAACTGACCGTTTTCTGGGAGTGTCACGCAGGCGTTCCCAAGTGTTTTCAGGGAGGGTGTGTGACGTCAACTCCGGACCCGATAAGCCTGTTCTCATCGCACTATAGGAGCAAGTCCTGGGCTGCGCACAGACTGCACACGGTGGAACAATCATTCACTGATGACTGAGGTGTGAAAGGATTTGCAGCTGTCTGCTGACTGAGGGATTATTTGCAGCTCAGCGTAGACATGCGATCGCACACTTGCATGGCGAATATACACTCCCCTTGGGCGGCGACTATCTGAATGCAGCACAACAAATTTAGAAGCCCAGCGATCAGGTCTGAATCACCCCCTATGTCCAGAAGTCTATTGTTAGGTGGATAGAATGAGGGGTGTATTTATAATGGGTACAGTGTGTACGGTACACAAGGGTCCCTCAGGTCCAGGGGGGCCCACACTGCATACATTGCACCCATTTGTTCAGTACTCAGCTCTCCGGAGTCCAGTGTCCGCTACGGCATCCCTGTAAAATCACCGGGAATGGCGCATGCTCTAGAGTCTACTAGCGCCCCGTCGCCTCACTCAGTGTGACACTGACTATGCTGCCCAGCTGCTGGTAAGAGAGAGAGGAGGGGGCCCGGTTGGAGACTGCACACGGCCCCCTCCTCTCTTAATATGACCCTGGATAGAGTTCTGACATTTGTTGGATGGATTAGCTTCAGTGAATTCATCAGTATCAGTCATAGCAAAAACATTGGGTGGTGGATGATAGATTGATAGTCAATAGGTTGAATGTCACGAGGCTGACATCATATGGTTTACAGTCAAAATGTCTACAGGTACAAAAGGTTGACAAGGTCCAAAGGGTGACATGTAAAAAGTAAACAGTATAAAAGGTCGACAGATACAATAAATGGAGCCACGTTGCCCGAAACGTGGTGAGCGATGCAAGCCTATGCGTGTACATGTTTCTACTAATATGGGTCATATATGGTTAATTGTGTGGACCTGCTTTGTGTCAACCATGTTCCTGTCGACCTTTTGTACTGTTTACCTTTTTCATGTTGACCTTTTGACCCTGTCGACCCTTTGTAGCAGTCGACCTATTGACTAACAACCATATGGTGTTAACCTATTGACTGTCGACCTTCTGATTCGATCTGTTAATCCACAACCAAAAAAATGAACAATGACACCAGAACGTTGTTCAGTGTCTTGCAGAGTAGGCTACACTCGCCAGCCGGTGTTTCCATAGATCCTCTCTCATATCCTGGAGTGGATTGACGCGGCTTCTTTACAAAGTTATAGCTAAATTCCTCATGCCAGCTTTCAACTGCTACCACGTCTCCAATACATGCTGTTGGTGGGCGCTCTTCTTTTTTGTGTTTCTCTTTTAGGGGCAATTTTTTATAAACATTTTTATTAAGATATATTTGTGAGATATCCTTTGAAAATACCAATTCTCAGGGGCTACCTGCCAATATGAATCTCCAGGATGTATGTTTTTGACCGCAATTCCAGCCCCCTATTTGGGCTGCTAAAACTACAAATGCCTCCTCGACAATGGCCCCTCATACGTGTGCAGTCTGACTGTGTATGTGAGCACGGAAGTAAACTGATTGCATCAGCGAATACTTGACTACTGACACATAGCGATAAGAGATTATAATTAATGGGAGTCATTCCGAGCCGTTCGCACGCTGCTGTTTTTCGCAGCGGTGCAAATGGGTCGGTTCTGGGCAACAACAAGAAGAACGAAGAAAGCGATCGCTGCCGCGATCGGAAGAAGATTGACAGGAGGAAGGCGTTCCGGGTCGTCAACTGACTGTGTTGGGAGTGGTGCGGCGAACGCAGGCGTGTCCAGGCGTGTGCAGGGCGGGTGTCTGACGTCAATTTCCACAGGCTGAAGACATTGCAGCGTTAAGTAACTCCAGAGCTACTCAGAAACTGTACAAAATGTTTTTGCATAGCTCGGCTGCACAAGCGTTCGCAGCCTTGCTATGCAAAAAACCCTCCCCCATAGGCGGCTTCTAGTTGATCGCACGGGCAGCAAAAAGTTGCTACTTGCGTTTAACTCGGAATGTCCATCATTGCCCCTTAGGCTGTGAGTGGTGACTCTATATGTGTACCTCCATCACTGCAGTGCAATAATCATGGTCTTGTTTAGTGTGGGCACTATATCAAGCTAGCTAAAGACTGGACAAGTGCAGAAGTTGTCCATAGCAACTAATCAGCTAATTACTAGCATTTGTCTGGTACATTCTATGAAATGATAGAAGCTGATTAGTTATTCATTCAGTTAACTATTTCTATTTACACACACACACACACACACACACACACACACACACACACACACACACACACACACACACACACACACACACAATCTCTCTCTGCCCCCCTCATTTAGAAACACTTTGCAATGTAGAAGTATGCTTTATCCAAACACTAAGCCATTCTTCAGCAATTGGGTGCGCTAAACATGCATTGACACTGTCTCTTTCTACCGCTCTCTCTCTCCCTGACACTGTTTCTCTCTCCCTCTATCCTTGTCACTGTCTCTCTCTCGCCCTGACATTGTCCCCCCTCTCTCCCTGACACTGTGTCTCTCTCTCTACATGACACTCTGTCCCTGACACTGTCTCTCTCTTTCCTCTGACACTGTCTCTCTCTCCCTGACACTCTCTCTCTCTCTCTCTCTCTCTCTCTGACACTGTCTCTCTCTCTGGCACTATATCTCTCCCTCTCTCCTTGACACTGTATCTCTCTCCCTTTCTCTCTTCCCCTGACATTGACTCTCTCCCTGACACTCTCTCTTTCCCCATGACACTGTCTCTCTCCCTCTTCCTGATGCTGTCTCTCTCTGACACTGTCTTTCTCTCTCTCTCCCTGACACGCTCTCTTTCCCCCTGCCACTGTCTCTCTCTCCCTGACACTCTCTTTATTTCTCCCTCACTCTCTTCCTGACACTTTCTCCTTCCCTCTCACTGTCTCTCTCTCTCCCTTTATCCTTGACACTCTCTCTCTCTCTCTCTCCCTCTCTTTGTCCTAGACTCTGAGGGTAATTAAGAGTTGATTGAAGCAGCAAATTTGTTAGGAGTTGGGCAAAACCATGAGCACTGCAGGTATGGCAGATATAACATGTGCAGAGAGAGTTAGATTTGGGTGGGTTATTTTGTTTCTGTGCAGGGTAAATACTGGCTGCTTTATTTTTACACTGCAATTTAGATTTCAGTTTGAACACACCCCACCCAAATCTAACTCTCTCTGTACAGGTTATATCTGCCCCCCCCCCCCCCCCCCCCCCCCCCCCCGCAATGCACATGGGTGGTCATTCCGAGTTGTTTGCTCGTTGCCGTTTTTCGAAACGGAGCGACTAGGTTTAAAAAGCACATGCGCATGTTACGCAGCGCGCATGCGCTTAGTTATTTAACACAAAACGCTTTTTCAACGCTCGAGTGAACGTAGTGTGATTGACAGGAAGTGGGTATTTCTGGGCGGAAACTGGACGTTTTCAGGGAGTGTGCTAAAAAACGCAGGCGTGCCAGGTAAAAAACGCAGGAGTGGCTGGAGAAACGGGGGTGTGGCTGGCCGAACGCAGGGCGTGTTTGTGATGTCAAACCAGGAACTAAACGGACTGAGGTGATCGCAGTCTAGGAGTAGGTCTGGAGCTACTCAGAAACTGCAAAGAATTATTTAGTAGCAATTCTGCTAATCTTTCGTTCGCTATCCTGCTAAGCTAAGATACACTCCCAGAGGGTGGCGGCCTAGCGTGTGCAATGCTGCTAAAAGCAGCTAGCGAGCGAACAACTCGGAATGAGGGCCATGGTTTTGCCCAACTGCTAACAAATTTGCTGCTGCAATCAACTCTGAATTAGGCCCACTGTCTCTCCCTCTCTTTCTCCCTGATGCTGGGGGTAATTCCAAGTTGATCGCAGCAGGACATTTTTTAGCAGTTGGGCAAAACCATGTGCACTGCAGGGGAGGCAGATATAACATTTGCAGAGAGAGTTAGATTTGGTTGGGCACTGGGTTATTTTGTTTCTGTGCAGGGTAAATACTGGCTGCTTTATTTTTACACTGCAATTTAGATTGCAGATTGAACTCACCACACCCAAATCTATCTCTCTCTGCACATGTTATATCTGCCCCCCCTGCAGTGCACATAGTTTTGCCAAACCAACTGCTAAAAAATTTCCTGCTGCGATCAACTTGGAATTACCCCCTCTGTCTCTTTCTTTCCCCATGACACTGTTTCTCTCTCCCTCTCTCCTTGACACTGTTTCTCGCTGACACTCTCCCTGACACAGTCTCTCTCCCTTTCTCTCTCGCTCCCTGATGCTGTCTCTCTCTCCACCCCCACACTGTCTCCCTTTCTCTTGTCCCCTGACATTGTCTCTCTCCCTTACACTCTCTCTTTCCCCATGACACACACACTCTCTCTCTCTCTCTCTCGCTCTCTCTCTCTGACACTGTCTCTCTATCCCTTCCTCTCTCTTCCTGACACTGTCTCTCTCCCGCTTCCTGATGCGGTCTCTCTCTGACACTGTCTTTCTCTATCCCTGACATGCTCTTTCCCGCTGCCACTGTCTCTCTCTCCCTGACACTCTCTCTCTCTCTGACACTTTATTTTTCCTCACTCTCTTCCTGACACGGGCCCTCATTCCGAGTCGTTCGCTCGGTATTTTTCATCGCATCGCAGTGAAATTCCGCTTAGTACGCATGCGCAATATTCGCACTGCGACTGCGCCAAGTAATTTTACAATGGAGATAGTATTTTTACTCACGGCTTTTTCATCGCTCCGGCGATCGTAGTGTGATTGACAGGAAATGGGTGTTACTGGGCGGAAACACGGCGTTTTCGGGGCGTGTGGATAAAAACGCTACCGTTTCCGGAAAAAACGCAGGAGTGGCCGGAGAAACGGGGGAGTGTCTGGGCGAACGCTGGGTGTGTTTATGACGTCAAACCAGGAACGACAAGCACTGAACTGATCGCAGATGCCGAGTAAGTCTGAAGCTACTCTGAAACTGCGAAGTAGTTTGTAATCGCAATATTGCGAATACATCGGTCGCAATTTTAAGAAGCTAAGATACACTCCCAGTAGGCGTAGGCTTAGCCTGAGCAACTCTGCTAAATTCGCCTTGCGAGCGATCAACTCGGAATGAGGGCCACTGTCTTTCTCCTTCCCTCTCACTGTCTCTCTCCCTCTATCCTTGACACTCTCTCTCTGTCCTAGACACTGACTCTCCCTCTCTCTCTCCCTGATTCTGTCTCTTTCTTTCCCCATGACACTGTTTCTCTCTCCCTCTCTCCTTGACACTGTTTCTCGCTGACACTCTCCCTGACACAATCTCTCTACCGCTCCCTGATGCTGTCTCTCTCTCCCTCTCTCCACCCCACACTGTCTCTGTCTCCCTTTCTCTTGTCTCCTGACATTGTCTCTCTCCCTGACACTCTCTCTTTCCCCATGACACACACTCTCTCTCTCTCTCTCTCTCTCTATCCCTTCCTCTCTCTTCCTGACACTGTCTCTCTCCCGCTTCCTGATGCGGTCTCTCTCTGACACTGTCTTTCTCTATCCCTGACATGCTCTTTCCCCCTGCCACTGTCTCTCTCTCCCTGACACTCTCTCTCTCTGACACTTTATTTTTCCTCACTCTCTTCCTGACACTGTCTTTCTCCTTCCCTCTCACTGTCTCTCTCCCTCTATCCTTGACTCTCTCTCTCTCTCTCTGTCCTAGACACTGTCTCTCCCTCTCTCTCTCCCTGATTCTGTCTCTTTCTTTCCACATGACACTGTTTCTCTCTCTGACACTGTCTCTCTCTCTCTCCCTCTCTCCTTCACACTGTCTCTCCCTGACACAGTATCTCTCCCTCTCTCCCTGATGCTGTCTCTCTCTTCCTGACACTGTCTTTCTCTCTCTTCCCCCCACACTGTCTCTGTCTCCCTTTCTCTCTTTCCCTGACATTGTCTCTCTCCCTGACACACTTTCTCCCTCTCCCTGACACCTCCTCCCTTCTCTCTCTCTCTGTGTCACCTGCCATAGGTAGAGGTTCGGTCTTCCTATGGGCTCAGCAGCTCCACTACATCATGGAGGCACTTACTGTGTAGGTTACTGGATGTGTGGGCCTTGACAGTAATGTTAGAGACCGTTGTGCAGGGAACGTGGGGGCACACATGACAGGCATCCTTTTGGCTGTCACCTCTTCATCCAAGAACATCTTTAGTAGGTAGGTGGGTGAGTGGGGGCAGGCAGGGAACTATGTCATAGCTCGGCTGTTGTAGAGGATGAGGGTGTGCATGTGTATCCCTTTTTCTTGCCCTTAGCTGGGAGAACTGTCACCACCAGGGGGCTATGTATATTGGGGGTCATTCTGACCTGAACGCTCACTGCAGTTTTTCACAGCGCAGCGTACAGGTCAGAACTGCACATGCACCGGCGCCACAGTGCGCCAGCGCATGCCAGATGGACGATGGGCGTCATTGCCAAGCGATCGCCTCTGCCTGATTGACAGGCAGAGGTGGTTGCTGGGCGGGAGGGGGTGGCATGGCGGCGTTTGGCCGCCTTTTTCAGGACATGGTCTGGCCAACGCAGGCGTGGCTGGACCGCGTGGGGGGGGGGGGGGCGGGCTGCAGCGGCTGCATGACATCACTGGGCAATGCTTTTGTACTTGTGCGTGGGGGCGGCCTGACATGCGGGGCAGACTAGCCCTGTCCTGGGCGTCCCCCTGCATGTCAGGGAAGATGATCGTAGCTGTACTAAATTTAGCACAGCTATGATCAACTCGGAATGAGGGCCATTGTTTCCACTGCATTGTCATTGTATAAATACACTTTACAGCATAAGTACATAAGTGTTTTTTTACTAGTGTTTACTAATACATTTGCAATACCCTATAAAACTTTGTATGGAAACAGAGTATGTAATACAAGCCCCCACCACCAATTTAATTTCCATCACAAAGTCCAAAGTGGACAAAAAGCAATTTGTAAAGGTTGATGCGCCGTGGGCACTGGCAGGGATCGCTTTTGCATGCCTGTAGGGGGCAAGGGGGTGTCTGGATCTGGCATGCGGGGCGGACTTGCCCTGTGCTGGGTGTCCCCCCGCATGTCAAAGAAATTGACCGTAGATGTGAATCTTCTCGCACATATACGATCAAGTCTGAATTAGGCCCTATGTTACATCACTGACCCCTCTATACTCTATGCTACATTACAGACCCCTGTAGACCCTACGCTACATCACGGACCCCTCTACACCCTACACTACATCAGGGACCCCTCTAAAACCTACGCTGCATTATGGACCCCTGTACACCCTATGCTACATCATGGACCCTTCAACAACCTAGGCTCTATAATCTACACTGCACTGTAAAACAGCGCTACATTAGAGAAACTTATAACAAAAAACAACTTAACAGCATTAAAAATTAATGCTGTTTTTCAAGAAATAAATGTGTGGGCACTTTCTCATTTAGGAGTTTATATATCATAGCGAGGAAAGCCCTAAATATGGTATATGTTTGAGGGAGGAGGGTGCATGTGTGTGTGTCCTATGACTGAAGGTGACAAGGAACCTGTCTCTTCCCATCTTTTTCAAAGTTCTAGCAGGGCCTGCTCTAAAATAAGATTAGTTACCCATTTACCTTAATCTCTGAGTATAGTCTGTATCTGCTTCTACACTTGGCAGAAGCTGGCTACTGGTGCTCAGAGGTGTAGCAAGGTGTCATGGTGCCTGGAGCAAGATATGTTTTGGCGCCCCCCTCCCCTGTACTGCATTGGGGACGTGGTAACCTTGGCCGGTTCTAGACCTTGTGGCACTCAGAACGAAAGTTTCCTTTTGCGCCCCCTCCCCACACAAACACACCCACAGGCGAAACATAGTGCGCGCCAAAAAAAAGTAGCATGGCTTCATAGGGAAGGGGCATCGCCACAGTTATGCCGCCTGTAGTTATGGACCCAGTAGCTGTGCCTGGAGTAGTTGTGCCCCCAATACTTGTGCCCCCTGTAGCTGTGCCAGCTGTAGATTTTCCCCCTGTAGTTGTGCCTTCAGTAGATTTGCCTCCTGTAGTTGTGCCCCCTGTAGATTTGCCCCAGTAGTTGTGCCCCACAGTAGCGGATCTTGCCACGGGCAAGCAGGACTTTTGCCCGGGGCGCCGCTTTCCGGAGGGCATCGGCGCCATCCGGAGGGTGCCGCACCATGGCAAGATCCGCCACTGTGCCTCCCGCAGTGCCCCCCCCCGCTGGTCCCCCGCTGTGAAGGGAACCAGACGCTACGCGTCTAGTTTCCCTTCGTGGAGAGGACCTTTGCTGTGCGGTGCGCGATGAAGTAATCGCGCACCGCACAGTATTGTAGCACAGACGCTAGGGGTCATAATTGACCTTTAGTGTCTATGCATCCAAGGAGAGGAGCGGCGCCGGCGGAGGTCTGCAGCAGTCTGGAATCATGAGCGGGGATGTAAGTATACTTTTTTTCCTTTTTCTTTCAGCGTCACTACAAATGGGGGCGTAACTGACCACACCCCCATATTAAGACACGCCCCTGACGTTTTGCCCGGGGCGCCACAAGGGCAAGAACCGGCCCTGGTGCCCCCTGTAGCTGAGATCCCTGTAGATTTGCCCCCAGTAGTTGTGTCCCCCGTACTTGTGCTCCCAGTAGCTGTACCCCCTGTAGATTTGCCCCAGTAGTTGTGCCCCTGTAGCTGTGTCCCCAGTAGTTGTGCCCTCAGTAGCTGTGCCCCCTGTAGATTTGCCTCAGTAGTTGTGCCCCCTGTAGATTTGCCCCCAGTAGTGCCCCCTGTAGATTCACCCCCAGTAGTTGTGCCCCCTGTAGATTTGCCCACAGTAGTTGTGCCCCCTGTAGATTTGCCCACAGTAGTTGTGCCCCCTGTATAATTGCCCCCAGTAGTTGTGCCCCCTGTATAATTGCCCCCAGTAGTTGTGCCCCCTGTATATTTGCCCACAGTAGTTGTGCCCCCTGTAGATTTGCCCACAGTAGTAGTGCCCCCTGTATATTTGCCCCCAGTAGTTGTGCCCCCTGGTAGCACTGCTTACACACACAAAGAAAAAAAAAGAAAAAAACAATACTCACCTGTCCCGCTCCTGCTGCTCCTTCTCCGCAGTCCTGTCCAGTCTGGCTGCGGCGCGTCTCCCCCCGTCTGGCGGCTGACGTCAGCCGCCCATGCATCACGAAGCACGGAGCAGGGGAGGGAGGTAGAGAGCTGAAGCTGCTCAGGCTCGCAGCTGTCAGTGACTGACAGCTGCGAGCTCCGTGCGGCCAGGTGGAGGTCCCGGTGGAGTCGAGCTGCGGCGCACTGTACTGTTTTGGGCGCCTCGAGCTCCACTGGAACCACCCTCCCTACGCCCCTGCTGGTGCTCCGCCCACAAGTATAGTAAATGCGAACTGCGGAGGCTGCCCGGAGGAAAGGAAGGGGCGAAGGGCTCTAGCTCTGCTCCCTTGTACAGGAAACAGCAATGACGCAGGAAGGGACTGGCGCATCATCTCTGCACTGGATATCACTGTCCAGGCCAAGGCCACACATTAACCTAGGCAAATATGATTGCCACACATAGGCATTCTTCAGTGACGTGTGGTGAGGTGAGGCAGAGCCTTTCCTGTCATACTAACGTATATGGAATGTCTAGAGGAACAGATACACCTTTAACCGCGCAGTGAGGGGGCTATAGAGCTGCCACATGTATACCGGAAATGGAATGAGCACTATATTCCACAAAACTATAGATATGCAAATGAGGTATATACGTTTGGCGCTGATATCTCCCTGATGTCTCAATGAAGAGTAACAATTAGTATTCAAAAATAGAGATTTTAATGATAAACAATAAAAGGTACAGTACAATTCATTATCACAATGCATTAGCAATAGAATCATAAAGTGACCCGGTGCATTTCCATAAATCACAGTACCATAAAGTGACACAGTGCATGGGGATCATCAATTTGTACTTAGGTCTCTCACCCAAAAGAGGTGCTGCGGTGGGCTAGCTATATGGCATTGCTGGTCCCAGACTAAAAAGCACGACACCACTGCAGTAGGCTTAGTAGGACCAGTCCGATGTTCTCCCCTCCTGTGTGGATATAAAGTACAGTCAGTCCAAACAACGCATTTTGGTTCCATAAACGTTTTTCAAGAATGGATCCATTCATGTGGAGCACAATAAGTTTGTTTTTTTGCCGATGGGGGCCAATGTGTGTTTTTCCCTGTGGGCAATTTTAAAACCTTGTTTGGTGTGCTGCAAGTTGAAAAAGGTTGAAAATTACTGGACTAGGTGGGTAGAATGGAGCAGAGGAACGATGCAGACACTGAGGAGCCAGGATGACAGCGGTTGCGCCCGTCCCTGTATTTGTGATACAGATGTTAAGCTCCGCCCCATCTTTTCTTGATTTGCACATGTGCAGTCCAGATTTCAGACGGTACTCTGAGAATCTGGGTATTTAATAAAGTTTGCAGGGCAGCAGGAGACTGGTTAACCAAACGGGAGGGTTGGCAAGTATGAGTTACAAGTGGTACTAGAACACTACGTTTGCACAGACACATGTGCTTGTTTTTTCCTCAGATACATAGGCTTCCTGAGGGAACAGGTCCAACCCAGCATTACGCTAATGACATCAGTGGCTCTCTTCCAAATACTTTTCTCTTTCTAGTCTTGTATAAACATTTAAAGCAGGTGTTGTGTCAACAAGCTGTCTGTGCTAGGATTTCATTTGTTATGACTGTTACTGGAAAGAAAATGAGATGCCTCTGTCTTATTTCTGCTGCGGGGTACAGTGGGCTCCACAGGGAATAACATCAGGGGTGTAGAGTAGGATCTTGATCCGAGGCACCAACAGGCTAAAAGCTTTGATTGTTCCTAGAATGCATAGCGCCACCTCCTCTATAACCCCGCCTCCGTGCACAGGAGCTCAGTTTTGTAGTTGGTGCCATGCAGTGCTCCTGCAGCCCTCAGAAGAGCTTTTTTAAGTGAAATCTGAAGACTTCAAGGGCTGCAGCAGAGACACTGTGTGTGTTAGATGTCAGTCACACATCTCCTGCTGCAGCTCCATCATCTCCCCCAGTGGCGCTGTATACTCCTGCGCCCTGGTTGCCGGGTACTTACAGCGGAGGCTCTGGTTTGCTTCAGTAAGTCACACACCCCGCCACAGCTCTCCAGGATCGCGTGGCCGCACTTTGGGAGGAGGAAACCGCGAACTGGCGCGGCCGGTGGGAGGCGGGCTGCACGTGCTGGCATGGACACTGTGGTAGTACAGGGTCCCCACTAGACCACCAGGGCCAGGGCACAGGTCGGTTTTACTAAAAACCGTTTGCTACATAGCCCACAGTACCCGGTGGTGAAGCCCAGCAAGGGAATAAGGCTTTGACCTGTAGCCCCTCCCCCAGCCCCAGGGCGCCATTTAGAGTAAATGTTCCCGCCCTGGAGCTGCATCTCTCTCTCTCTACCTCACTCCCTGTCAGCGTTTGGGCGCCATTACCTCAAGCTGAGCTGATCCTGGGACTGTTTGGGCAAATCCTAAAGCCGCCTGCACGTCAGTGCTGTGCATTTTACAGGACACTTCAGTATTCTACATGTCTGCTGACAGTGTTAGTTAAGAAATAGTGCATTTAGTCAGGGTTATTTAGTACAAGTACCCTGTGATATACATCCAGTCTTTACTGTGCATTGTTATATCTATTGATTATATAGCTGTACTTAGTATTACTTTGTATTGCTAGTCCAGTGCAGTTTTATTGCATGTCATAATTTCTGCATTGTACATGTGACTCTGTGTGTGTGCATATAGCTGCTGCGTGACTTCCATTTTGAGTATCTCACTCAGATTGCTATCCCTATATTCTGTAACCTGAGGGGGCTAAGTGCGTCAGGGTTATTGTTTAATATAGGTGTTTCACAGGATATACTTACTGTGTATTTTTCTCTGTGATTTTCAGTCACCATATACCTCTTGAATTCTCTGTTTGTGCTCATACACTACACAGGGGGTTCTTGTTAAGATATTAGGCTGCTGATATTGTACTGGGTGGCCCGTGAATTGAGCTTTCAAACATGTCAGCTACAAGGGGCGACGGAACTGGGCCTGATCCCACATTGCGTGGTGGTGACGCTGCAGACATATTAGAGGAAAACATAGCAGCAGAGAGTTCAGGTTCTGGGGGTTCCCTACCCCCCAGTGGAACTGTAGCAACGGGGGTTCATAACGACCCACCTTGGGATACTTTCTCCATGTTATTAAGTACGCTCGTGACTAGACTTGTGCCCCCTATGGGACCTCCTGTGCCGGTACAACCGCTTATGGTCCCTGCAGTGAATCTGCCTTTGGCAGATCAACTGTCCTCTCAGTTGCAGCAACTGAATAACTTATTGACTAAACAGACGTCTAACCCTCGCCCCGCCTAAGACCAAAGGGTCCTCTAAGCGGGCCATTTCTTCCTCACAATCCACCCACGTCCCAGACACCTCGTCTGATGAAGAAGGCTTATATACTGACCCCACAGACACTGATCCAGATAATTCTGATGGGGAATCGGTTTCTCAGGTGTATGTTCCTGACTTATTGGAGGCTATCAGACTAATTCTTCAAATTACTGATGACCCATAGCCTGATGCTACCTCCAAGAAACAGGACAGATTTAAACGTCAGAAGGTTGTTAAACAAGTTTTCTCTATCGTCCTAGTGGATGCTGGGGTTCCTGAAAGGACCATGGGGAATAGCGGCTCCGCAGGAGACAGGGCACAAAAAGTAAAGCTTTAGGATCAGGTGGTGTGCACTGGCTCCTCCCCCTATGACCCTCCTCCAAGCCTCAGTTAGATTTTTGTGCCCGGCCGAGAAGGGTGCAATCTAGGTGGCTCTCCTAAAGAGCTGCTTAGAAAAGTTTAGCTTAGGTTTTTTATTTTACAGTGAGTCCTGCTGGCAACAGGATCACTGCAACGAGGGACTTAGGGGAGAAGAAGTGAACTCACCTGCGTGCAGGATGGATTGGCTTCTTTGGCTACTGGACATTAGCTCCAGAGGGACGATCACAGGTACAGCCTGGATGGTCACCGGAGCCTCGCCGCCGGCCCCCTTGCAGATGCTGAAAAGAGAAGAAGGTCCAGAATCGGCGGCAGAAGACTCCTCAGTCTTCTTAAGGTAGCGCACAGCACTGCAGCTGTGCGCCATTGCTCTCAGCACACTTCACACGGCAGTCACTGAGGGTGCAGGGCGCTGGGAGGGGGGCGCCCTGGGAGGCAATGTAAACCTATTTTTTGGCAAAAAATACTTCACATATAGCCTCCGGGGGCTATATGGAGATATTTAACCCCTGCCAGAATCCGTTGAAGAGCGGGAGACGAGCCCGCCGAAAAAGGGGCGGGGCCTATCTCCTCAGCACACAGCGCCATTTTCCCTCACAGAAAGGCTGGAGGGAAGGCTCCCAGGCTCTCCCCTGCACTGCACTACAGAAACAGGGTTAAAACAGAGAGGGGGGGCACTAATTTGGCGTTAGAAATATATAAAAAGATGCTATAAGGGAAAACACTTATATAAGGTTGTCCCTATATAATTATAGCGTTTTTTGGTGTGTGCTGGCAAACTCTCCCTCTGTCTCTCCAAAGGGCTAGTGGGTCCTGTCCTCTATCAGAGCATTCCCTGTGTGTGTGCTGTGTGTCGGTACGTGTGTGTCGACATGTATGAGGACGATGTTGGTGAGGAGGCGGAGCAATTGCCTGTAATGGTGATGTCACTCTCTAGGGAGTCGACACCGGAATGGATGGCTTATTTAGGGAATTACGTGATAATGTCAACACGCTGCAAGGTCGGTTGACGACATGAGATGGCCGACAAACAATTAGTACCGGTCCAGACGTCTCAAAAACACCGTCAGGGGTTTTAAAACGCCAGTTTACCTTAGTCGGTCGACACAGACACGGACACTGAATCCAGTGTCGACGGTGAATAAACAAACGTATTCCTTATTAGGGCCACACGTTAAGGGCAATGAAGGAGGTGTTACATATTTCTGATACTACAAGTACCACAAAAGAGGGTATTATGTGGGATGTGAAAAAACTACCTGTAGTTTTTCCTGAATCAGATAAATTAAATGAAGTGTGTGATGATGCGTGGGTTCCCCCCGATAGAAAATTATTGGCGGTATACCCTTTCCCGCCAGAAGTTAGGGCGCGTTGGGAAACACCCCTTAGGGTGGATAAGGCGCTCACACGCTTATCAAAACAAGTGGCGGTACCGTCTATAGATAGGGCCGTCCTCAAGGAGCCAGCTGACAGGAGGCTGGAAAATATCATATAAAAGTATATACACACATACTGGTGTTATACTGCGACCAGCGATCGCCTCAGCCTGGATGTGCAGAGCTGGGGTGGCTTGGTCGGATTCCCTGACTAAAAATATTGATACCCTTGACAGGGACAGTATTTTATTGACTATAGAGCATTTAAAGGATGCATTTCTATATATGCGAGATGCACAGAGGGATATTTGCACTCTGGCATCAAGAGTAAGTGCGATGTCCATATCTGCCAGAAGATGTTTATGGACACGACAGTGGTCAGGTGATGCAGATTCCAAACGGCACAAAGGTGTATTGCCGTATAAAGGAAGAGGAGTTATTTGGGGTCGGTCCATCGGACCTGGTGGCCACGGCAACTGCTGGAAAATCCACCGTTTTTACCCTAAGTCACATCTCTGCAGAAAAAGACACCGTCTTTTCAGCCTCAGTCCTTTCGTCCCTATAAGAGTCATATTTGCCCAGGGATAGAGGAAAGGGAAGAAGACTGCAGCAGGCAGCCCATTCCCAGGAACAGAAGCCTTCCACCGCTTCTGCCAAGCTCTCAGCATGACGCTGGGACCGTACAGGACCCCTGGATCCTACAAGTAGTATCCTAGGGGTACAGATTGGAATGTCGAAACGTTTCCCCCTCGCAGGCTCCTGAAGTCTGCTTTACCAAGGTATCCCTCCGACAAGGAGGCAGTATGGGAAAAAATTCACAAGCTGTATTCCCAGCAGGTGATAATCAAATTACCCCTCCTACAACAAGGAAAGGGGTATTATTCCACACTATATTGTGGTACTGAAGCCAGAAGGCTAGGTGAGACCTATTCTAAATCTAAAAAAATTTGAACACTTACAAAGGTTCAAATCAAGATGGAGTCACTCAGAGCAGTGATAACGAACAGGAAGAAGGGGACTATATAGTGTCCCGGGACATCAGGGATGCTTACCTCCATGTCCCAAATTTGCCCTTCTCACTAAGGGTACCTCAGGTTCGTGGTATAGAACTGTCACTGTCAGTTTCAGACGCTGCCGTTTGGATTGTCCACGGCACCCCGGGTCTTTACCAAGGTAATGGCCGAAATGATGATTCTTCTTCGAAGAAAAGGCGTCTTAATTACCCCTTACTTGGACGATCTCCTGATAAGGGCAAAGTCCAGGGAACAGTTGGAGGTCGGAGTAGCACTATCTCGGATACTGCTACAACAGCACGGATGGATTCTAAATATTCCAAAATCGCAGCTGATCCTGACGACACGTCTGCTGTGCCTAGGGATGATTCTGGACACAGTCCAGAAAAAGGTGTTTCTCCCGGATGAGAAAGCCAGGGAGTTATCCGAGCTAGTCAAGAACCTCCTAAAACCAGGAAAAGTGTCAGTGCATCATTGCACAAGGGTCCTGGTAAAAATGGTGGCTTCCTACGAAGCAATTCCATTCGGCAGATTTCACGCAAGAACTTTTCAGTGGGATCTGCTGGACAAATGGTCCGGATCGCATCTTCAGATGCATCAGCGGATAACCCTATATCCAAGGACAAGGGTGTCTCTCCTGTGGTGGTTACAGAGTGCTCATCTTCTAGAGGGCCGCAGATTCGGCATTCAGGATTGGATGCTGGTGACCACGGAGGCCAGCCCGAGAGGCTGGGGAGCAGTCACACAAGGAAAAAATTTCCAGGGAGTGTGATCAAGTCTGGAGACTTTTCTCCACATAAATATACTGGAGCTAAGGGTAAATTTATAATGCTCTAAGCTTAGCAAGACCTCTGCTTCAAGGTCAGCCGGTATTGATCCAGTGGGAAAAACATCACGGCAGTCGCCCACGTAAACAGACAGGGCGGCACAAGAAGCAGGAGGGCAATGGCAAAAACTGCAAGGACTTTTCGCTGGGCGGAAAATCATGTGATAGCACTGTCAGCAGTGTTTCATTCCGGGAGTGGAAACTGGGAAGCAGACTTCCTCAGCAGGCACGACCTCCACCCGGGAGAGTGGAAACTTCATCGGGAAGTTTTTCCACATGATGGTGAACCGTTGGGAAATACCAAAGGTGGACATGATGGCGTCCCGTCTGAACAAAAAACGGGACAGGTATTGCGCCAGGTCAAGAGACCCTCAGGCAATAGCTGTGGACGTTCTGGTAACACCGTGGGTGTACCAGTCGGTGTATGTGTTCCCTCCTCTGCTTCTCATACCTAAGGTACTGAGAATTATAAGACGTAGAGGAGTAAGAACTATACTCATGGCTCCGGATTGGCCAAGAAGGACTTGGTACCCGGAACTTCAAGAGATGCTCACAGAGGACTTATGGCCTCTGCCGCTAAGAAGGGACTTGCTTCAGCAAGTACCATGTCTGTTCCAAGACTTACCGCAGCTGCGTTTGACGGCATGGCGGTGGAACGCCGGATCCTAAGGGAAAAAGGCATTCCGGAAGAGGTCATTCCTACCCTGGTCAAAGCCAGGAAGGAGGTGACCGCACAACATTATCACCACATGTGGCGAAAATATGTTGCGTGGTGTGAGGCCAGGAAGGCCCCACGAAGAAATTTCAACTCGGTCGATTCCTGCATTTCCTGCAAACAGGAGTGTCTATGGGCCTCAAATTGGGGCCCATTAAGGTTCAAATTTCGGCCCTGTCGATTTTCTTCCAGAAAGAATTGGATTCAGTTCCTGAAGTCCAGAAGTTTGTCAAGGGAGTATTGCATATACAACCCCCTTTTGTGCCTCCAGTGGCACTGTGGGATCTCAACGTAGTTCTGGGATTCCTCAAATCACATTGGTTTAAAACCAGTCAAATCTGTGGATTTGAAGCATCTCACATGAAAAGTGACCATGCTCTTGGCCCTGGCCTGGGCCAGGCGAGTGTCAAATTGGTGGGGTTTTTCTCAAAAAAGCCCATATCTGTTTGTCCATTCGGACAGGGCAGAGCTGCGGACTCGTCCCCAGTTCTCTCCCTAAGGTGGTGTCAGTGTTTCACCTGAACCAGCTTATTGTGGTGCCTTGCGCCTACTAGGGACTTGGAGGACTCCAAGTTGCTGGATGTTGTCAGGGCCCTGAAAGTATAGGTTCCAGGACGGCTGGAGTCAGGAAAACTGACTTGCTGTTATCCTGTATGCACCCAACAAACTGGGTGCTCTTGCTTCTAAGCAGACTATTGCTAGTTGGATGTGTAATACAATTCAGCTTGCACATTCTGTGGCAGGCCTGCCACAGCCAAAATATGTAAATGCCCATTCCACAAGGAAGGTGGGCTCATCTTGGGCGGCTGCCCGAGGGGTCTCGGCTTTACAACTTTGCCGAGCGGCTATTTAGTCAGGGGCAAACACGTTTGTAAAATCCTACAAATTTGATACCCTGGCTAAGGAGGACCTGGAGTTCTCTCATTCGGTGCTGCAGAGTCATCCGCACTCTCCCGCCTGTTTGGGAGCTTTGGTATAATCCCCATGGTCCTTTCAGGAACCCCAGCATCCACTAGGACGATAGAGAAAATAAGAATTTACTTACCGATAATTCTATTTCTCGGAGTCCGTAGTGGATGCTGGGCGCCCATCCCAAGTGCGGATTATCTGCATTACTTGTACATAGTTACAAAAATCGGGTTATTATTGTTGTGAGCCATCTTTTCAGAGGCTCCGCTGTTATCATACTGTTAACTGGGTTCAGATCACAGGTTGTACAGTGTGATTGGTGTGGCTGGTATGAGTCTTACCCGGGATTCAAAATCCTTCCTTATTGTGTACGCTCGTCCGGGCACAGTATCCTAACTGAGGCTTGGAGGAGGGTCATAGGGGGAGGAGCCAGTGCACACCACCTGATCCTAAAGCTTTACTTTTTGTGCCCTGTCTCCTGCGGAGCCGCTATTCCCCATGGTCCTTTCAGGAACCCCAGCATCCACTACGGACTCCGAGAAATAGAATTATCGGTAAGTAAATTCTTATTTTACCTCATTCTGACCATTTAGTTGAAATACGTCAGAAATCCTGGAAAAATCCAGGAAAGAAATTCACACCTTACAAGAAGATGCTGGCTCATTATCCCCTTGCTGCAGAGCTAAGTAAAAATTGGGAAACACCCCCGCCAGTGGATTCGCAAGTGGCGCGGCTGGTGGTGTCTTCGGCTCTGCCTGTAACTACCGTCACTTCTCTGAAAGAACCAACTGATAAGCGTTTAAAAGCGATTTACAACCTAGCAGGTACTGTGCATTGACCCACTATTGCAGCAACATGGGCTGTAGAGGCTATTGAAGCGTGGGTTCAGGAGGTGGAAGCAGAGATGCCATCCAATTTTTCTGATAATGCTAGACAATGTCTCTCATATATTGTCACAGCACCTCACATTAAGGAGGCGGCTTCTGATGCCGGTATTCTGGCGGCCAAGGCTTCTACTACGCCCATTTTGGCTCGCCGGATTCTCTGGTTACGGTCCTGGTCTGTGGATCTGGACTCTAAGAAAACCCTGGAGGTGCTCCCTTTTAAGGGAGATATTCTTTTTGGAGAGGACCTCAACAAGATAGTGGCTGACTTAGCTTCTGCTAAAACAGCGTGTCTACCTAGTACTGCTCCTTTGGTACCGAAGGCTAAGAGTACTTCCTTTCGCTCCTTTCGTCCTTCAGGTAAAGCAAAAGGTCAGGCGTACCCGAAACAGGTTCGCACTTCCAAAACCGCTAAGCCCAAACCTAAACGGGCCTGGGCTGCCCGTCAGCCTGCTTCCAAAACGGACAAGCCTGCTGCATGACGGGGCGGGCCTCCCTCTGGGTGATCCCACGGTGGGGGGCCGACTTCTATGGTTTACCCAGGAATGGTTGAAGACCACTTCCGATGCCTGGGTACAAGAAGTCATCCCCCTCATCGATTTTGCCTGACAGACGTCCCTTCGGATCAGGTGAAGGCAAAAACTCTTCATTCGGTGGTACAGTCCCTCTTGGACACAGGATTGGTAGTACAGGTGCCTCTGGCTCAGAGAGGTAAAGGATTCTATTCACCGATGTTCCTAGTCCTGAAACCGAATGGGTCCTCTCGGCCCATTCTCAACCCCAAGTCCTTGAACAAGTATGTGAGAGTCTCCAAGTTTTGTATGGAAACCCTTCGCTCTATTGTTCTAGCTTTGGAACCCGGGGATTATATGGTCTCCCTGGCCATACAGGATGCTTACCTGCATATTCCTATTGCAATGTCGCATCAGCAATATCTGAGGTTTGCTGTTGGCAAGCTCCATTACCGATTTTGGGCATTACCTTTTGGCTTGACCACGGCTCCGCGAGTCTTCACCAAGGTCATGGCGGTAATGACGGCTGTACTCCGCCGTCAAGGGGTCAGGATCCTCCCGTATCTGGACGACTTGTTGATCCTGGCGAATTCCCCAGAAATTCTCCTACGCCATCTGGATCTGACGCTCCAGTTTCTGCAAGCACCCACGGGTGGCTCATCAACTGGAAGAAATCTTTCCTGGTCCCTGCACAGAGCATGGTACACCTGGGGGCATTGTTAGACACTCACAACCAATGGTTGTTCTTGTCCCAGGAGAAGGTCCTGAAACTTCAGGACAGGATTCGATGCTTCCTTTCTCGTCCGCAAGTGTCGATACATTCGGCGATGCAAGTGCTAGGTCTCATGGTGTTGGCCTTCGACATGGTGGAGTACGCTCAATTCCATTCCCGTCCTCTACAGAAATTGATTCTTGCCAAGTGGGACGGCTTGCCTCACTGGATCAGGTCTCACATGACCTCCTTGTCTCTGGAGGTCCATCTGTCACTGAACTGGTGGCTTCAGGACCAGCGATTGAGCAGGGGTCGTCCCTTCTGGATCTCCAACTGGGTCCTACTGACAACGGATGCCAGTCTGAGAGGTTGGGGCGCGGTGTTGGAGCAACACTCCCTTCAGGGTCGGTGGACCAAGGAGGAGTCTCTCCTCCCGATAAACATTCTGGAACTGTGGGCGGTGTTCAATGCTTTGAACTTGGCCCAGCATTTAATACAGAACAGACCTGTTCAAGTACAGTCGGATAACGCCACCACGGTGGCGTACATAAATCATCAAGGCGGCACTCGAAGCCGCATGGCAATGAGGGAAGTATGCAGAATTCTTCAGTGGACGCTATCTGCCAGCCATATCGGCAGTGTTCATTCTGGGAGTCCTAAACTGGGAAGCTGATTTCCTCAGTCGTCAGGACGTACACGCCGGAGAGTGGAGCCTCCATCCCAAAGTATTTCAACTCCTAGTGGACAAATGGGGCCTCCCAGATGTGGATCTGATGGCGTCTCGACACAATCACAAGGTTCCGGTCTTCGGAGCAAGGACAAGGGATCCTCAAGCAGCGTTCGTGGATGCTCTGGCAATTCCAAGGAATTTTCAGATGCCCTACGTGTTCCCTCCGGTGTTACTCCTACCCAGAGTAATAAGGAAGTTCAAGCAAGAAGGAGGAATCCTACTTCTGATTGCTCCAGCGTGGCCCAGACGGCACTGGTTCTCAGACCTTCAGGGTCTCTCGATAGAACGTCCCCTTCTGTTTCCACAACGACCAGACCTCCTTGTTCAGGGCCCTTGTGTTTACCAAGATTTGACCCATCTGGCTTTGACGGCGTGGCTCTTGAAGCTTCCGTACAAAGGGCCAAGGGTTTTTCTAAGGCAGCCATTCAGACTATGTTGAAGGCCTGTAAGCCGGCTTCTGCTCGGATTTACCATAGGGTCTGGAATTCTTACTTTGCTTGGTGCGCATCTAATAATCATGATGCTTACAAGTTTAGTACGGCCAAACTTTTGGCCTTTCTACAACAGGGCCTGGCCTAAGGCCTTCGTCTGGCCTCCATCAAGGTTCATATTTCTGCCTTGTCGGTTTTGTTTCAGAGAACAATTGCCACTCTGCCTGATGTTCATACATTCACTCAGGTTGTGTTACGGATTCAACCTCCTTACATCCCGCCTGTGGCCCCTTGGGATCTGTTGGTGGTTCTGGAGCCTTTACAGGAGTCTCCGTTTGAGCCTCTTGAATCTGCGGACCTTACGTGGCTTTCCCTTAAGGCAGGCATTCCCAACCACGGTCCACAAGGCACACTAACAGTGCAGATTTTAGTGATATCCAGGCTTCAGCACAGGTGACTTAATTAGTAGCTCAGTTATTTTGATTTAACCATCTGTGCTGCAGCCTGGATATCACTAAAACCTGCACTGTTGGTGTGCCTTGAGGACCGTGGTTGGGAATGCCTGCCTTAAGGTGTTACTCTATTGGCAATTGCCTCTGCTAGATGGGTGTCGGATTTGGGTGCCATGTCTTGTAGGTCCCCCTATCTGATTTTTCACTGTGACCGGGTGGTTCTTAGAACACGTCCCGGGTACCTACCTAAGGTGGTGTCTTCTTTTCACCTTAATCAGGAGATTGTGGTTCCGGCCTTTGTCTCTCCTGAATTGTCTTCCAAAGAGCAGCCTTTGGATGTGGTGCGGGCTCTCCGTATCTATGTGAAGAGGTCAGCTCCTATCAGGAAGTCTGATTCAATCTTTGTACTGTTTGGTTTTCACAAACGTGGCTGGCCTGCTCACAAGCAGACCCTGGCCAGATGGATTAGAATGGTGATTGCACATGCTTATGTACAGGCTGGCCTTCCAGCTCCTGCTACCATCAAGGGCCATTCTACTCGGTCGGTTGGACCTTCTTGGATGGCCCGCCGTGGTGCGACCCTTGAACAATTGTGCAAGGTGGCTACGTGGTCCTCAGTGAACACGTTAATAAGGTTCTATGCCTTTGCTACATCCGCCTCCCAGGATGCTTCCTTTAGATGCCGGGTTCTTGTACCCGCTACAGCGCGTCCCCTCCCATAAGGAACGGCTTTAGGACATCCCCAATGTTATTCCCTGTGGAGACCAGTGTACCCCGCAGCAGAAAACGAGATTTATGGTAAGAACTTACCGTTGTTAAATCTCTTTCTGCGAGGTACACTGGACTCCACAGGGCGCCCACCCTGACGCACTTAGCTTCTTTGGGTTTGTATGGCATTAGCCGCTGACACCTTCTCCTATCGTGAGAATGTGGTGTATGTGGCTACTAACGGTTGTCGTCTCTTTTACCTGCTACTGCATTGGGCAGGGTTATAGAGGAGGCGACGCTGTGCATTCTGGGAACAGTCTTGGTGCCTCGAATCAAGATCCTACTCTACACCCCCGATGTTATTCCCTGTGGAGCCCAGTGTACCTCGCAGAAAGAGATTTAACAACGGTAAGTTCTTACCATAAATCTCGTTATAGGTCTTAACCATGTCTTAAATATGTCAAATATTTGCTTATGCATCATATGTACACTGGGTCTGATTTAGAGATTTGTGCAGGAGAGGGGCTACATGGAGATTCCCAATTATCATGAATCTGCACTGCGCAAGGCCCATTCTGTGTATGTACAGAATGGGCCTTGCGATGGCGCCTGTAGTTTCCCTCTGCCACTACATGATTGACAGGCAGACTGAAGAGGTGGGGAGGGGCCAGAGAGAGCGCTGCGTTCCTGAAAGCGAGATTGTGTCACCCCCATTTTCTGGAAGTCACCACACAGACTTCCTGGCCTCATAACCCCCACTTCCATTGGCCAGCTGCGTAATTTGAAGCTTACTTAGCTGTCCGTCTGCATGTAACCAATGGTCGCGATGTTGGATCCCAGCTTGCGACGTCGGTCACAGTGCTGGTATCACAGTTACATGCAGGAGGCGTCTCTTCTACTGAACCATCTCCTGCATGTCCCTCCTTGAAATCGTCCGGAAATTCAATGCTGCTTGCATGCGCCATTGAATTTTTGTCCAGCTCTGAATCAGGCCCACGTGGTCCCACTATATTGCTAGCAAACAGAGTTTAAGCTGTGAACAGTGGCTATAAAAGGTATTCCTAACTATTGCCATTGAATCAAAATGGACGTAACCTTTCCACTGATCAGCATAAAATATAGTGGCTGATTCTGAGTCACGTGCGATGCTGATATTTATGAAGTTATGCTACTGTGCATGCTCAAATATCCCTAATACCTATCATGGCTCATGTGTTTCAGTGTGTGTACATAGAGAGGTGCAGTTGCGTATCTTTAATGAGTGCAAGGTGTGTGGTGCACACTGGCCCCTGGGTCAGGAGGGGCCCAGACCGCACACCCTGCACCCATGTCTTCAATATTTACCCCTCCGGAGTCCCATGTCACTGGCAGCAGAGATGCATAAATCACAGAGAAAATGGCACCGTGGCCATTTTCCTGGCATTTTGCACATGCGCAGTAGGAAAATTGCTGGGAAAATGGACACACGTAATTTTCCCAGAGGCCTTTGCATGTACACTGGACTTTGATACAGCTCTAGTGTCTCCTAGTGACCCTAGTGATCAGAGTTCCAATGCACTGCCGGCTAGAGAGGAGGGGACCCAGACTGAGACTGCACATGGGTACCCTCCTCTCTTAATACACCCCTGATTGAGACACACCATATCAGAAATGTATCGCAAATGTGCTGGGCATGACACACGAATATGGTCTATCTTATGGGCGTATCACTAAAGTGGTTGCGTACACAGACACTTAGCTCATTTTGGAAGTCATACTCTGGCAAAAAGACTGTACCTACCATAGGGCTGGTGCAAGTTTCGATGGTGCGACTAATGGTGGCAATTGAAGACCTACCAATCGATATTACAGCCTCTAAAGAAACTCAAAGTGGACATCTTAATCCTTGCATACTCATAAACCAGGGGAAGTGCTGATGGGTTATGGTATAATATGTCAACAGTCAAAAGGGTGACAGTGTATAGGTCGACATGTGAAAAAGGTCGACACAATGAAAAAGTCTACACGGAATTGGTTGACATGAGTTGTTCATGTTTTTAGAGTGTCAAATTTTAGCTTGCAGCACATGGAAACCCAGTTAGTGTACCACGTTCCCTAACATGGCTTGCTTTGCTCGCCATACTTCAGGCAGGTTACTGGTGGATTGTTAAGTACGAAAAAGTTGGGGGGGGGAAATAAAAAAAATTCCAAAAACTCATGTCGACCATGTTGTGTCGACCATTTGGCCCTGTCGACCTTTGACCATGTTGACCATATGCATGTATATCACATGGTGTCGACCTATTGTCTGTAAACTTTTGACTGTCGGCCTATCAGCCGGATACCTTGCTGATGCGAGATTTAGCCTGTAGATGCGTTTATGGTAAAAGACACTAAAGTTGTTGTCATAAAGTTGTCATAATTAGGCCCATACATTTTTTCTAAAAAACAAAGACTTCAAAACTTTTTCTTAAATACGTACATATACTGTACATATAGACAGCAGTGAATAGCATAAGAATTTAGCCCCCGTGTTTTATTACAAGGTAGATGCACCTTCATCTGCAATTACTGCTGTGGAGATATTTGGATAAATATGTTTATTACAATATTTTTTCCAGTGCTTCTAAGTATCTTATATTCAGAGTTTCCCACTCCGCCAATAAAGTTCAGGTTTTCAGGATATCCATGCTAGATAGTTCCATCAAATTGACTTGGGTACTAAGTATTAAGTCCCCTGTGCTCAAGCATGGCTATCCTTAAAACCTGGACTTTAATGGCGGCATTTGGGGAAACTGTATTCAGAGATATTTGATAATTAGGTTTGCCATAATGATGACAGAGTTATTACCACTGTTAATTCTCTTGATAAATAAAGTGAAGTGAAAAATGGCCTAATTTATGTTTGTACGCAATGGCCGAATATCACGCAACTGGGCTATTATCAGTAGACTGCGCATGTGCTGTGACCGCAATGCGTGTGCGCGAAGGTGTCGCAGCGATCCCACTTGCAATGACGATTTAATGGAAAAATGATTGACAGGATGTGACCGTTTGGAGGTGTTACCAGGGATTTTATGGGCAGTGGTTGGGTAAACGCAGGCGTGTCATGGCTGTTTTCAGTGGCATGTATCTTCTGACGTCTGCGAGCTCATATGTAAAAAATATAGCGTCTGAGTTGCTATTGCTGTGTCCAGTCTACGTAGACATAGACCCAGTGGCGTTTCTAGAGAGGAGGGGACCTGTGTGCAGACCCAGTGTGTGGGCCCCCTCCTCTCCTGTAGCCATCACCGCCGCAGCGTTGAGACTCTGGCACAGTGCCAGAGTCTACAGCGCATGCGCAGGACTCAAAAAAACGTCCACCACGCCATTTTTCCAAAGTCCTGCGCATGCGCTGTAGACTCTGGCACTGTGCGAGAGCCTCTAGCGCTCAGTGCGTTAGCAGCGGTAGTGACAGCTAAAGGAGAGGAGGTGGCCCACACACAGTCACCGATGGATGCCGGGTAGGTAAGTATAGAAAAGATGGGTGCGGTGTGGGCCCCCTCTGGACTCAGGGGCCTGTGTGCACCGCACACACTGCACCCATTATAGATACGCCAGTGCATAGACCAAACCTTAGCTCCGATGTTCCCCCGTATTTGCGTGTAGGCTGTGAATGTGAAATGAGTTTGCGATGGCTCTGGTGGGCGTCTCTTTTGATTCCTGGGAGGCAGCTTCAGTTGCTAAGATTAGCATTTCCATAGCCTAGAAAATCACAATTGCATAGGCGTATAAACATGAATTAGGCCCAAAGTCCCGTCAACAGTGAAAATTACTGTATTTCCTGATTATATGAATTTTCACCCAGGCATAATTTGTCTCCTTGGTTTCCTTTAACCATAGAATTTTCCTCCACTTGATATCATAATCTTCTACATACTTTCTGTAAAACTGTAAGTCATGTGACAACCAGTGCAGGTCGCTAGGATGAAATGTCAACAATCAAAATGTCAACACACATGAAATGTGGTTAGGGTTACGGTTAGTCTGGTTTCAAGATTTTCTTTGTCTATATTTTGTACCTGTAGCTATATTCATTGTTGACAATTTGTAACCTGTTGACATTATGGTATCAACACTTTAAATATCACCTTGGTCAAAGTCGTTTACTGAGTCTTTGTTTAGATTCAGCATAATCTTGGGATGTCAAACATTGTCTATTGCTTCTCACTACTCTAAATTTACCATTGCTTTGGTTAGTATACAATTCACATTGTCCATGTCTGTGCTAAATCCACTAGTTCTAATCCTAAATCTAACATTGCAACAATGACCATTGTCCTTATTTATACTAGGACTACTGCTGAATTAAAAACAAGCCTTCTCTCTCAGGGGTCCGTTTATCAAGGATTGCATTTGCAATGCGATGTGGGCACGATATTAGCACCCAGAATCGCATTGTAATATGCGATTCTTACATCGGGATGTATGATGAAGCACCCGCAGATATCTGCAGTGGCCCCTCAGTGCTATATTCGGGGGATATTAAATATTTGCAGTTAACCCCCAAAAATGATTGTTTTTGGGGAAAAGATACAAATAGTCAATGATACATGGTCCCCTTAGGTTGCAAAATCTTAATCTTGCTCAGGATTCCAACACAAAAAGACTATGCACCAATTAATCACATACTTACCTACTCTCTCACAAGTGTGAGGAGAGTCCCGATTTTTCGGGCAGCCCCCCACACCCACTGAAGAGTGGGCAGATCTCCCACATCCTATCTGCTTCCTAGTGAAGCAGGCAGGATGAGGAGATTTTACAGAGAATTACAGTGCAGGTATGGAGGAGCGGGTCTTAATGATGCAAATTTGTGTGATTAAGCCCTTCCCCTTGTGGACTTATGAATCGCTGTCCTGTGGGTGGGGCTTAGTGACTGCCAGCCTAGCCCTGCCCCCCGAAGATGCAAGGAGCGTCTCCTCTCTGGGCTTCTCCCCGGAGAGGATATTTTAAAAGTCTACAAGTATGATTAATCACAATGTTCCTGGGTGGCAGCAGAGCCGGCCTTAGCTATATGCAGGCTAGGCATTTGCCTAGGGCATCCAAGCATGTCCCTGCAGTATCTCATGCTGGAAGAGACAGTCTGCAAACTATCTGTTACTTTCTAAATGTATTCAATCAGTACTTGTATACACTGCTGTTTACATTTGTCAAATAGAATGCAGACAGTCCTTTGAACTCCCTCTGACATGCTTGAATGCCCTTGACTTGTGAGACCTTAGACAGCAGAAGCCTAGTAACTGCAATTCCTAAACCTGTGACATTTTCACCGACTATATAAGGTTATTACTGGATGGCTCCTTATGACACCACATGTGTATTTGGAAGACTGCTCCACATAAATCTGACATCACCTATACTGCTTGTGCACATGGGGGAGGCGGACCCTGCTATCCTGAGTCCCTTATCCCTATGCAAAGCCCAGGTGTCTGCAGGGATATAACATGGGCAGTGTTCTCCCCACACTTTATTTCTCAGTCAGTCCATGCCGTAAATTCCCCTGCCATCTAGCACTGTAACGTGGTCTGTAAGTTGCGTTGCGTTATTTCTATATGAAACGTCAGTGCAGCGTGACTTTCAGACGCATCAGACTGGAGAGCAGAGCATATTGCTCCCACAGTATAAAATAAAGGGCATGCAGTTGCCGGAAGTGACAGACACCAGCAAACACACTGAACAGTGAAGAGAATGGACAGTTGATCCTGTTTGATACTGGTCTTTTTGTATAACCAGCAAGTATGGCAGTATCTGGACTTTGGTGCTATCTGTGTCCAACCAGCAAGCGAAAATAAAGGGTGAGGCTTGCAAAGGACCGCATACCCTGTGAGGTCACATCCCTTTTACGGGTGCCCCTTTAACGGGAGCGAGCGCAGGCACGCACCCACCCATCCTGCCTCCCCATCTCACAAAACGCAGTCACGGATCCAGGGGGCTGCATGGGTGCACATACTGACTGCAAGCACGCCAGCAAGCAAAAGTACGTTTCTCATACGTCCTAGAGGATGCTGGGGATGACATCAAGACCATGGGGTATAGACGGGATCCGCAGGAGACATGGGCACTCTAAAGACTTTTCATTGGGTCTGAACTGGCTTCTCCCTCTATGCCCCTCCTCCAGACCTCAGTTTAAGAAATGTGCCCAGGTCGACTGGATGCACTCAGAGGAGCTCTACTGAGTTACTCTGAAAATACTTATGTTAGGTTTTTTATTTTCAGGGAGATCTGCTGGCATCAGACTCCCTGCTTCGTGGGACTGAGGGGGCAGAAGTAGGAACCAACTTCCTAAAGAGTTTCATGGCTCTGCTTCTGGCTGACAGGACACCATTAGCTCCTGAAGGGAACTGAACGCTAGCCGTGCCTAGATGCTCTCTCCCACAACATGCCGTCACCCCCCTCACAGAGCCAGAAGTCAGAAGACAGGTGAGTGTTAGAAGACAGATCTTCAATCAAGAAAGTGACGGCTAAAGGTACCGCGCGTCTGGCAGGAGCGCAGCGCGCCATGTTGCCCACACATACACAGGCACTGCAGGGGGGGGGGGGGGCGCCATGGGCAGCATTAAACCTATGGAAACTGGCATAAATAAGGGGCATAAGTTGCTGAGGCACAGTCCTACCCCCGCCAGTATAAAAAATTACCTCATAAAAGCTGAGGAGAAACACATCATTGAAGAGTGGAGCTTCCTCCTCAATCAGCCAGCACACTGCTCAGCGCCATTTTCTCTCTCTCCTCAGGCTGCAGATACAACACTGGTCCTCCTCCACTACTGAACAAGTATCAGGGTGCAAAACATGGGGGGCCACAGTGAATTTTGTGCTATATAATTGTGTGATTAACATTATAAAAGCGCTGAATGTCAGTGGGCATTTTGTGTTCACAGACATTGTGTTACTGGCGCTGGGTTGTGAACTGGCAATATCCTATCTGTGTCCCTTTGACAGATTTTACTGTGGGTTTGTCCCCTATAAATCCCGGAGTGTGTGTGGTGTGGTTCTGCACGTGTGTGACATGTCTGTGGCAGGGAACTCTGTGGAGACATGTTAAGGACACAGAGGTGTAATATGACACCAAGAGCCTGACTGGGTGAAAGGTTACATGATAGTGTGAATCATATCAGTAAGAGGTTGGACTGAATCTCATACAGAAAATGAAAATAATCTGTTGAAGATGTGATTTTTAATAGTTTTGCCTTTCATCCACAGGGACCTTTCTGGGTCACATACAAATTTGCACAAGTAGTACAAACTGATACCGACATGGACTCTGTGATACCTGTGTCGACACTAGTGATTCCAGGGGAATAGGTCCTAAGTTAGCAAAACAGCATTCAAAACATGTTTTAGCTATAAAGAAGGTGTTAGAAGTTACGAAGCCCCCTCTTTTACCACAAGGAGAGGGTTTACTTTAGTAAAGAAGTAATGTAATTTTCCCTCCACCTCAGGTCTGATTTAACCTGAAAAGAAATTTCTGATTCCCAAAAGGATATCAGGCAGCTTACCTTTTCCAAAAAAGGTGGGAGTAACCCCGCATTTTAGACAGGGCCCTGTCATAAAAGAGAAAAGGTGTTTCTCCCTGCGCCTGGAATGGCTTCACTTAAGGAGCCGACAGACCGCAAGTGAGTGAGGTGATCTATTGATGTGGCCAATGGAGTAGTGCTATTGAAAAGTGGTCAGAAAACTTGTCATTAGACATTGACACAATAGATGGAGACGAGATACTCCTAACGTTAGGTCATATCAAAGATGCTGCTGCGTACGTACTAGAAACCATGAAATATATTGGTCTCTTGGGATCAAGAACCGCTACCATGGCAGTATCGGCTCGGAGGGCGTTGTGGATTCGCCAGTGGAATGCTGATGCATATTCCAAAAGAAATATGGAGGCTCTCCCGTATAAAGGTGAGGACTTGTTTGTTGATGGGCTGGATGCGTTAGTCTCAGCGGCTACCGCAGGTAAGTCGACATTCTTGCCTTATGCTCCTACACCGGCGAAAAAAGACACATCACTCTCACATGCAGTCCTTTCGACCCAACAAATACAAAAAGGCCAAAGGTTCCCCCTTTTTTTTTGCAGGTAGGGGAAGGGGAAAAGGAAAGAAATCCGCAGCGTCTCACGACCACCCCTACTTCTGCCAAATCTGCAGCATAACGCTGGTGCTCCCTTGCGGGAGTCCGCTCGGGTGGGAGCACGTCTGAAACTTTTTAGCCAAATCTGGATTCAATCTGGCCTGGACCAATGGGCCTTGCAAATAGAGTTTCAAGACGTCCCCCCATGCCGATTTTTCAAATCGACCTTGCCAGCTTCTCTTCCGGGAAGAGAGGCAGTAACAACGGCAATTCAAAAATTATGTCAGGATCAGGTCATTGTCCTGGTACCCTTGGCACAGCAAGGAGAAGGTTTTTATTCAAGCCTCTTCGTAGTTCCGGAGCCGGACGGCTCGGTCAGACCAATTTTAAACCTGAAAAATCTGAATCTCTACCTGAAAAGGTTCCAGTTCAAGATGGAATCCCTGAGGGTACTGATTTCCAGTCTGGAGGAGGCTTCATGGTGTCAGTAGACATAAAGGATGCTTACTTGCATGTTCCCATTTATCCTCCTCACCAAGTTTATCTGAGATTCGCAGTACAGGATTGCCATTACCAGTTCCAGACGTTGCCGTTCGGACTCTCCACGGCACCGAGGGTATTCACCAAGGTGATGGTGGAGATGATGGTCTTCCTTCGTTAAAAAGGAGTCAATATAATTCCTCATCTGGACGATCTCCCGATAAAAGCGAGATCCAGGGAACAGTTGGTGCAGAACATCACACTCTCCCTGTCAATGCTCCAACAACACGGTTGCATCATGAATTTTCCAAAGTCGCAGTTGGAACCGACGACAAGATTGTCCTTTTTAGGGATGATTCTGGACACAGAAGTACGGAAAGTATTTGTTCCAGTGGAAAAGGCTCTGGAAATCCAGAAAATGGTAAAACAAATATTGAAACCAACAAGGGTGTCGATCCATCAATGCATTCGGTTGTTGGGGAAAATGGTAGTGGCCTACGAGGCCATACAGTTTGGCCGATTTCATGCCAGAGTATTCCATTGGGACCTGTTGGACAAGTGGTCCGGATCCCACCTACACATGCACCGGAAAATAATCCTGTCCCCAAAAGCCAGGATTTCACGCTTGTGGTGGCTACACAGTTCTCACCTACTAGAGGGACGCAGATTTGGGATTCACGACTGGGTCCTAATAACCACGGATGCAAGTCTCCGAGGCTGGGGAGTATCACACAGGGGGAAAGCTTCCAAGGAAAATGGTCAAGTCAGGAAGCCTGCCTTCACATAAACAGTCTGGAATTGAGAGACATTTACAACGGCCTTCTACAAGTGGTACATCTTCAAGATCCTGTGCATATCCAGTCGGACAATGTATCAGCAGTCGCGTACATAAACAGGCAAGGCGGAACAAAAAGCAGAGCGGCAATGGCAGTGGTGACAAGGATTCTCCTCTGGACAGAAAGACATGTTAGAGCTCTGTCAGCAATTTTCATTCCGGAAGTGGACAACTGGGAAGCAGACTTCCTCAGCAGACACGATCTCCATCAAGGAGAGTGGGGTCTCCACCAAGAAGTTTTCGCAGAGGTGACAAGTCTTTGGGGAGTTCCTCAAGTAGACATGATGGAATCTCGTCTAGACAAGAAGCTTCAACGATATTGTTCCAGGTCGAGAGACCCTCAAGCAATAGCAGTGGATGCACTGGTGACCCAGTGGGTGTTTTGGTCAGTATATGTTTTCCCTCCACTTCCACTGATTCCAAAAGTTCCCAAAATAATAAGAAGAACAAGAGTTTGAGCAATCTTCATTGCCCAAGACTGGCCAAGGAGGGCTTGGTATCCAAATCTTCAGGAGTTGCTCATAGAAGATCCTCGGCCTCTTCCTCCTCGAGAGGACCTATTACAGCAGGGGCCGTGTGTGTATCAAGACTTACCGCGGCTACGTTTGACAGCATGGCTGTTGAGCGTCGGATCCTAGCCCGAAAGGGTATTCCTAAGGAAGTCATCCCCACTCTTATTCAGGCCAGGAAAGGAGTAACGTATAAACATTACCACCGTATTTGGAGAAAATGTGTGTTTTGGTGTGAATCCAAGAAGGCTCCTACGGAAGAATTTGAGTTGGGACGTTTTCTCCATTTTCTGCAGGCTGGTGTGGATGCGGGTCTTAGATTGGGGTCAATCAAGGTCCAGATTTCGGCCTTATCAGTTTTCTTTCAAAAACAATTGGCCTCCTTTCCAGAAGTTCAGACGTTCGTGAAAGGGGTTCTGCACATCCAGCCTCCATTTATGCCTCCAGTGGCACCATGGGACCTTTATGTGGTGTTGCAGTTCCTTCAATCAGATTGGTTTGAACCTCTGCAGGAGATAGAATTGAAGTTTCTCACTTGGAAAGTGGTGATGCTTTTGGCCTTGGCATCCGCAAGGCGGGTGTATGAGTTGGGGGCCTTGTCTCACAAGAGCCCTTACCTGATCTTCCATGAAGATAGGGCAGAGTTAAGAACTCGTCAACAATTTCTTCCAAAGGTGGTTTCGTCCTTCCACATAAACCAACCTATTGTGGTGCCAGTAGCTACTGACACTTTCACTGAGTCACAGTCTCTGGATGTGGTTAGAGCTTTGAAGATTTATGTCGCAAGAGCAGCTCGGTTACGGAAAACACAAACAAACAAATAGCAGCGCTAATAAATTGTTAATACATAAGGATTGAGTGAAAAATGTTCAATTGAATATAAACGGCAATCATAAGCCTGGTAAAATCAACATACACAACTCATAAAAATAATTAAAAATGGGTCTCAATTATAAAATTGCCTCTAATGAACAGTCCGTTCCTATTAATGAACTGGATAAGCAGATGTATAATGCATAGAAAGAAAGACTGACTGCGCAGTCTACCATCCAACTTTACCGATACCGCTAGAGGTGAAGTCCCTTGGTGATATGTTTATAAGTGTCCAAGCGGATTCCTCAATGCTTTGCGGTGTCCTTTTCCATAGGTGGGAAGTTTATAGGGTGTAGAGAAATCTTTCCTTATTTGATCTGCAGGAGTATAAGTCCAGTTCTGGTCCGGATATAGGCAATATTTGGCAAGTGATGACCCAAGGATGACAGTTCCTGACGCGTTTCGCTGTACAGGCTACAGCTTTTTCAGAGGATCCTCTGAAAAAGCTGTAGCCTGTACAGCGAAACGCGTCAGGAACTGTCATCCTTGGGTCATCACTTGCCAAATATTGCCTATATCCGGACCAGAACTGGACTTATACTCCTGCAGATCAAATAAGGAAAGATTTCTCTACACCCTATAAACTTCCCACCTATGGAAAAGGACACCGCAAAGCATTGAGGAATCCGCTTGGACACTTATAAACATATCACCAAGGGACTTCACCTCTAGCGGTATCGGTAAAGTTGGATGGTAGACTGCGCAGTCAGTCTTTCTTTCTATGCATTATACATCTGCTTATCCAGTTCATTAATAGGAACGGACTGTTCATTAGAGGCAATTTTATAATTGAGACCCATTTTTAATTATTTTTATGAGTTGTGTATGTTGATTTTACCAGGCTTATGATTGCCGTTTATATTAAATTGAACATTTTTCACTCAATCCTTATGTATTAACAATTTATTAGCGCTGCTATTTGTTTGTTTGTGTTTTGATATAATTGGGTGTGACTACCCCACTATAATTAGCAGCAGCATTAGAGGTGCAGCAACCTTAAGCGCCCGATCCATTACCTGTTGGTATACAATCTTTTGCACGGTTACGGAAAACAGAGGCTCTGTTTGTCCTGTATGCTCCCAACAAGAATGGGTGTCCTGCTTCTAAGCAGACTATTGCGCACTGGATCAGAGGGACAATTCAGCACGCTCATTCTACGGCAGGCTTGCCGGTACCGAAGTCGGTGAAGGCCCATTCTACTAGGAAAGTGGGCTCATCCTGGGCGGCTGCCCGGGGCGTCTCGGCTTTACAACTTTGCCGAGCAGCTACTTGGTCAGGGTCAAACACATTTGCTTAATTTTATAAGTTTGATACCTTGGCCGATGAGGACCTCAAGTTTGGTCAATCGGTGCTGCAGGGCCATCCGCACTCTCCCGCCCGTACTGGAGCTTTGGTATAGACCCCATGGTCTTGATGTCATCCCCAGCATCCTCTAGGACGTATGAGAAAATAGGATTTTGATAACCTACCGGTAATTCCTTTTCTCCTAGTCCGTAGAGGATGCTGGGCGCCCGTCCCAGTGCGTACTATACCTGCAGTTTAGTTATTACAGTTACACAAGTTGTGTTATCTTGGTTTCAGCATGTTGCTGCAATTAGTTGATAAAGCTAAATATTTATCTTATATAAAACCCTTTATGAGGTCTAAGAACACTGTACGCTATTCACGTATGGAGTACCGTAAGGGTACGCTCGTTGCGTAGCAATCGCTTAGCCGTAGTCGAGACGCTCAAGCGTCACGTTCGCTCACGGCCAAGAGATCACAGGCAGGCACGCTATTGGCTGCCGTCTATCGTAATGATTCGCTATAGCGTAGCGGACGCTCGGGACCACGAGGAGATCACCAGCGGCGCTGACGCTCACAATGTTAAACCTTTATATCTAAACCATAAACAGTATATTATGCAGTAAAACCTTAGTGTAGTGATAGAGTGTAAATGCAACACAGTATAACCTTATTAACTCGAATGCTGTTCGAGCGTCACCGACGCTCTGAGAATACTTAACACTATAAGAAATACACAGATATCGTGCTTAGGGTCTAACGCCTTATATATATATTATGAATGTTATACTTGCAAAAGAATTAATACAATACAAGTCATACACTACAATATAACATAGACTACCTAACCAGATAACTACACAGGAAATACAATACAATACAATTACGTTTTAAGGGAAAATAAGTGAGAAAGAGGAGAAGAGAGAGAGAGAGAGATGGCTCACAATAACAGTAAGAACAATATGGTTGCAGATAAAACTACACATGTGAGAGACAATCGCTGCGCAGTTAGTCAATGCTGAATACCGCATGGGATGGAAGCTAGACTCCATTTTGAGAAAACTCCCATGATTCCAAAGACTGCAACACATGGTTGAAAGGGGGAGGGGAAAACACCCGGCAGCAGCCATTTTAGATTTGCAGGTCCAAACACATGGCACTCTCTGCTACACCACAATCACATAGCAGAAGACACAAGACTCCATTTTATTCCAAAATGTCCAAGCCTCAAAACAATGCATATGTTCTGATTTTACAATTCCAAACCATCTAAATCACCTTTCACAATTTCAAGCAAACACAGTATCTCAATAACCAGAGCATATGAGCTATCACAAGACCAAACCACCAGGTACCCACAAGTATCAGCCTGCCATTGCTACAAGCACATATTCAAAAGTACTGCATGGTCTTATTCATGATTAACAAGATATATTATAACAAACCAGCACAATCTATTTTAAATCACCATAGGCAAACAAATACCACAAATACTATGCTACAGATTGTCTACTGTTCCAATTCATCACAGACTTCACAGAGTATCAACAGAAACACCCAACAATCACACAACTGCCCAAACCTCGTTAACCTTAAGCCATTTGTATCTCCAAACTAACTAATCTATGCCAATCAGCCATGAGATATTGAGATTATGATACTTAGCCTTTCGTAAGGAGCCTGGTGATGATCCAGCCATGCTTGCTGTGTGTAAGGTAGCTGTGTGAGTGAGTTACAGTATATCTGTCCTCAGAGGCCCCCACAACTGACCCCGACCCCCCCCCCCCGACAGGAACTATTCTCCTGTGTGTCTGTTCCTGGGGGAGGGGTCTCTCTCTCTCCTTTATGATTGAGTCACTATTCTCTTTGTATATGCTGATCAGGTTCAGCCCTGAAAACTTAGTAAATGGTTGGCTTGATCATTCATTGTTCTAACTAAGTGATCTTAGCTTTTATGCATATAATCATATCTATCCGCTGCAATGTCCCACAACTTCACAACAAGCATCAAACTAACCCACACATCATTCTGCTTGCTTCAATACCAAACATGACGGGCGCATCTGGTTCTGTTCAAATAATACACATTCATGACATCAATTCATCAGCCAATTCTAAATCTCCATGATGTCTGGTGCCCGACATTATTATAACCATGTACTGTATGAAACAAGCGCCGAATCCATCTCCGTGCCATGTCCGAGCAAATGCGTGTGTTACTATATATTGCTGTGCTCGCTGCG
This sequence comes from Pseudophryne corroboree, assembly GCF_028390025.1. Classification (NCBI taxonomy): domain Eukaryota; kingdom Metazoa; phylum Chordata; class Amphibia; order Anura; family Myobatrachidae; genus Pseudophryne; species Pseudophryne corroboree. Next base: position 909,198,690 of record NC_086445.1, on the reverse strand, counting down.
CATATTTGCAAGTATAGCGACTTAAATGTGTGCAGTTTGTATGTTCTCTCTATGTAATATTTTTGACTTTGACAGTCCACCCTTTGGCAGTCACCAATAACTGCCACTTCCTAAAACATTTCAAAAAGAGAAAAATATATGTCATATGTAAATACATTTCTATGATTGGGTAAGGGAGGAGAGAAGAGAAGGTGTGAAGAGGGTATGACCTAGTGAGATAGCAGAAGCATGTGTGTATGAATCCATGTTTGGGGGTCATGTATCATCGTGCCGTACATGTTTTAAATCAAGCTTCGAGGTATTGCGAAGTATACATTTGAATTCCTTCTTATCCCGTGGTACGGGTCTGTGGATGGGCTGTCAAACTTTACCGAGCTCTTTTCGGATTTTGGTTGTAACAAAATGGGGAGCACATTTTAGTTGATGATACATGAATGGGGGAATATGTGATTGCTGATATCTGTGCCTGTATTCCCTATACTATGTGTGTAATTACCTGAAGGTTGTAGAGATGAAGAAAAGACATAATTACGGTAAATGCAGTGGTATTCTATGTCAGGTAAATTAACATTTGTCGGTTGAAGTCTTGTTCGGTGTCTGTTGAATGCAGTCTTCTTTGTGCTTTTGCCCATAAGGTGCGAGCAAAAGCTTTGTCAATGTCCATAGATTTACAAAAGTGTTGGGCTAGCGTAATTTTAAAATTTCTAGGGAAACTGGGGATCTATGGCAAAGTTCATCAAAAATCTGTGTATCAGGTTGTCAAAACTTCTTCTTTAATCCATCTGTTGTCTGTATATCGGCTCATCAAATTCCTCGTCCAAGTGGGTCTTTTTACCTTGGAGGAAACGGAAAAACAGGTGAAAGAAACGGACCGTATAATCGCATTTTCATCACATCATTGTTTCTACAGTTGGGTCATAAATCAAATCTATTGGAATTACAATTTCCTCACTCCTTAGACTCATTACCTCAGGTAGTACTTTTCCAATATAACACAATCCTTCAGAGTTTGGGGCAAGCCACTTTATACGCCTTCCTCCCGCATATGAAATATGCATCATCGGGGAGAACATATGGGACGGAGTAGGACATTACCATATTACACATCTTCCATGTGAACTCTCCTAACCCTAATTCTCCCATCTGTTTAGTACACCTATCAGTTTGTACGATCTGTGCACTGTATCCTAGAGATACCTCTCCAACTCTCGTGATCCTATTTCCTAGGGTATACCTATATCGGAAAGATTTTTCCTTACCGGCTATGTGGCGTATAAGCTCTGTATCTGTTGGCATTCTATCTGCTCTATATGAAAAGGTCATGGTTTGGTTACTCCATGACACTTCCCAATTTCCCGGCTTTCGGGGATTGGAGATGTTAAAACATAATAGGGACCTATCCACATGGTATTGGTGGAGCTTCAAACTAGGAGGGCTGGAGATATTAAACCTCCTGTCCACCGGTCTCCCACCACTTAACTCAAGTACCTCCCCTAACGTTAAAGGAAATGGTACTAGCCCTGATTTGCTATGATCTTGAGGTACTTGAGAGCATACCCAACAATCTGTTTTATTTAACACACTACCCACTAAGGAGTGATAGTCACTCAATGGATGCCGGTCCATATGGATATTAAAACTGGATTGGCATTTCTTAATGCACCCATCCTCCACTACGTTGTTACAGAGCCTACAGATACAGTTTTCTTCAGCTAACAATCCTTAAAAGAAAAATGTTTACAAATAACATGGCTAGATCGTTTCTGGTACTCGCCTTTTGCTTGGTGGTTGTATTGCTATTGGAAATTTACACCTCCGTCTCTCAGTCATCGGGACCTTTCTGGATCCTTTCTCGACCTCACTGGTACTCTCGCCGGAACAGACTGCTCTGGTCAACATCATGGTCAACAGGAAAATCCATATCACAGTCTCTTGGGGCAAGTCCATCTTACAGGAGGAGAAAAGAAGAAATTTGTAATGGGGGTACAGAAAAACAGTTTGAGGGGGAGAGAAACTTGTTACGATAATTTAAGTTCTCTAGTCTTGTTGTTCTTCTTGTTCTGCTGTCATCTCAAAAAGGTGCTGTCTCTCAGTCTTCCAAACGAACATTCCGGGTGATGCAATATTCCCTCCAAACCAGCGATCTTTCTGTAAGGAGCAAAAAAAATCTTGCATTACCATTTGTCTAACTGAGGTGTGACATACCGTCTTTAAAACATAAAACATGAGTGAGAAGAGGGAGAGGAAAAAAAACAAAAGAGAGAGAGAACAATTCATATATGTATATATAACATAACACATCAATAAACAACAGAAAAGAAAAAAAAAAAAAAGAAACATTTTTCAAACATAAACATTTTCTAAAACATTGTCAGATCATCAGGCTGTCATATCTACATGTCCAATGGTTTCCTTGCGCAGTCCCTCCCCCCAGCACTTACATATTCCATTGTCTGTATCTGGCCAGAATACATTGGTGCGGATAGGTCATGCTGGGGTTTGGTAGACTTCTGCAAAGACCAAGTATATATGCAATGTTTGAATCCTACCAATAATCGTCAGAGATGGGGAGAGAGAAAAAAGAAACATTTCACAGATACATTTACAACGTTTCACCCGGTCATTCCTGTGTCTTCAGGGAATGACCTCCCAATTTATTAACTATAACCTCAGGCTTACCATCAGTCCTAATGATCACCTTTCTTGACTACATATTATGGGTGTGGCCCAAAATTTTTCCTATAAGATCCCTGATTATAATTGTGTGTGTTATAATTTTGCTCATTTCTTGGTCTAGGGGGTCTGACTTTATGTGGGTTATTACAGTTGCTGGCATAATGCCCTTCTCTTCTACAATGATAACAAATCCTTGGCTTTCTCCATGTGCTAGGGGCCTGGGGTTCCGGTCGACTTGATGCCTCCTCAACCGCTTGGATGTTCAGTGCCATCAACCGCTTTCCCTGTACTTCCCTGCTTCCTTGGATATCATGGTTATGTTGTTGTCTAGGGGGTGTATATACCTTGTGTGAGCTTCTAGACCTGCAATCTCTTGCATAATGGCCTTCCTTCAGGCAATTATAACAAACTTCCATATTTGAATTTTTCGCAATGGTGTGGGGCTTTTGTTGGAGTGGTCTTGTGGTTAGGGCCTGTATACTTGTTGTCATCAACTTGTCACTCAGTGACTCTCTGTATCTGGTGATATTCTGATCATGATTAATGACGGCCTCTCTTAATGCGGCCACCGAGATATCTCTCCAGTCTGGGTTGGTGGTCTGTACCCTTGTGCTTAATTCATCCTTTAAACCATTCATTAATACCTTAACCGCTATTCCTTTATGTTGTGCATTTGTCTTGATATCCGTGATCCCAGTGTTTCTAGCCATCATTTGCAGTGCTCGATTGAAATAATCAGAAATACTTTCCCCTTCGTTTTGTCTTATGGAGAAGATTTTGTTCCACTCGACAATGGCTGGGAAATATACTTCTAACTGTTGGTTGATCTGCTTAATACATTCCTGATTGTGTTCCTCCGTACAAGGTGCCTCCGTGTCTAATTTACAATCAGCAATGAACTTTTCAGGGTCAACACTGGAGGGCAAACATGTCCTCAGCACTGCTCGCCACTCTTTGTTGGTGAGTTCTGTGGAGTTTCCTAGTTCTTTAACAAACCTTTGACATGCTACTAGATTTTTCCTAGGATCAGGAAATTCAGACATAATTGATCTCAATTCGGTCCGGGACCAGAGACAGCGCATTGCACTGTCCTTGACGGGAATGATTCCCTGATCGTCAGTCTTCCCATTGGGGACTGTGATCACCCTGACCGGATCAAACTCAACTACATCATTTTGTGTTGATCTTACAATATGGGGTACATCTGTTTGTGCGTGATATAAAACATTGTACGTACCTGTGGACACGACCTCACCTGACCCTCCGTTAGGGGGTTTGATTATTGCCTTTACCGATTTGGTCGCGTCCACCTGGATGTCTTGTAGGATGGCTTCTGGAAGAGGTGCCGACATTGTTCTGGGCTCACTTTCTTGCTTGTATTCCTGAGGGAAGTTTGACATGGGGTGCAACTTGCATAGGTTAATAGTTGTACATTTAACAGTATTACAATTATAATTGTTACATTTATTACACTTATTCTTATCATCTATACTACAGTTGCTAAGAGCGTTTTTATTGTTCAACCTTGTGCTTTTCTCCGCAACCATAATCCTCTCCATTGCCATGTCTCTCCTCTCAAGATAAGAGTCAGATAAGTCAATTAAATCTCTTTGCAATTCACTTTCCTGTTGCCATAACTGCAAATAATCATAATGTTTGATTCGTCTCTTTGCTGGTTTAATAAGACCTATCCTTCTCCTTAAATTCATTAACACTTCTGGGCTGAAGCTACCTATTCTTGGGAATTTCTCCCCGTCATGCATTGTCATTCTTTCCCATTCATCACATAAAATTTCTGTGTGCCTTCCGTATTTTTCACACATTACGTACCTTGCCGACCCGACTGGTCGGTTTATAGAATCAACCCGAACCGAGGTTGATCGCCCCCTTCCTGAACAACTGGCCCCCATAATTTGCAGGTGTTACGGACCCTTACAAAAAACCAAGATATTCACGATAGGTTGACGGTGAAGTTTACCGAGCACCTCACTCACTCGCCCACGCCGACCAATACGACCTGTTCACACTGATATAGTGCTGGCGTACTCGACCCAGGGCCCCTATTAACCTTTGTTTACTGGAACATGTGAGTGTGATCCGCAGAGCATTAACCCTTTCCAGTAAAGGTGTGGTTGTCAGATAGTTCCTGAGTGACCAGCGAACTTCCCTTTTTGAAAAAATAAAAAATTACACAAATCACGTTAGAATGTACAAATAGCGTTTATGACCTTCGTACACAAATAGTACCGGTCAGGTTTACTAATGCACACAATTACGTGCGGTACAATCGTTCAGCACATAAGCAACTAATCTTATGTACGGAGCGACCAGCGGAATCGAAAATTGCGGCTGCGAATTCCTTCAGCAAGAGCTTGTATGGCCTATATGGGTGTTGCACCAACCCTTTTTTTGGTGTTGTGCCTGTGGACTCTATAGCGGACTTCCTTGTCTGCTGTACCTAGACCTCCTGGTCTGTTATGACCTCCTGGTCTGCTACAGTATGACCTCCTGGTCTGCTATACTCTAATGCTCAAATTTTTTTGTTTAACCAAGGATGCCTCCCTAGCCACCGTGCATGTCACTTACACGTATGTACCTTCACGAGAACTCGATGATTTCTTTTGGTTCAATCCTCAAAATTGTAAAAACAAACACTCACTCACCACATATACACTTTTGTTTCTATTTCTATTTCTGCGCAGAAATTTCTCTTTAGACCAGATGTGTTACAAATTAGGAGAAGGATCTGTTAATTTAAATTTCGAATTTAAAATAGATTTGCGCTACTTATCGCCTGTTTGCGCTATTTATCGCTTGTTGCGCTATTTATCGCCCGTTGCGTTACTTAAAAATCAACACTATCGTGTGACTTGAGTTACGTGGGCGTACCCAGACGCTCCGTTGCGTAATTTACGCTGCGTGCGTTGGCCTTTGCGTACGCGAGTCTCAGCCCTTTGTTAGAGACACGTGTACACAAAACCAATGTCCACCGTAACACAACTAACACGTTTATCAATGTAGATGATCCTCGATCATCTACCGCACACCACACCAATCTCTCCTTTTACCTTTAGGTAGAGCTGTGTGTATTTCTATACCTTAACTGTATTACCTTTACTCTTTAACTATGAAATAGCGGCAAATCTCTCTTAGTATGTTTATCAATTATACAATGGCAAACAGGAGAGTGATATATGAAAATACACGAATGAAAAGAAATGCAGATATGCGTGCGTGTGTACGCAAGACAGAAATAAACAGTTTTAAAAAGACACTATCGTTTTGTTCTTACCTCCGGTCCCGGATTCCTTCAGCACCCTTTACTAAGCGAAGCAGACGCTTATCCAAACAGCACTACGAGGAATATGACCTCCCGCCCTTTGCTGCTGGATAATGTCTGCTGAAATTACCTAGTGCAGATATGTGAAGGACGGGCGAGCCGCCAATTGATAAAGCTAAATATTTATCTTATATAAAACCCTTTATGAGGTCTAAGAACACTGTACGCTATTCACGTATGGAGTACCGTAAGGGTACGCTCGTTGCGTAGCAATCGCTTAGCCGTAGTCGAGACGCTCAAGCGTCACGTTCGCTCACGGCCAAGAGATCACAGGCAGGCACGCTATTGGCTGCCGTCTATCGTAATGATTCGCTATAGCGTAGCGGACGCTCGGGACCACGAGGAGATCACCAGCGGCGCTGACGCTCACAATGTTAAACCTTTATATCTAAACCATAAACAGTATATTATGCAGTAAAACCTTAGTGTAGTGATAGAGTGTAAATGCAACACAGTATAACCTTATTAACTCGAATGCTGTTCGAGCGTCACCGACGCTCTGAGAATACTTAACACTATAAGAAATACACAGATATCGTGCTTAGGGTCTAACGCCTTATATATATATTATGAATGTTATACTTGCAAAAGAATTAATACAATACAAGTCATACACTACAATATAACATAGACTACCTAACCAGATAACTACACAGGAAATACAATACAATACAATTACGTTTTAAGGGAAAATAAGTGAGAAAGAGGAGAAGAGAGAGAGAGAGAGATGGCTCACAATAACAGTAAGAACAATATGGTTGCAGATAAAACTACACATGTGAGAGACAATCGCTGCGCAGTTAGTCAATGCTGAATACCGCATGGGATGGAAGCTAGACTCCATTTTGAGAAAACTCCCATGATTCCAAAGACTGCAACACATGGTTGAAAGGGGGAGGGGAAAACACCCGGCAGCAGCCATTTCAGATTTGCAGGTCCAAACACATGGCACTCTCTGCTACACCACAATCACATAGCAGAAGACACAAGACTCCATTTTATTCCAAAATGTCCAAGCCTCAAAACAATGCATATGTTCTGATTTTACAATTCCAAACCATCTAAATCACCTTTCACAATTTCAAGCAAACACAGTATCTCAATAACCAGAGCATATAAGCTATCACAAGACCAGACCACCAGGTACCCACAAGTATCAGCCTGCCATTGCTACAAGCACATATTCAAAAGTACTGCATGGTCTTATTCATGATTAACAAGATATATTATAACAAACCAGCACAATCTATTTTAAATCACCATAGGCAAACAAATACCACAAATACTATGCTACAGATTGTCTACTGTTCCAATTCATCACAGACTTCACAGAGTATCAACAGAAACACCCAACAATCACACAACTGCCCAAACCTCGTTAACCTTAAGCCATTTGTATCTCCAAACTAACTAATCTATGCCAATCAGCCATGAGATATTGAGATTATGATACTTAGCCTTTCGTAAGGAGCCTGGTGATGATCCAGCCATGCTTGCTGTGTGTAAGGTAGCTGTGTGAGTGAGTTACAGTATATCTGTCCTCAGAGGCCCCCACAACTGACCCCGACCCCCCCCCCCCCGACAGGAACTATTCTCCTGTGTGTCTGTTCCTGGGGGAGGGGTCTCTCTCTCTCTCTCCTTTATGATTGAGTCACTATTCTCTTTGTATATGCTGATCAGGTTCAGCCCTGAAAACTTAGTAAATGGATGGCTTGATCATTCATTGTTCTAACTAAGTGATTTTAGCTTTTATGCATATAATCATATCTATCCGCTGCAATGTCCCACAACTTCACAACAAGCATCAAACTAACCCACACATCATTCTGCTTGCTTCAATACCAAACATGACGGGCGCATCTGGTTCTGTTCAAATAATACACATTCATGACATCAATTCATCAGCCAATTCTAAATCTCCATGATGTCTGGTGCCCGACATTATTATAACCATGTACTGTATGAAACAAGCGCCGAATCCATCTCCGTGCCATGTCCGAGCAAATGCGTGTGTTACTATATATTGCTGTGCTCGCTGCGCATATTTGCAAGTATAGCGACTTAAATGTGTGCAGTTTGTATGTTCTCTCTATGTAATATTTTTGACTTTGACATAGTTCATGCCTGTTGGCATGTGTTATGTTGAATGCCATGTGTGCGGCATGGTTTAGGGTGTGAGTTGGTAGATATCTCACCACTAGTTAAGTAATTCCTTTCCTCGAAATGTCAGTCTCCCTGGGCACAGGGGGTCATTCCGAGTTGTTCGCTCGCAAGCGGATTTTAGCAGATTTGCTCATGCTAAGCCGCCGCCTACTGGGAGTGAATCTTAGCATCTTAAAATTGCGAACGATGTATTCGCAATATTGCGATTACACACCTCGTAGCAGTTTCTGAGTAGCTTCAGCCTTACTCGGCATCTGCGATCAGTTCAGTGCTTGTCGTTCCTGGTTTGACGTCACAAACACACCCAGCGTTCGCCCAGACACTCCCCCGTTTCTCCGGCCACTCCTGCGTTTTTTCCGGAAACGGTAGCGTTTTTTCCCACACGCCCAGTAACACCCATTTCCTGTCAATCACATTACGATCGCCAGAACGATGAAAAAGCCGTGAGTAAAAATCCTAACTGCATAGCAAATTTACTTGGCGCAGTCGCAGTGCGGACATTGCGCATGCGCATTAAGCGGAAAATCGCTGCGATGCGAAGATTTTTACCGAGCGAACAACTCGGAATGACCCCCACAGTTCCTACAACTGAGGTCTGGAGGAGGGGCATAGAGGGAGGAGCCAGTTCACACCCAATGAAAAGTCTTTAGAGTGCCCATGTCTCCTGCGGATCCCGTCTATACCCCATGGTCTTGATGTCGTCCCCAGCATCCTCTACGGACTAGGAGAAAAGGATTTACCGGTAGGTTATCAAAATCCTATTTTTATTTTAAAAAATTTAAAAAAGCTACTAGCGTTACTAATGTGGGGCATATGTGTAAGGTGAATTGCGGTGTGGAATTATGTGTATTATGGGCATTACTAATGTGGGGCATATGTGTAAGGTGCATTACTGTGTGGAATTTTGTGTATTATGGGCATTACTAATGTTGGGCATATGTGTAAGGTGCATTACTGTGTGGAATAATATGTATTATGGGCATTACTGTGGGGCATTATGCAGGGTTGAACTGGCCCACAAGGGCACACGGTAACCCCCCGGTGGGCGCCACTGCCTGAGTGTTGCTGGGTCAGATGCAGAACTAGCGGTGGTGCTAGGGGGCACCAGCCAAAATTTTGCCTAGGGCATCAAATTGTCTAGGGCCGGCTCTGGGTGGCAGCTTCACTTGCTAATATCGGCAGTTGCAAAGCCCAGAAAATCGCATATGCTAATACATGTGCGTACAAACATGAAGTAGGCCCTGTGTAACTATCTGTGATCTCTAATAACAGTTGTAACCAAACACGTAAGTGAAAGTTTTTTGGATTGTTTTATCCATATTGCAAAAGGGCTGTAATTGGAGCAGACAGGTACAGTAAGTGTGTAGAGGCGAGTAGAACGTTCCCATGGGAACCTGAAATAAATATAATTATACATACACAATGTATGCAGCTTTCTGACAGTTACCAACAGTATATAAGTCTATATTTATAAAGCATGAATGGGATCAGTGCCAGATTAAGGTCCATATGGGCCTGGAGCTGAAATTTATGAAGGGCCTATTTTATGCCACGGCAGGGGATGTGAAAACACCATGGGTGTGTGACTAGTAATGTTAGGGGTGTGGTTGATGTTGTGAGGGCGTGGTCTGCACAGGAGGTGTGACTAGCACCTACCTTGAAAAACCTCAGTCTCCCTCACTTCTTCAATTATATCAACAGTGTAATGTGACAATCTAAAAATGACCAAAGGAAAACATCTCTTGTTAACGTGACTGTAATATAGAAAATGGTGCACTTAGTGATGACATAAATATGAAACCTCTCAACGAAAGAGGTTACAGGTCGCTCAGCGATGTCATGAATGTGAAATCTTTCTATATGTAAAAAAAAAGTTTACTTTTGTAATAAGTAGTTATACTGAGAAGGAATGGTGGGGTTGGATGGTGTCGCCTGGACAGGGCAGAACAGGGAAAACTGAGGTGACCCAGCATATAGATAGATAGATAGATAGATAGATAGATAGATAGATAGATAGATAGATAGATTCAAACCCAAATTGCTAATATCCAATACATAGCTACAGTATAATGTATTAGGGGCTCCTGACTGGGGAATGGCATAAGACACACGGAGACGCACCATCTTATGGACATGTTATAGGAGTGTCACTGCAGTTGTAGCGAAATCAGATGATTCATCGCTAACATTGGAGGCAGTAGGTCTGTCAGAGATCTGCACATAGCATGGGGCAGGTGCAGGTTTTGACGTTTGTGTTTTAAGATCAGGATAAAGTCGCACACACTACAGAGGCAAAAGATGCACACAAAGATGTGCCTGAGTTTGACTCAGAATCAGGCCCAATTTTTGGGTTATTATATATGTTTTAATGGGGTTGGTATCAGGATCCCGATGGTTGGCATGCTGGCTGTCAAAAATAAGATTTTACTCACCGGTAAATCTATTTCTCGTAGTCCGTAGTGGATGCTGGGAACTCCGTAAGGACCATGGGGAATAGACGGGCTCCGCAGGAGACTGGGCACTCTATAAGAAAGATTTGGTACTATCTGGTGTGCACTGGCTCCTCCCTCTATGCCCCTCCTCCAGACCTCAGTTAGGATACTGTGCCCGGAAGAGCTGACACAATAAGGAAGGATTTTGAATCCCGGGTAAGACTCATACCAGCCACACCAATCACACCATATAACTCGTGATACTATACCCAGTTAACAGTATGAAATATAACTGAGCCTCTCAACAGATGGCTCAACAATAACCCTTTAGTTAGGCAATAACTATATACAAGTATTGCAGACAATCCGCACTTGGGATGGGCGCCCAGCATCCACTACGGACTACGAGAAATAGATTTACCGGTGAGTAAAATCTTATTTTCTCTGACGTCCTAGTGGATGCTGGGAACTCCGTAAGGACCATGGGGATTATACCAAAGCTCCCAAACGGGCGGGAGAGTGCGGATGACTCTGCAGCACCGAATGAGAGAACTCCAGGTCCTCCTCAGCCAGGGTATCAAATTTGTAGAATTTTGCAAACGTGTTTGCCCCTGACCAAGTAGCAGCTCGGCAAAGTTGTAAAGCCGAGACCCCTCGGGTAGCCGCCCAAGATGAGCCCACCTTCCTTGTGGAATGGGCTTTTACTGATTTAGGATGCGGCAATCCAGCCGCAGAATGCGCCAGCTGAATTGTGCTACAAATCCAGCGAGCAATAGTCTGCTTAGAAGCAGGAGCACCTATTTTGTTGGGTGCATACAGGATAAAAAGCGAGTCAGTTTTCCTGACTCCCGCCGTCCTGGAAACATAAATTTTCAAGGCCCTGACTACGTCCAGTAACTTGGAATCTTCCAAGTCCCTAGTAGCCCCAGGCACTACAATAGGTTGGTTCAAGTGAAAAGCTGATACCACCTTAGGGAGAAACTGGGGACGAGTCCTCAATTCTGCCCTATCCATATGGAAAATCAGATAAGGGCTTTTACATGACAAAGCCGCCAATTCTGACACTCGCCTGGCCGAAGCCAAGGCCAATAACATGACCACTTTCCACATGAGATATTTCAAATCCACAGTTTTAAGTGGCTCAAACCAATGTGATTTCAGGAAACTCAACACCACATTGAGATCCCAAGGTGCCACAGGAGGCACAAAAGGGGGCTGAATATGAAGCACTCCCTTAACAAAAGTCTGAACTTCAGGCAGTGAAGCCAGTTCTTTCTGGAAGAAAATCGACAGAGCCGAAATCTGAACCTTAATGGAACCCAATTTTAGGCCCATAGTCACTCCCGACTGTAGGAAGTGCAGAAAACGACCCAGCTGAAATTCCTCTGTAGGGCCCTTCCTGGCCTCACACCACGCAACATATTTTCGCCAAATACGGTGATAATGGTTTGCGGTTACTTCTTTCCTGGCTTTTATCAGCGTAGGAATGACTTCCTCCAGAATGCCCTTTTCCTTTAGGATCCGGAATTTAACCGCCATGCCGTCAAACGCAGCCGCGGTAAGTCTTGGAACAGACAGGGCCCCTGCTGTAGCAGATCCTGTCTGAGCGGTAGAGGCCATGGGTCCTCTGATATCATTTCTTGAAGTTCTGGGTACCAAGCTCTTCTTGGCCAATCCGGAACCACGAGTATCGTTCTTACTCCTCGCCTTCTTATTATTCTCAGTACCTTTGGTATGAGAGGCAGAGGAGGGAACACATAAACCGACTGGTACACCCACGGTGTCACTAGAGCGTCCACAGCTATCGCCTGAGGGTCCCTTGACCTGGCGCAATATCTCTTTAGCTTTTTGTTGAGGCGGGACGCCATCATGTCCACCTGTGGCCTTTCCCAACGGTTTACCAACAGTAGGAAGACTTCTGGATGAAGTCCCCACTCTCCCGGGTGTAGGTCGTGTCTGCTGAGGAAGTCTGCTTCCCAGTTGTCCACTCCCGGAATGAGTGATTTTCCGCCCATCGGAGAATCCTTGTGGCTTCTGCCATCGCCATCCTGCTTCTTGTGTCGCCCTTGTCCAAGAGGTCCCACTGGAAGGTCCTTGCATTGAACCTGCCGAATGGAATTGCTTCGTATGAAGCCACCATTTTTCCCAGGACTCGTGTGCAGTGATGCACCGATACCTGTTTTGGTTTCAGGAGGTCTCTGACTAGAGATGACAGCTCCTTGGCTTTCTCCTGCGGGAGAAACACTTTTTTTCTGTTCTGTGTCCAGAATCATCCCCAGGAACAGTAAGCGTGTGGAAGGAACCAGCTGTGACTTTGGAATGTTTAGAATCCAGCCATGCTGTTGTAGCACTTCCCGAGATAGTGCTACTCCGACCAGCAACTGCTCCTTGGACCTCACCTTTATTAGGAGATCGTCCAAGTACGGGATAATTAAAACTCACTTTTTTCGAAGGAGTATCATCATTTCTGCCATTACCTTGGTAAACACCCTCGGTGCCGTGGACAGTCCAAACGGTAGTGTCTGGAATTGGTAATGGCAATCCTGTACCACAAATCTGAGGTACTCCTGGTGAGGAAGGTAAATGGGGACATGCAGGTAAGCATCCTTGATGTCCAGGAATACCATGTAATCCCCCTCGTCCAGGCTTGCAATAACCGCCCTGAGCGATTCCATCTTGAACTTGAATCTTTTTATGTATGTGTTCAAGGATTTCAAATTTAAAATGGGTCTCACCGAACCGTCCGGTTTCGGTACCACAAACAGTCTGGAATAGTAACCCCGTCCTTGTTGAAGTAGGGGTACCTTGACTATCACCTGCTGGGAATACAGCTTGTGAATTGCCTCTAGCACAGCCTCCCTGCCCGAGGGAGTTGTCGGTAAGGCCGATTTGAGGAAACGGCGGGGGGGAGACGCCTCGAATTCCAGCTTGTACCCCTGAGATACTACTTGAAGGATCCAGGGATCCACCCGTGAGCGAACCCACTGATCGCTGAAATTTTTGAGGCGGCCCCCCACCGTACCTGGCTCCGCCTGTGGAGCCCCACCGTCATGCGGCGGATTTGGAAGAAGCGGGGAAGGACTTTTGTTCCTGGGAACCTGCTGTGTGTTGCAGCTTTTTTCCACTTCCTCTGCCTCTAGACAGAAAGGACCCGCCTTTTCCCCGCCTGTTTTTCTGGGGTCGAAAGGACTGTACCTGATAATACGGCGCTTTCTTAGGCTGTGAGGGGACATGGGGCAAAAATGCTGACTTCCCAGCTGTTGCTGTGGAAACAAGGTCTGAGAGACCATCCCCGAATAACTCCTCACCCTTATAAGGCAAAACTTCCATGTGCCTTTTCGAATCTGCATCCCCTGTCCACTGCCGAGTCCATAAGCCTCTCCTAGCAGAAATGGACAATGCACTTATTCTAGATGCCAGCCGGCAGATCTCCCTCTGTGCATCTCTCATGTATAAGACTGAGTCTTTTATATGCTCTACGGTTAGCAATATAGTGTCCCTGTCTAGGGTGTCAATATTTTCCGACAGGGAATCTGACCAAGCAGGAGCAGCACTGCACATCCACGCTGAAGCAATAGCTGGTCTCAGTATAACACCAGTGTGTGTATATATAGACTTTAGGATAGCCTCCTGCTTTCTATCAGCAGGTTCCTTTAGGGCGGCCGTATCCGGAGACGGTAGTGCCACCTTTTTTGACAAACGTGTGAGTGCTTTATCCACCCTAGGGGGAGTTTCCCAACGTGACCTATCCTCTGGCGAGAAAGGGAACGCCATTAGTAATTTTTTTGAAATCACCAATTTTTTATCGGGGAAAGCCCACGCTTCTTCACACACTTCATTTAATTCTTCAGATGGGGGAAAAACTATTGGTAGTTTTTTCTCCCCAAACATAATACCCTTTTTTGAGGTACCTGGGTTTATATCAGAAATGTGTAATACCTCTTTCATTGCCTCAATCATGCAACGAATGGCCCTAGTGGACATTAAATTTGACTCATCGTCGTCGACACTGGTATCAGTATCCGTGTCGACATCTGTGTCTGCCATCTGAGGTAGTGGGCGTTTCAGAGCCCCTGATGGCCTTTGAATTGTCTGGGCAGGCACGAGCTGAGAAGCTGGCTGTCCCGCGTTTGGCATGTCGTCAAATTTTTTATGTAAGGAGTCGACACTTGCACGTAATTCCTTCCATAAGTCCATCCACTCCGGTGTCTGCCCCGCAGGGGGTGACATCACATTTATAGGCATCTGCTCTGCCTCCACATAAGCCTCCTCATCAAATATGTCGACACAGCCGTACCGACACACCACACACACACAGGGAATGCTCTTAAAGGAGACAGGACCCCACAAAAGCCCTTTGGGGAGACAGAGAAAGAGTATGCCAGCACACACCAGAGCGCTATATAATGCAGGGACTAACTGAATTATGTCCCCTTATAGCTGCTATAAGTTATACTGCGCCTAAATTTAGTGCCCCCCCTCTCTTTTTTACCCTTTCTGTAGTGTAGACTGCAGGGGAGAGCCAGGGAGCTTCCTTCCAGCGGAACTGTGAGGGAGAAATGGCGCCAGTGTGCTGAGGGAGATGGCTCCGCCCCTTTTTCGGCTGACTTTTCTCCCGCTTTTTTATGGATTCTGGCAGGGGTAATTACCACATATATAGCCTCTGGGGCTATATATTGTGGTTATTTTGTTAGCCAAGGTGTTTTTATTGCTGCTCAGGGCGCCCCCCCCAGCGCCCTGCACCCTCAGTGACCGGAGTGTGAAGTGTGTATGAGGAGCAATGGCGCACAGCTGCAGTGCTGTGCGCTACCTTGGTGAAGACTGAAGTCTTCTGCCGCCGATTTTCCGGACCATCTTCATGCTTCTGGCTCTGTAAGGGGGACGGCGGCGCGGCTCCGGGAACGAACACCAGGGACGGGTCCTGCGGTCGATCCCTCTGGAGCTAATGGTGTCCAGTAGCCTAAGAAGCCCAAGCTAGCTGCAAGCAGGTAGGTTCGCTTCTTCTCCCCTTAGTCCCTCGTTGCAGTGAGCCTGTTGCCAGCAGGTCTCACTGTAAAATAAAAAACCTAACATATACTTTCTTTCTAGGGGCTCAGGAGAGCCCCTAGTGTGCATCCAGCTCGGCCGGGCACAGAAATCTAACTGAGGTCTGGAGGAGGGGCATAGAGGGAGGAGCCAGTGCACACCAGATAGTACCAAATCTTTCTTATAGAGTGCCCAGTCTCCTGCGGAGCCCGTCTATTCCCCATGGTCCTTACGGAGTTCCCAGCATCCACTAGGACGTCAGAGAAATACCGACATAGGCATACCGATGTTGAAAATACCTACATGAACTATTTAACTAAGCTAACCTCCCTAACCCTAACCCACCTTTCCCGTACCCTAAACCTAAACACCCCACCACCACCGCAGCCAAACCCTAACCATCCCCGGGGGTGCCTAACCCTAGCCCCCCCTCCCCGCAGCCTGACCCTAACCTCAAATCCCCCCCCCCTCGCAGACACATTGGCACCGCCAGAAAAACACAAATAAAAATACTGGCCCCTACAGGTAAAATAAAACACACTGGACCCCAAAGGGGCGAAAAAAAAATGAATGGCCTCAGTAGGAAAAACACATTGGCCCCACACTCCCACCCCTCGCGGCCTGCGCTGTATCACACTCACACACTCCCTCCCCCCTGCACTCTATAACACTCACACACTCCCGCCCCCTGCACTCCATTACACTCACACACTCCCGCCCCCAGCGCTGTATCACACTCACACACTCCCTGCCCCTTGCACTCTATAACACTCACACACTCCCGCCCCCTGCACTCCATTACAATCACACATTCCCGCCCCCCACGCTGTATCACACTCACACACTCCCGCCCCTACACTCTATTACACTCATACACTCATAGAAACATAGAATTTGACGGCAGATAAGAACCACTTGGCCCATCTAGTCTGCCCCTTGCCCATCTAGTCTGCCCCTTAAACTCCTGCCCCTGCACTCTATTACACTCATACACTCCCGCCCCTGCACTCTATTACACTCCCACCCCCCACGCTGTATCACATTACCACCCCCGCACTCTAATACACCCACACACTCCCACCCCTGCACTCTATTACACTCACACTCCCACCCCTCATGCTGTATCACACTCCCACCCCCGCACTCTACTACACTCACACACTCCCACCCCCTGCACTCTATTACACTCACACACTCCCGCCCCGCGCTGTATCACACTCGCACACTCCCTGCCCCCCGCACTCTATTACACTCATACTCCCGCCCCTGCACTCTATTACACTTACACACTCCCGCACCTTGCACTCTATTACACTCACACACTCCCGCCCCCTGTGCTGTATAACACTCACACATTCCCTGCCACCTGCACTCTATTACACTCACACACTCCCGCCCCGCGCTGTATCACACTCGCACACTCCCTGCCCCCCGCACTCTATTACACTCATACTCCCGCCCCTGCACTCCATTACACTTACACACTCCCGCACCTTGCACTCTATTACACTCACACACTCCCGCCCCCTGTGCTGTATAACACTCACACATTCCCTGCCACCTGCACTCTATTACACTCACACACTCCCGCCCCCAGCGCGGTATCATACTCCCACACTCTCTGCCCCCCCACTCTATTACACTCACTCACTCCCGCCCCTGCACTCTATTACACTCACACACTCCCGCCCCCCGCGCTGTATCACTCACACACTCTCTGCCTCCTGCACTCTATTACACTCACTTACTCCTGCCCCCGCACTCTATTACAGTCACACATTCCCGTCCCCCGCACTCTATTATACTCACATACTCCTGCCCCCGCACTCTATTAGTCACACGCTCCTGTCCCCTGCACTCTATTATACTCACATACTCCTGCCCCCGCACTCTATTACACTCACACACTCCCGCCCCCTGCGCTGTATCACTCACACACTCCCACCCCTGCACTCTATTACACTCACACACTCCCGCCCCCCGTGCTGTATCACACTCACACACTCCTTGTCCCCGCAATCTATTACACTCACTCTCTCACCCTTGCGCTATATTACGCTCACACACTCCCGCTCCCCGCACTCTATTACAGTCACTCACTCCCGCCCCCCGCGCTGTATCACACTCACACACTCCCTGCTCCCGCACTTTATTACACTTACACACTCTTACCCTTGCGCTATATTACACTCACACACTCCCTGCACCTGCACTCTCTCACCCTTGCTATATTATATCCTACTCCCTGCAGAACCTCACATACAAGACACACACACATATAGAAGTTCACATGGAAATCACATTCACAGAAGCTCACACACACACAATTCCCCCCCACTCACTCTTACCTTACACACTACAGCAGAGTTCACTCTCACTGGCTGCCCTGCATGTGCATCAGCTTCAACTCTCCCTCTCACAGCCAGCACAGCAGCAGCCATGTGACTCGCAGCAGGCAGCCTGAGACAGTCCCGTGTAGCTCCGCCCCCTGGACTCCGTGTAGCCACGCCCCCTGTTGAGTTTCCAGATCCTCTGCCGAAGTGTGGCTGTGTACTGCTGGCGTTTTGAGCCGTTCAGCCAGCTGTAGCAGACGCAGGCAGTCCAACTACTATCAATAATACATCTACGCGCCGGTGGGAGCGGTGCTTCAGACTATCACTTGCAAGCTGCTGTAGCAGGGGGAAAAAAATCCTTGCTGCAGCAGCACAGCAGATGCTGTGGGCCTATTGTGATGGGGGGGCCTGGAGCTGCAGCTCCATCCGCCCCATTGTTAATCCGGCCCTGAATGGGATGGGTGTTGTTGTTCAGCAGCAATCCTCTGTACAAATACTGGCAAAGTCATAAATTCCTGCAAACTAAAGTTTGTTGTTCAGGAAACTTGCCGACTAGCAACAGCTAGTGGGCAGACTACCACATACCTGCAACAGCTAGAGGGCAGACTACCACATACCTGTAACAGCTAGAGGGCAGACTACCACATACCTGCAGTGACGCGCAATCAGGTGAGGCAGGTGAGGCAGTGCCTTTCCTGTCATACTCCAGTATACAACAGAGTTTTGACTATATAAAGTATATAAAACATAAAAATAATATTTTATAAATATCTTCTTTGTATTATTCTAATCATTGTTATAGTCAAAACGGCAGGTGCTACCTTTTCGGCACATCTCTGATCATAACTCATCAAATGTCCAGCAGTATATATACTGCTGCACCGTGGATATTGCCCACATGGCCCTTGGGCTCATATAGGCCTCTATTTATTAAGCCTTGGAGAGTGATAAATAGCACGGTGATAAAGGTCCTCATTCCGAGTTGTTCGCTCGCTAGCTGCTTTCTCTATCGTCCTAAGTGGATGCTGGGGAATAGCGGCTCCGCAGGAGACAGGGCACAAAAGTAAAGCTTTTACAGGTCAGGTGGTGTGTACTGGCTCCTCCCCCTATGACCCTCCTCCAGACTCCAGTTAGATTTTTGTGCCCGGCCGAGAAGGGTGCAATTCTAGGTGGCTCTCATAAAGAGCTGCTTAGAGAGTTTAGCTTAGGTTTTTTATTTTACAGTGATTCCTGCTGGCAACAGGATCACTGCAACGAGGGACAGAGGGGAGAAGAAGTGAACTCACCTGCGTGCAGGATGGATTGGCTTCTTGGCTACTGGACATGAAGCTCCAGAGGGACGATCACAGGTACAGCCTGGATGGTCACCGGAGCCACGCCGCCGGCCCCCTCACAGATGCTGAAGCAAGAAGAGGTCCAGAATCGGCGGCTGAAGACTCCTGCAGTCTTCTTAAGGTAGCGCACAGCACTGCAGCTGTGCGCCATTTTCCTCTCAGCACACTTCACACGGCAGTCACTGAGGGTGCAGGGCGCTGGGAGGGGGGCGCCCTGGGAGGCAAATGAAAACCTTTAAAAAGGCTAAAAATACCTCACATATAGCCCCAGAGGCTATATGGAGATATTTACCCCTGCCTAAATGTACTAAATAGCATTTTCTGTCACAGCTCCGCTGGTCAGGAAGGCTCCCAGGTCTCTCCCCTGCACTGCACTACAGAAACAGGGTATAACAGAGAGGGGGGGCAAAATAAATGGCAATATATCAATATAAAAGCAGCTATAAGGGAGCACTTAATCATAAGGCTATCCCTGTCATATATAGCGCTTTTTGGTGTGTGCTGGCAGACTCTCCCTCTGTCTCCCCAAAGGGCTAGTGGGTCCTGTCTTCGTATAGAGCATTCCCTGTGTGTCTGCTGTGTGTCGGTACGTGTGTGTCGACATGTATGAGGACGTTATTGGTGTGGAGGCGGAGCAATTGCCAAATATGAGGATGTCACCTCCTAGGGGGTCGACACCAGAATGGATGCCTTTATTTGTGGAATTACGGGATAGCGTCAACTCGCTTAAGCAGTCGTTTGCCGACATGAGGCGGCCGGACACTCAATTAGTGCCTGTCCAGGCGCCTCAAACACCGTCAGGGGCTGTAAAACGCCCCTTGCCTCAGTCGGTCGACACAGACCCAGACACAGGCACTGATTCCGGTGGTGAAGGTGACGAATCAACCGTATTTTCCAGTAGGGCCACACGTTATATGATTTTGGCAATAAAGGAGATGTTACATTTAGCTGATACTACAGGTACCACTAAACAGGGTATTATGTGGGGTGTGAAAAAACTACCAGTAGTTTTTACCGAATCAGAAGAATTAAATGACGTGTGTGATGAAGCGTGGGGTGCCCGATAAAAAACTGCTAATTTCAAAGAAGTTATTGGCTTTATACCCTTTCCCGCCAGAGGTTAGGGAGCGCTGGGAAACACCTCCTAGGGTGGACAAAGCGCTAACACGCTTATCAAAACAAGTGGCGTTACCCTCTCCTGAGACGGCCGCACTTAAAGATCCATCAGATAGGAGGATGGAAAATATCCAAAAAGGTATATACACACATGCAGGTGTTATACTACGACCAGCTATTGCGACTGCCTGGATGTGCAGTGCTGGGGTAGTTTGGTCAGAGTCCCTGATCGAAAATATTGATACCCTGGACGGGGACAATATTTTACTGTCGTTAGAACAAATAAAGGATGCATTTCTTTATATGCGTGATGCACAGAGAGATATCTGCACACTGGCATCACGGGTAAGTGCTATGTCCATTTCGGCCAGAAGAGCTTTATGGACACGACAGTGGACAGGCGATGCGTAGAGGAGTTATTTGGGGTCGGTCTATCGGATTTGGTGGCCACGGCTACGGCCGGGAAATCCACCTTTCTACCTCAAGTCACTCCCCAACAGAAAAAAGGCACCGACTTTTCAACCGCAGCCTTTTCGTTCCTTTAAAAATAAGAGAGCAAAGGGCTATTCATATCTGCCACGAGGCAGAGGACGAGGGAAGAGACAGCAACAGGCAGCTCCTTCCCAGGAACAGAAGCCCTCCCCGGCTTCTACAAAAGCCTCAGCATGACGCTGGGGCTTCGCAAGCTGACTTGGGGGCGGTAGGCGGTCGTCTCAAAAATTACAGCGCGCAGTGGGCTCACTCGCAGGTAAATCCCTGGATCCTGCAGATAATATCTCAGGGGTACAGGTTGAAATTAGAGACAGAGCCACCTCGCCGTTTCCTGAAGTCGGCTTTACCAACATCCCCCTCAGAAAGGGAGACGGTTTTGGAAGCCATTCACAAGCTGTATTCTCAGCAGGTGATAGTCAAGGTACCTCTTCTACAACAAGGGAAGGGGTATTATTCCACTCTTTTTGTGGTACCGAAGCCGGATGGCTCGGTAAGGCCTATTCTAAATCTGAAGTCCTTGAACCTGTACATAAAGAAGTTCAAGTTCAAGATGGAGTCACTCAGAGCAGTGATAGCGAACCTGGAAGAAGGGGACTTTATGGTATCCTTGGACATCAAGGATGCGTATCTCCACGTTCCAATTACCCCTCACACCAGGGGTACCTCAGGTTCGTTGTACAAAACTGTCACTATCAGTTTCAGACGCTGCCGTTTGGTTTGTCCACGGCACCTCGGGTCTTTACAAAGGTAATGGCCTAGATAATATTTCTTCTTCGAAGAAAAGGCGTATTAATTATCCCATACTTGGACGATCTCCTAATAAGGACAAGGTCCAGAGAACAGCTAGAGATGGGTTTAGCACTATCTCAAGAGGTGCTAAAGCAGCACGGATGGATTCTGAATATTCCAAAATCCCAATTAATGCCGACAACTCGTCTGCTGTTCCTGGGGATGATTCTGGACACAGTTCAGAAAAAGGTTTTTCTTCCCGAAGAAAAAGCCAAGGAGTTATCTGACCTGGTCAGGAACCTCCTAAAACCAGGAAAGGTGTCTGTACATCAATGCACAAGAGTCCTGGGAAAAAATGGTAGCTTCTTACGAAGCAATCCCTTTCGGCAGATTCCATGCAAAGGGATCTGTTGGACAAATGGTCAGGGTCGCATCTTCAGATGCACCTGCGGATAACCCTGTCGCCGAGGACAAGGGTATCCCTTCTGTGGTGGTTGCAGGAGGCTCATCTATTGGAGGGCCGCAGATTCGGCATGCAGGATTGGATCCTGGTGACCACGGATGCCAGCCTGAGAGGCTGGGGAGCAGTCACACAGGGAAGAAATTTCCAGGGAGTGTGGTCGAGCCTGAAAAAGTCTCTTCACATAAGCATTCTGGAACTAAGAGCAATCTACAATGCTCTAAGCCAGGCGGAACCTCTGCTTCAAGGAAGACCGGTGTTGATCCAGTCGGACAACATCACGGCAGTCGCTCATGTAAACAGACAGGGCGGCACAAGAAACAGAATGGCAGAAGCTGCCAGGATCCTTCGCTGGGCGGAGAATCACGTGATAGCACTGTCAGCAGTATTCATCCCGGGCGTGGACAACTGGGAAGCAGACTTCCTCAGCAGACACGACCTTCACCCGGGAGAGTGGGTACTTCATCCAGAAGTTTTCCACATGCTATTAAACCGTTGGGTAAAACCAATGGTGGACATGATGGCGTCTCGCCTCAACAAGACACTGGACAGTTATTGCGCCAGGTCAAGAGATCCGCAGGCAATAGCTGTGGACGCGTTGGTAACACCTTGGGTGTACCAGTCCGTATATGTGTTTCCTCCTCTGCCTCTCATACCAAAGGTATTGAGGATTATACGGCAAAGAGGAGTAAGACTAGTGTCTCCGGATTGGCCAAGAAGGACTTGGTACCCGGAACTTCAAGAGATGGTCACGGACGATCCGTGGCCTCTACTTCTGAGAAGGGACCTGCTTCAGCAGGGTCCTTGTCTTTTTCAAGACTTACCGCGGCTGCGTTTGACGGCATGGCGTTTGAATGCCAGATCCTAAAAGGAAAAGGCATTCCAGAAGAAGTCATTCCTACCTTGATAAAGGCAAGGAAGGAAGTCACCGCGAAGCATTATCGCCGTATTTGGCGAAAATATGTTGCGTGGTGCGAGCAGCGGAGTGCTCCGATGGAGGAATTTCAACTGGGTCGTTTTCCTACATTTCCTGCAATCAGGATTGTCTATGGGTCTCAAATTGGGATCTATTAAGGTTCAAATTTCGGCCCTATCAATATTCTTCCAAAAAGAATTGGCCTCAGTCCCTGAGGTCCAGATTTTTATCAAAGGAGTACTGCTTATACAGCCTCCTGGGGTGCCTAAGGTGGCACCGTGGGATCTAAATGTAGTTTTAGATTTCCTCAAATCCAATTGGTTTGAACCACTAAAGAATGTGGATTTGAAATATCTCACATGGAAAGTGACTATGTTACTGGCCCTGGCTTCGGCCGGGAGAGTATCTGAACTGGCGGCTTTGTTTTATAAAAGCCCTTATTTAATTTTCCATTCGACATAGGGCAGAGCTGCGGACGCGTCCGCATTTTCTCCCTAAGGTGGTATCAGCGTTTCACCTGAACCAGCCTATTGTAGTGCCTGCGGCTACAGACGACTTGAAGGACTCCAAGTTGTTGGACGTTGTCAGAGCCTTAAAAATATACATTTAAAGGACGGCTGGAGTCAGAAAATCTGACTCGCTGTTTATACTGTATGCACCCAACAAGTTGGGTGCACCTGCTTCTAAGCAGTCGATTGCTCGTTGGATTTGTAACAAAATTCAACTTGTACATTCTGTGGCAGGCCTGCCACAGCCTAAATCTGTTAAGGCCCATTCCGCAAGGAAGGTGGGCTCATCTTGGGCGGCTGCCCGAGGGGTCTCGGCATTACAACTCTGCCGAGCAGCTACGTGGTCAGGGGAGAACACGTTTGTAAATTTTTACAAATTTGATACCCTGGCAAAGGAGGACCTGGAGTTCTCTCATTCGGTGCTGTAGAGTCAGCCGCACTCTCCCGCCCGTTTGGGAGCTTTGGTATAATCCCCATGGTCCTTTCAGGAACCCCAGCATCCACTTAGGACGATAGAGAAAATAAGAATTTACTTACCGATAATTCTATTTCTCGGAGTCCGTAGTGGATGCTGGGCGCCCATCCCAAGTGCGGATTATCTGCAATACTTGTACATAGTTATTGTTAACTAATTCGGGTTATTGTTTAGGAAGCCATCTTTCAGAGGCTCCTCTGTTATCATACTGTTAACTGGGTTTAGATCACAAGTTGTACGGTGTGATTGGTGTGGCTGGTATGAGTCTTACCCGGGATTCAAAATCCTCCCTTATTGTGTACGCTCGTCCGGGCACGGTACCTAACTGGAGTCTGGAGGAGGGTCATAGGGGGAGGAGCCAGTACACACCACCTGACCTGTAAAAGCTTTACTTTTGTGCCCTGTCTCCTGCGGAGCCGCTATTCCCCATGGTCCTTTCAGGAACCCCAGCATCCACTACGGACTCCGAGAAATAGAATTATCGGTAAGTAAATTCTTATTTTTAGCAGCAGTGCAAACGCTAAGCCGCCCCCCTCTGGGAGTGTATCTTAGCTTAGCAGAAGTGCGTCCGAAAGGATCGGAGCGCTGCTACAAGAAAAGATTGTGCAGTTTCTGAGTAGCTCGAGACATACTCCTAGCTAGCGAACACTTCAGACTGATTTGTTCCTGTTTGGACGTCACAAACACGCCCTACATTCGGCCAGCCACGCCTACGTTTCCCCAGCCACTCCTGCGTTTTTATCCGACACGCCTGCGTTTTTACACACACTCCCCGAAAACGGTCAGTTACCACCCAGAAACACCCACTTCCTGTCAATCACTCTGCGGCCAGCAGTGCGACTGAAACGCTTCGCTAGACCTTGTGTGAAACTGCATCGGCTTTTGTGAAAGTACGTCGCGCGTGCGCACTGCGCCCCATACGCATGTGCAGAAGTGCCGTTTTTTTACCTAATCGCTGCGAACTAAAGCAGCTAGCGATCAACTCGGTATGACCACCAAAGTACCAGCCAATCAGCTCCTAACTTCCATGTCACAGGCTGTGTTTGAAAAATGACAGTTAGGAGCTGATTGGCTGGTACTTTATCACCGTACTTTTTATCACTCTCCAAGGGTTGATAAATCTGGGCCATCGTGTGTAAATCTGGCTCTGGTAGTAACCAGTGCCTCCCCGCCATTTCACTCACCACACATCCCTGCATACCTGGTGGTTGCTCTAAGGGTTGCTAGGTCTCCATTAATGGTTGGCAAAGGTACGAATAAATGATCAGTATGCTTGCTGCATAATTGTCTGAAGAGATACAGTATGCCCTTAGTAGCTGCTGCCCCTATTAAGACGTAGCTTTGAAATATGTTTGTGTCTATGCCGCAGTCTTTCACAGTGAAGACCATCCCAAATCTGATGGTGGAATGACGGGCTGCTCTGTAAGGCTGTCTGCATGTTATAAATACATTTCTCTGACGTCCTAGTGGATGCTGGGAACTCCGTAAGGACCATGGGGAATAGCGGCTCCGCAGGAGACTGGGCACAACTAAGGAAAGCTTTAGGACTACCTGGTGTGCACTGGCTCCTCCCTCTATGACCCTCCTCCAGACCTCAGTTAGAATCTTGTGCCCGGCTGAGCTGGATGCACACTAGGGGCTCTCCTGAGCTCCTAGAAAAGAAAGTATATTTTAGGTTTTTTATTTTCAGTGAGATCTGCTGGCAACAGACTCACTGCTACGAGGGACTAAGGGGAGAAGAAGCGAACCTACCTGCTTGCAGCTAGCTTGGGCTTCTTAGGCTGCTGGACACCATTAGCTCCAGAGGGATCGAACACAGGGCCCGACCTCGATCGTCCGGTCCCGGAGCCGCGCCGCCGTCCCCCCTACAGAGCCAGAAGCATGAAGATGGTCCTGAAAATCGGCGGTAGAAGACTTCGGTCTTCAACAAGGTAGCGCACAGCACTGCAGCTGTGCGCCATTGCTCCTCATGCACACCTCACACTCCGGTCACTGATGGGTGCAGGGCGCTGGGGGGGGGGGCACCCTGAGCAGCAATATTAACACCTTGGCTGGCAAAATAATCACAATATATAGTCCCAGAGGCTATATATGTGAAAAATACCCCTGCCAGGATCCATAAAAAAGCGGGAGAAAGTCCGCCAAAAAGGGGCGGGGCTATCTCCCTCAGCACACTGGCACCATTTTCTCTTCACAGTGCAGCTGGAAGACAGCTCCCCAGGCTCTCCCCTGTAGTTTTCAAGCTCAAAGGGTTAAAAAGAGAGG
Source organism: Pseudophryne corroboree (assembly GCF_028390025.1). Classification (NCBI taxonomy): domain Eukaryota; kingdom Metazoa; phylum Chordata; class Amphibia; order Anura; family Myobatrachidae; genus Pseudophryne; species Pseudophryne corroboree. The sequence goes on along the minus strand of NC_086445.1, from coordinate 909,172,425 downwards.
GGGGGCACTAAATTTAGGCGCAAATCTGTGTATTATAGCAGCTATAAGGGAAAAATCACTGTGGGTAGTGTGAATCCCTGCATTATATAGCGCTCTGGTGTGTGCTGGCATACTCTCTCTCTGTCTCCCCAAAGGACTTTGTGGGGTCCTGTCCTCGATCAGAGCATTCCCTGTGTGTGTGCGGTGTGTCGGTACGGCTGTGTCGACATGGTTGATGAGGAGGCTTATGTGGAGGCGGAGCAGATGCCAATAAATGTGATGTCGTCCCCTGTGGGGCCGACACCAGAGTGGATGGATAGGTGGAAGGTATTAACCGACAGTGTCAACTCCTTACATAAAAGGCTGGATGACGTAACAGCTGTGGGACAGCCGGCTTCTCAGCCCGCGCCTGCCCAGGCGTCTCAAAGGCCATCAGGGGCTCAAAAACGCCCGCTACCTCAGATGGCAGACACAGACGTCGACACGGAGTCTGACTCCAGTGTCGACGAGGTTGAGACATATACACAATCCACTAGGAACATCCATTGCATGATCTCGGCAATGAAAAAATGTGTTACACATTTCTGACATTAACCCAGGTACCACAAAAAAGGGGTTTTATGTTTGGGGAGAAAAAGCAGACAGTGTTTTGTTCCCCCATCAGATGAGTGAATGAAGTGTGTGAAGAAGCGTGGGTTCCCCTGATAAGAAACTGGTAATTTCTAAAAAGTTACTGATGGCGTACCCTTTCCCGCCAGAGGATAGGTCACGTTGGGAGATATCCCCTAGGGTGGATAAGGCGCTCACACGTTTGTCAAAAAAGGTGGCACTGCCGTCTTAGAATACGGCCACTTTGAAGGAGCCTGCTGATAAAAAGCAGGAGGCTATCCTGAAGTCTGTATATACACACTCAGGTACTATACTGAGACCTGCAATTGCCTCAGCATGGATAGTGCTGCTGCAGCGTGGTCTATTACCCTGTCAGGACAGGGATACTATTTGCTAACCATAGAGCATATTAAAGATGTCGTCTTATATATGAGGGATGCACAGAGGGATATTTGCCGGCTGGCATCTAGAATCAATGCAATGTCCATTCTGCCAGGAGGGTATTAGGGACCCGGCAGTGGACAGGCGATGGTGACTTTAGAAGGCACATGAAGATTCTGCCTTATAAGGGTGAGGAATTGTTTGGGGATGGTCTCTGGGACCTCGTATCCACAGCAACAGCTGGGAAGGAAAAAATTTACCTCAAGTTTCCTCACAGCCTAAAAAAGCACCGTATTATAAGGTACAGTCCTTTCGGCTTCAGAAAAGCAAGCGGGTTAAAGGCGCTTCCTTTCTGCACAGAGACAAGGGAAGAGGGAAAAAGCTGCACCAGACAGCCAGTTCCCAGGATCAAAAATCTTCCCCCGCTTCCTCTGAGTCCACCGCATGATGCTGGGGCTCCACAGGTGGAGCCAGGTGCGGTGGGGGCGCGTCTCGGGAACTTCAGCGACCAGTGGGCTCGCTCACAGGTGGATCCCTGGGTTCTGCAAGTAGTATCACAGGGATACAAGCTGGAGTTTCGGGGCGACTCCCCCTCGCCGTTACCTCAAATCAGCCTTGCCTGCTGCCCTCGAGGAGAGGTAGTACTGGCGGCAATTCACAAGCTGTACTTCCAGCAGGTGATAATCACGGTACCCCTCCTTCAACAAGGACGGGGTTACTATTCCACAATGTTTGTGGTACCGAAACCAGACGGTTCGGTGAGACCCATTCTAAAAATTGAAATCCTTGAACACTTATATACGAAGGTTCAAGTTCAAAATGGAATCGCTCAGGGCGGTTATTGCAAGCCTGGACGAAGGGGATTACATGGTATCACTGGACATCCAGGATGCTTACCTGCATGTCCCCATTTACCCTCCTCACCAGGAGTACCTCAAAATTGTGGTACAGGACTGTCATTACCAATCCCAGACGTTGCCGTTGGTCTGTCCCCGGCACCGAGGGTATTTACCAAGGTAATGGCCGAAATGATGATACTCCTTCGAAAAAAAGGGAGTTATAATTATCCCGTACTTGGACGATCTCCTTATAAAGGCGAGGTCCAGGGAGCAGTTGTTCGTCGGAGTAGCACTATCTCGGGAAGTGCTACAACAGCACGGCTGGATTCTGAATAGTCCAAAGTCGCAGCTGGTTCCTACGACGCGTCTACTGTTCCTGGGTATGGTTCTGGACACAGAACAGGAAAAAGGGTTTCTCCCGGAGGAGAAGGCCAAGGAGTTGTCATCTCTAGTCAGAGACCTCCTAATACAAATACAAGTGTCGGTGCATCAATGCACGCGAGTCCTGGGAAAGATGGTAGCTTCTTACGAAGAAATTCCATTCGGTAGGTTCCATGCAAGGATCTTCCAGTGGGATCTGTTGGACAAGTGGTCCGGGTCGCATCTTCAGATGCATCGGCTGATAACCCTGTCTCCAAGGGCCAGGGTGTCGCTGTGGTGGTGGCTGCAGAGTGCTCATCTTCTAGAGGGCCGCAGATTCGGCATACAGGACTGGGTCCTGGTGACCACAGATGCCAGCCTTCGAGGCTGGGGGGCAGTCACACAGGGAAGAAACTTCCAAGGACTATGGTCGAGTCAGGAGACTTCCCTACACATAAATATTCTGGGACTAAGGGCCATTCACAATGCCCTAAGTCAGGCTAGACCCTGCTTCAACACCAGCCGGTGCTGATCCAGTCAGACAACATCACGGCGGTCGCCCATGTAAACCAGCAGGGCGGCACAAGAAGCAGGATGGTGATGGCAGAAGCCACAAGGATTTTCCGATAGGCGGAAAATCACGTGTTAGCACTGTCAGCAGTGTTCATTCCCGGAGTGGACAACTGAGAAGCAGACTTTCTCAGCAGGCACGACCTCCACCCGGGAGAGTGGGGACTTCATCCAGAAGTCTTCAAAATGATTGTACACCATTGGGAAAGGCCACAGGTGGACATGACGGCGTCCCGCCTCAACAAAAAGCTAAAAAGATATTGCGCCAGGTCAAGGGACCCTCAGGCGATAGCTGTGGACGCTCTGGTAACACCGTGGGTGTACCAGTCGGTGTATGTGTTCCTTACTTTGCCTCTCATACCCAAGGTATTGAGAATACTAAGAAGGAGAGGAGTAAGAACTATACTCATGGTTCCGGATTGGCCAAGAAGAGCTTGGTACCCAGAACTTCAAGAAATGATCTCAGAGGACCCATGGCCTCTGCCGCTCAGACAGGACCTGCTGCAGCAGGGGCCCTGACTGTTCCAAGACTTACCACGGCTGTGTTTGACGGCATGGCGGTTGAACACCGGATCCTAAAGGAAAAAGGCATTCCGGAGGAAGTCATTCCTACGCTGATTAAGGCTAGGAAAGATGTGATCGCAAAATATTATCACCGCATATGGCAAAAATATGTTGCTTGGTGTGAGGCCAGGAAGGCCCCAACGGAGGAATTTCAACTGAGTCGATTTCTGCACTTCCTACAGTCAGGAGTGACTACGGGCCTAAATTGGGTTACGTTAAGGTCCAGATTTCGGCTCTGTACATTTTCTTCCAAAAAGAACTGGCTTCACTGCCTGAAGTTCAGACTTTTGTTAAGGGAGTGCTGCATATTCAGCCCCCGTTTGTGCCTCTAGTGGCACCGTGGGATCTCAACGTGGTGTTGGATTTCCTGAAGTCGCATTGGGTTGAGCCACTTAAATCCGTAGAGCTAAAATACCTCACGTGGAAAGTGGTCATGCGGTTGGCCTTGGCGTCGGCCAGGCGTGTATCAGAATTAGAGATGAGTTGGCGGTTTTGTCATGCAAAAGCCCTTATCTGATTTTCATATGAAAAGGGCGGAATTGAGGACTCGTTCCCAATTCCTTCCTAAGGTGGTATCAGCTTTTCATGTGAACCAACCTATTGTGGTGCCTGCGGCTACGTGGGACTTGGAGGACTCCAAGTTACTGGACGTAGTCAGGGCCCTGAAAATATATGTTTCCAGGACGGCTGGAGTCAGGAAAACTGACTCGCTATTTATCCTGTATGCACCCAACAAGCTGGGTGCTCCTGCTTCTAAGCAGACTATTGCTCGCTGGATCTGTAGCACGATTCAACTTGCACATTCTGCGGCTGGACTGCCGCACCCTAAATCTGTAAAAGCCCATTCCACGAGGAAAGTGGGCTCTTCTTGGGCGGCTGCCCGAGGGGTCTCGGCTTTACAACTTTGCCGAGCTGTTACTTGGTCGGGTTCAAACATTTTTGCAAAAGTCTACAAGTTTGATACCCTGGCTGAGGAGGACCTTGAGTTTGCTCATTCGGTGCTGCAGAGTCATCCGCACTCTCCCGCCCGTTTGGGAGCTTTGGTATAATCCCCATGGTCCTTACGGAGTTCCCAGCATCCACTAGGACGTCAGAGAAAATAAGATTTTACTCACCGGTAAATCTATTTCTCGTAGTTCGTAGTGGATGCTGGGCGCCCGTCCCAAGTGCGGATTGTCTGCAATACTTGTATATAGTTATTGCCTAACTAAAGGGTTATTGTTATGAGCCATCTGTTAGTGAGGCTCAGATATATTTCATACTGTTAACTGGGTATAGTATCACGAGTTATACGGTGTGATTGGTGTGGCTGGTATGAGTCTTACCCGGGATTCAAAATCCTTCCTTATTGTGTCAGCTCTTCCGGGCACAGTATCCTAACTGAGGTCTGGAGGAGGGGCATAGTGGGAGGAGCCAGTGCACACCAGGTAGTCCTAAAGCTTTCTTTAGTTGTGCCCAGTCTCCTGCGGAGCCGCTATTCCCCATGGTCCTTACGGAGTTCCCAGCATCCACTACGGACTACGAGAAATAGATTTACCGGTGAGTAAAATCTTATTTTTTGATGTTGGAGTTAAATAGGCAAAATAGTATGCAGAGATTTGGATCTCCATCATTGTCCTGAATAATGTTGAATTCCATCTTGGAGGAAGAGAAAAGATGATGCACACTACTAGCACTAAAGGGGGGTACTGACTGGAGAGATGTGTGCTGAGCGATCTTAACACAGACCGCTCAACACACATCTCTCCCCCAACTCAGCACAGCGCGATATGCTGAGCGAGGGGGGGGGGGGGGGCGACGACGGGGGGGCGCTCACTTCAAACAACGCTTAAGTGAGAGGCCCGCTAGATTGAGCCTGCATGCAGGCTCAATCTAGCATCGGCAATAGCGATGCACGGGGCCGCGCATCGCTATCGCTGGCGGCATACACACGGCCAATCCGTGCTTAAAATCTAAGCAATCTAGTCAGATTGATTAGATTTTAAACACGGATCTCTCCGTGTGTACCCCCCTTTTAGAGTACAATGTTAGTATAAATAATTTAAATAAACACTCACAATTAACATGGAGTATAAGTGAAGTTCTTAGCACACATTTGTGAAAATATGTGGACCCATGCAATTTAATTTCACATGGGTCCCTAACATTTCTAATACTATCACATTATATAAATGTATCCAGGTCTTACCTTTAAATAGAGCCCTTATCAATGTGTGATCTGAAATGTAGGACGTCTGCTAATTAAAACACCTTCAGGCATACTTGCCTACCTGACCCTCTCCATGAGGGAGAAAATGCTCTGTTCCTGGACTTTCCTGGTAATATATGATTGCCATCACCTGTGGTGAGCTAGTTAATTGATAAGAAAGGTGTTTCACCACAGGTGATGGCAATCATACATTACCAGGAAAGTCCAGGAACAGAGCATTTTCTCCCTCATGGAGAGGGTCAGGTAGGCAAGTATGCCTGAAGGTGATTGGGAAGGGTGCCAATACTAGCAGGAAGGAGCCTAACCTTCAAGTGAACAATATGTACACACAAATATAGAGGAAAAAGGGGGTAGCAGGACTGCATGGGTGTACTACGGTGTGCCAGCACTCGGGATCCCGGCGCCCAGCAAACCAACGTCGGGATCCCAACCGCCCGTATACCGGCAGCAGGGTGAGCACAAAAGAGCCCATTGTGGGTTTGCTGCGCTCACCACACTGCGGGCACGGTGGCACTACGCGCACCACACTATTTATTCTCCCTCCAGGAGTGTCGTGGACACCCCAAGAGGGAAAATAGTTGTCGGTATGCCCACACTGTTAAACTCTTAAAGTGCCAGTGGCTCCCAAAGGACCCGTCTATACCCCACTGTACTAAATGGAACACCAGCATCCCCTACGGACTACGAGAAAAGGATTTACCGGTAGGTAATTAAAATCCTATTTTTTGTCACGCGCGCCCAGTACCACTCAGACACTTGTTCTACTTGCACCACAGGTACACACTAGACCACAGGTTCTCAAACTCGGTCCTCAGGACCCCACACGGTACATGTTTTGCAGGTCTCCTCACAGAATCACAAGTGAGATAATTAGCTCCACCTGCGGACCTATTAAACTGTGTCAGTGAGTAATTAATACACCTGTGCACTTGATGGGTTACCTGCAAAACAGAAAAGCAAGCGGGTTAAAGGCGCTTCCTTTCTGCACAGAGACAAGGGAAGAGGGAAAAAGCTGCACCAGACAGCCAGTTCCCAGGATCAAAAATCTTCCCCCGCTTCCTCTGAGTCCACCGCATGATGCTGGGGCTCCACAGGTGGAGCCAGGTGCGGTGGGGGCGCGTCTCGGGAACTTCAGCGACCAGTGGGCTCGCTCACAGGTGGATCCCTGGGTTCTGCAAGTAGTATCACAGGGATACAAGCTGGAGTTTCGGGGCGGCTCCCCCTCGCCGTTACCTCAAATCAGCCTTGCCTGCTGCCCTCGAGGAGAGGTAGTACTGGCGGCAATTCACAAGCTGTACTTCCAGCAGGTGATAATCACGGTACCCCTCCTTCAACACTGTGTGGGGTCCTGAGGACCGAGTTTGAGAACCTATGCACTAGACCAGTGGTTCTCAAACTCGGTCCTCAGAACCCCACACGGTGCATGTTTTGCAGGTAACCCAGCAGGTGCACAGGTGTATTAATTACTCACTGACACATTTTAAAAGGTCCACAGGTGGAGTTAATTATGTCACTTGTGATTCTGTGAGGAGACCTGCAAAACATGCACCGTGTGGGGTCCTGAGGACCGAGTTTGAGAACCTGTGCACTAGACGATATGCTCCATTAGCAACATTGCCTAGTAAGTCCCCCTCCTGGCCCGGGCCGCCCAACGTGGGCATACACACTGTGCGATATCACACAGTGACATCATGTTGCGGCAGGCCCGTGCATGCAGCTTTGGACGATGAGTCCAAATTGAGCTGCCTGACCAGGCGATAGCGAGCCTTGTTAACGAGGTGCGGGGACGCGCATCGTTTACTGCGTGCATACTGGGCAATATAGTAAACAATATCGCTCAAGAAGGGTCAAAATAAGCAACGACGTTTACTATATTGACTACAGTAGCGGCTCTTGCCACGTGCAAGCAGGCTTTTTGCCCGGGGCGCCGCTATCCTGAGGGCGCCGCCGTGGCAAGAGCCGCTACTGATTATCCTCCCCCGCTCCCCGACTCCCGGCTGCAGTGAGCGCCGCGTGCGCCCGCTGCAGCCGGCGTCGCTGACTCACGCTAGAGGTCAAAATTGACCCCTAGTGTCAGTGCGGCGCTGCTATGGAAGAGACGTCATGACGTCTCTCCCATAGAGAGGAGACAGCGCCCGGAGACAGCGGCAGCAGTAGTCCGGAAGCAGGAGCGAGGCAGGTAAGTATTGTGATTTTTCTTTTAGGGTTTCAAAGCAGCGCTACAGGGGGCACATACTGTGGGCACATTCAGGGGGCACAGCTACATGGGGCACTACTACTGGGGGCACATACAGGGGGCACAGCTACAAGGGGCACTACTAATGGGGGCACATACAGGGGGCACAACTACAGGGGGCACATACTGGAGCACTGCTACAGGGGGAACAGCTACTGGGGGCAAATCAACTGGGGGCACAGCTACAGCGGACACTGCTACAAGGGGCACCGTTGCAGGGGACACAACTACTAGGGGCACTGCTACAGGGGGCAAATTAACTGGGGGCACAGCTGCTGGGGGCACAACTACTGGGGGCACAGGTACTGGGGACAAATCTACAGGGGGGCACAAGTACTGGGGGCACAACTACAGGGGGCTCATACTGAGGGCATGCTACAGGGGGAACAGCTACAGGGGGGCAAATCTACTGGGGCAAATCAACTGGGGGTCACAAATACTTGGGGCAAATATGGGGGCACAGCTACTGAGGGCATAATTGTGGCACGACCCTCCCCTATGAAGCCACGCCCCTGTTTTGCAGAGCAGGGGAGGGGGTGGCGACAGTGGAAACTTTCACACTGGGCGCCACAATGTGTAGAACCGGTCCTGATTGACTAGTGTGTACGGACCTTAGGCTTCTGTGTCAGTTTTTCCCTCAGACTCTGACTGGAAGTCATCTTGCAATGTTTTTGAAGCAAAATTTTCCCCTTTTACTTTTAATTAGTAATTCCCCTCAGGAGGAAGATGGAGAGGAAACAGGAAAACATTGTTTTAGTTGCATCTGTACAATTATAGGACAGAATCACAGTGTGTCAGTCACAGACACCGAAACTGCATCCTTTATCTGTGCGCTGAGAAAAAAAATCTGATTCAGCCACTGCACACACTTTAGTCAGTGGGAGTGCATGTGACCGCTGTGTATAGGCCCATATAGTCGGCCCGATGCGGGAGAGATGTGTGCTGAGCGAACCGCTCGGCACACATCTCTCTTGCCGCTCATCACAGCGCGATCTGTGCTGAGCGTGCGGGGGGAGATGGGGGGGCCGCTCTCACTTCACCCAGCGGGTGAAGTGAGCGACCCGCTAGATTGGCCTGCACGGCAGGCCAATCTAGCAGCAGCGATAGCGATGCGCGCATCGCTATCGCTGTAAGGGCTACACACGGAGCAATCAGGCTTATATTCTAAGCAATCTAGTCAGATTGCTTAGAATATCGCTCCGTGAGTACCCCCCTTATGAGTCTAATGCACTTGAGTGGCAGTGCCATTAAGTTAATCAGAAGTGATTAAAAAAATCACTTTCATGACTGTCAGCAGGTGCTTGGCACCTTAGCCCACTAGCTGTTGCTAGCTGCAAACCTCCTGAAGAACAAATCATTAAACTAATGCCATTTTCTGAATATACAAAGATTAATTTGAGTGTGAATTCTGGAAACTTGCTCTTATTTGAGGCGTTATTCTCCTGGAGTGAGGGAGGGTCATGGGAAGTTTGAGGAAAAATTACTTCACAGAAAGGGTAGTGGGCAAGTGGAATCGCCTCCCATCAGAGGTGGTAGAGCTAAGACAGTGTAGAGAAATTTAAGTATGCATGTGATTGACATAAGGCTATGCTTACAAAGAAATAAGGATCACATAGGGTTTGAAGTAACACAATATGGTTTAAAAAGGGTGTGGTAGTCATGACCTCCACCAACATCCCGCTCCCTCACTATCCCGATTGTCGGCACGACACCCATAGAGTGGGAATAGATCCCGTGGAGCCCGCAGTGTGGTGAGCGCAGCGAGCCCGCAATGGGCTTGCTGCACTCACCCCTCCCGGTGTCGGTATGCTGCCGGGATCCCGGCGTCGGTATGCTCACCGGAGGTCTCCTGACCGCTGGTCAGCCATACTACACCCTAAAAAGGGGCAGACTAGATGGGCCAAGTGGTTCTTACAGTATCTGCCATCAAATTCTATACTTCTGTGTTTCTATGAGTCACAAAGTGTTCTCAGGCACTTATACATGAAGTTCAGTTAACATGAAGGAATAAATGTAATAGTATCCAAATTGCTGGAACCATTGTGCTTTCAGTGATATAGCCACTCACTTTAAGCAGAAATTTGTTTAAGCCTAAAAATAACAGGCTGCTTTCAATTTAGTGGCTGCATCGCCATAATCATGAAGCTTCAGAGGCGTATCTAATAAGTGTAGGGTGTGCGGATGTAGTGATGTGCACCGGAAATTTTTCGGGTTTTGTGTTTTGGTTTTGGGTTCGGTTCCGCGGCCGTGTTTTGGGTTCGGACGCGTTTTGGCAAAACCTCACCGACATTTTTTTGTCGGATTCGGGTGTGTTTTGTATTCGGGTGTTTTTTTCAAAAAACCCTAAAAAAAAGCTTAAATCATAGAATTTGGGGGTCATTTTGATCCCATAGTATTATTAACCTCAATAACCATAATTTCCACTCATTTTCAGTCTATTCTGAACACCTCACATCTCACAATATTATTTTTAGTCCTAAAATTTGCACAGAGGTCGCTGGATGGCTAAGCTAAGCGACCCTAGTGGCCGACACAAACACCTGGCCCATCTAGGAGTGGCACTGCAGTGTCAGACAGGATGGCCCTTCAAAAAAATTGTCCCCAAACAGCACATGATGCAAAGAAAAAAGAGGCGCAATGAGGTAGCTGTGTGACTAAGATAAGCGACCCAAGTGGCCGACACAAACATCTGGCCCATCTAGGAGTGGCACTGCAGTGTCACGCAGGATGGCCCTTCAAAAAAATACTCCCCAAACAGCACATGACGCAAAGAAAAAAAGAGGTGCAATGAGGTAGCTGTGTGACTAAGCTAAGCGACCCTAGTGGCCGACACAAACACCTGGCCCATCTAGGAGTGGCACTGCAGTGTCACGCAGGATGGCCCTTCAAAAAAATACTCCCAAAACAGCACATGACGCAAAGAAAAAAAGAGGCGCAATGAGGTAGCTGTGTGACTAAGCTAAGCGACCCTAGTGGCCGACACAAACACCTGGCCCATCTAGGAGTGGCACTGCAGTGTCACGCAGGATGGCCCTTCAAAAAAATACTCCCCAAACAGCACATGACGCAAAGAAAAAAAGAGGCGCAATGAGGTAGCTGTGTGACTAAGCTAAGCGACCCAAGTGGCCGACACAAACACCTGGCCCATCTAGGAGTGGCACTGCAGTGTCACGAAGGATGGCCCTTCAAAAAAATACTCCCCAAACAGCACATGATGCAAAGAAAAATGAAAGAAAAAAGAGGAAGGTCAGGCATCGCAACCGACACAATTGGACTCTCCTTGGGGATTTGTGATTTCGAAGAACGCACAGTTCTTTGCTGTGCTTTTGCCAGCTTAAGTCTTTTCTTTTTTCTAGCGAGAGGATGAGTGCTTCCATCCTCATGTGAAGCTGAACCACTAGCCATGAACATAGGCCAGGGCCTCAGCCGTTCCTTGCCACTCCGTGTCGTAAATGGCATATTGGCAAGTTTACGCTTCTCCTCAGACGCTTTTAATTTTGATTTTTGGGTCATTTTACTGATCTTTTGTGTTTTGGATTTTACATGCTCTGTACTATGACATTGGGCATCGGCCTTGGCAGACGACGTTGATGGCATTTCATCGTCTCGGCCATGACTAGTGGCAGCAGCTTCAGCACGAGGTGGAAGTGGATCTTGATCTTTCCCTATTTTTTTAACCTCCACATTTTTGTTCTCCATATTTTAATGTGCACAACTAAAAGGCACCACAGGTATACAATGTAGATGGATGGATAGTATACTTATGGACGACGAGTGACGACACAGAGGTAGGTACAGCAGTGGCCTACCGTACTGCTATATACAGTATAATAAATGGACCTGGTGGACACTGTCAGCAGACTGCTAAACTAGTACTACTAGTATAAAGAAAAAAAGCCACCACAGGTATACAATGTAGATGGATGGATAGTATACTTATGGACGACGAGTGACGACACAGAGGTAGGTACAGCAGTGGCCTACCGTACTGCTATATACAGTATAATGGACCTGGTGGACACTGTCAGCAGACTGCTAAACTAGTACTACTAGTATAAAGAAAAAAAGCCACCACAGGTATACAATGTAGATGGATGGATAGTATACTTATGGACGACGAGTGACGACACAGAGGTAGGTACAGCAGTGGCCTACCGTACTGCTATATACAGTATAATGGACCTGGTGGACACTGTCAGCAGACTGCTAAACTAGAACTACTAGTATAAAGAAAAAAAGCCACCACAGGTATACAATGTAGATGGATGGATAGTATACTTATGGACGACGAGTGACGACACAGAGGTAGGTACAGCAGTGGCCTACCGTACTGCTATATACAGTATAATAAATGGACCTGTTGGACACTGTCAGCAGACTGCTAAACTAGTACTACTAGTATAAAGAAAAAAAGCCACCACAGATATACAATGTAGATGGATGGATAGTATACTTATGGACGACGAGTGACGACACAGAGGTAGGTACAGCAGTGGCCTACCGTACTGCTATATACAGTATAATAAATGGACCTGGTGGACACTGTCAGCAGACTGCTAAACTAGTACTACTAGTATAAAGAAAAAAAGCCACCACAGGTATACAATGTAGATGGATGGATAGTATACTTATGGACGACGAGTGACGACACAGAGGTAGGTACAGCAGTGGCCTACCGTACTGCTATATACAGTATAATAAATGGACCTGGTGGACACTGTCAGCAGACTGCTAAACTAGTACTACTAGTATAAAGAAAAAAAGCCACCACAGGTATACAATGTAGATGGATGGATAGTATACTTATGGACGACGAGTGACGACACAGAGGTAGGTACAGCAGTGGCCTACCGTACTGCTATATACAGTATAATAAATGGACCTGGTGGACACTGTCAGCAGACTGCTAAACTAGTACTACTAGTATAAAGAAAAAAAGCCACCACAGGTATACAATGTAGATGGATGGATAGTATACTTATGGACGACGAGTGACGACACAGAGGTAGGTACAGCAGTGGCCTACCGTACTGCTATATACAGTATAATAAATGGACCTGGTGGACACTGTCAGCAGACTGCTAAACTAGTACTACTAGTATAAAGAAAAAAAGCCACCACAGGTATACAATGTAGATGGATGGATAGTATACTTATTATTATTAATGGATGACGAGTGACTGACGACACAGAGGTAGGTACAGCAGTGGCCTACCGTACTGCTATATACAGTATAATGGACCTGGTGGACACTGTCAGCAGACTGCTAAACTAGTACTACTAGTATAAAAAAAAGCCACCACAGGTATACAATGTAGATGGATGGTAGTATACTTATGGACGACGAGTGACGACACAGAGGTAGGTACAGCAGTGGCCTACCGTACTGCTATATACAGTATAATGGTCCTGGTGGACACTGTCAGCAGACTGCTAAACTAGTACTACTAGTATAAAGAAAAAAAGCCACCACAGGTATACAATGTAGATGGATGGATAGTATACTTATGGACGACGAGTGACGACACAGAGGTAGGTACAGCAGTGGCCTACCGTACTGCTATATACAGTATAATAAATGGACCTGGTGGACACTGTCAGCAAACTGCTAAACTAGTATAAAGAAAAAAAGCCACCACAGGTATACAATGTAGATGGATGGATAGTATACTTATTATTATTAATGGATGACGAGTGACTGACGACACAGAGGTAGGTACAGCAGTGGCCTACCGTACTGCTATATACAGTATAATGGACCTGGTGGACACTGTCAGCAGACTGCTAAACTAGTATAACAAAAAGCCACCACAGGAGTGTTTTTCAGGCAGACAAACGTATACTGGTGGTCACTGTCAGCAAAACTGTGCACTGTACTCCTACTATAGCTGCTCCCCAGTCCCCACAATTAAGCAGTGTGAGCACTCAGCACAGATATATCATGCAGCACACTGAGCACAGATATGGTATGGAGCATTTTTTTCAGGCAGAGAACGGATAAAAAAAAACTGGTGGTCACTATCAGCAAAACTCTGCACTCTACTCCGAGTCCTAACAGCTGCTCCCCAATCCTCCCCACAATTAGTAATAAAACAAGCAATCAACTGTCTCTTCTACAATTATAAACGGAGAGGACGCCAGCCACGTCCTCTCCCTATCAATCTCAATGCACGTATGAAAATGGCGGCGACGCGCGGCTGCTTATATAGAATCCGAATCTCGCGAGAATCCGACAGCGGGATGATGACGTTCAGGCGCGCTCGGGTTAGCCGAGCAAGGCGGGAGGATCCGAGTCTGCTCGGACCCGTGTAAAAAAGGTAAAGCTCGGGTGGGTTCGGTTTCTCGTAAACCGAACCCGCTCCTAGTGATGTGCACCGGAAATTTTTCGGGTTTTGTGTTTTGGTTTTGTGTTCGGTTCCGCGGCCGTGTTTTGGGTTCGAACGCGTTTTGGCAAAACCTCACCGAAATTTTTTTGTCGGATTCGGGTGTGTTTTGTATTCGGGTGTTTTTTTCAAAAAACCCTAAAAAACAGTTTAAATCATAGAATTTGGGGGTCATTTTGATCCCATAGTATTATTAACCTCAATAACCATAATTTCCACTCATTTTCAGTCTATTCTGAACACCTCACACCTCACAATATTATTTTTAGTCCTAAAATTTGCACCGAGGTAGCTGTGTGACTAAGCTAAGCGACCCAAGTGGCCGACACAAACACCTGGCCCATCTAGGAGTGGCACTGCAGTGTCACGCAGGATGGCCCTTCAAAAAAATACTCCCCAAACAGCACATGACGCAAAGAAAAAAAGAGGCGCAATGAGGTAGCTGTGTGACTAAGATAAGCGACCCAAATGGCCGACACAAACACCTGGCCCATCTAGGAGTGGCACTGCAGTGTCACGCAGGATGGCCCTTCAAAAAAATACTCCCCTAACAGCACATGACGCAAAGAAAAAAAGAGGCGCAATGAGGTAGCTGTGTGACTAAGATAAGCGACCCAAGTGGCCGACACAAACACCTGGCCCATCTAGGAGTGGCACTGCAGTGTCACGCAGGATGGCCCTTCAAAAAAAATACTCCCCAAGAAGCACATGACGCAAAGAAAAAAAGAGGCGCAATGAGGTAGCTGTGTGACTAAGCTAAGCGACCCAAGTGGCCGACACAAACACCTGGCCCATCTAGGAGTGGCACTGCAGTGTCAGACAGGATGGCACTTGAAAAAAATACTCCCCAAACAGCACATGACGCAAAGAAAAAAAGAGGCGCAATGAGGTAGCTGTGTGACTAAGATAAGCGACCCAAGTGGCCGACACAAACACCTGGCCCATCTAGGAGTGGCACTGCAGTGTTACGCAGGATGGCCCTTCAAAAAAATACTCCCCAAACAGCACATGATGCAAAGAAAAAAAGAGGCGCAATGAGGTAGCTGTGTGACTAAGCTAAGCGACCCAAGTGGCCGACACAAACACCTGGCCCATCTAGGAGTGGCACTGCAGTGTCAGACAGGATGGCACTTGAAAAAAATACTCCCCAAACAGCACATGACGCAAAGAAAAAAAGAGGCGCAATGAGGTAGCTGTGTGACTAAGATAAGCGACCCAAGTGGCCGACACAAACACCTGGCCCATCTAGGAGTGACACTGCAGTGTCAGACAGGATGGCACTTGAAAAAAATACTCCCCAAACAGCACATGACGCAAAGAAAAAAAGAGGCGCAATGAGGTAGCTGAGTGACTAAGATAAGCGACCCAAGTGGCCGACACAAACACCTGGCCCATCTAGGAGTGGCACTGCAGTGTCACGCAGCATGGCCCTTCAAAAAAATACTCCCCAAACAACACATGACGCAAAGAAAAATGAAAGAAAAAAGAGGTGCAAGATGGAATTGTCCTTGGGCCCTCCCACCCACCCTTATGTTGTATAAACAGGACATGCACACTTTAACGAACCCATCATTTCAGCGACAGGGTCTGCCACACGACTGTGACTGAAATGACTGGTTGGTTTGGGCCCCCACCAAAAAAGAAGCAATCAATCTCTCCATGCACAAACTGGCTCTACAGAGGCAAGATGTCCACCTCATCATCATCGTCCGATTCATCACCCCTTTCACTGTGTACATCCCCCTCCTCACAGATTATTAATTCGTCCCCACTGGAATCCACCATCTCAGGTCCCCGTGTACTTTCTGGAGGCAATTGCTGCTGGTGAATGTCTCCACGGAGGAATTGATTATAATTCATTTTAATGAACATCATCTTCTCCACATTTTCTGGAAGTAACCTCGTACGCCGATTGCTGACAAGGTGAGCGGTGGCACTAAACACTCTTTCGGAGTACACACTGGAGGGAGGGCAACTTAGGTAGAATAAAGCCAGTTTGTGCAAGGGCCTCCAAATTGCCTCTTTTTCCTGCCAGTATACGTACGGACTGTCTGACGTGCCTACTTGGATGCGGTCACTCATATAATCCTCCACCATTCTTTCCATGGTGAGAGAATCATATGCAGTGACAGTAGACGACATGTCAGTAATCGTTGGCAGGTCCTTCAGTCCGGACCAGATGTCAGCACTCGCTCCAGACTGCCCTGCATCACCGCCAGCGGGTGGGCTCGGAATTCGTAGCCTTTTCCTCGCACCCCCAGTTGCGGGAGAATGTGAAGGAGGAGATGTTGACGGGTCACGTTCCGCTTGACTTGACAATTTTCTCACCAGCAGGTCTTTGAACCTCTGCAGACTTGTGTCTGCCGGAAAGAGAGATACAACGTAGGTTTTAAATCTAGGATCGAGCACGGTGGCCAAAATGTAGTGCTCTGATTTCAACAGATTGACCACCCGTGAATCCTGGTTAAGCGAATGAAGGGCTCCATCCACAAGTCCCACATGCCTAGCGGAATCGCTCTGTTTTAGCTCCTCCTTCAATGTCTCCAGCTTCTTCTGCAAAAGCCTGATGAGGGGAATGACCTGACTCAGGCTGGCAGTGTCTGAACTGACTTCACGTGTGGCAAGTTCAAAAGGTTGCAGAACCTTGCACAACGTTGAAATCATTCTCCACTGCGCTTGAGACAGGTGCATTCCACCTCCTTTGCCTATATCGTGGCCAGATGTATAGGCTTGAATGGCCTTTTGCTGCTCCTCCATCCTCTGAAGCATATAGAGGGTTGAATTCCACCTCGTTACCACCTCTTGCTTCAGATGATGGCAGGGCAGGTTCAGGTGTTTTTGGTGGTGCTCCAGTCTTCTGTACGCGGTGCCTGTACGCCGAAAGTGGCCCGCAATTCTTCTGGCCACCGACAGCATCTCTTGCACGCCCCTGTCGTTTTTTAAATAATTCTGCACCACCAAATTCAAGGTATGTGCAAAACATGGGACGTGCTGGAATTTGCCCAGATGTAATGCACGCACAATATTGCTGGCGTTGTCTGATGCCACAAATCCCCAGGAGAGTCCAAATGGGGTAAGCCATTCTGTGATGATCTTCCTCAGTTGCCGTAAGAGGTTTTCAGCTGTGTGCGTATTCTGGAAAGCGGTGATACAAAGCGTAGCCTGCCTAGGAACGAGTTGGCGTTTGCGAGATGCTGCTACTGGTGCCGCCGCTGCTGTTCTTGCAGCGGGAGGCAATACATCTACCCAGTGGGCTGTCACAGTCATGTAGTCCTGAGTCTGCCCTGCTCCACTTGTCCACATGTCCGTGGTTAAGTGGACATTGGGTACAACTGCATTTTTTAGGACAATGGTGACTCTTTTTCTGAGGTCTGTGTACATTTTCGGTATCGCCTGCCTAGAGAAATGGAACCTAGATGGTATTTGGTACCGGGGACACAGTACCTCAATCAAGTCTCTAGTTGTCTCTGAATTAACAATGGATACCGGAACCATGTTTCTCACCGCCCAGGCTGCCAAGGCCTCAGTTATCCGCTTTGCAGCAGGATGACTGCTGTGATATTTCATCTTCCTCGCAAAGGACTGTTGGACAGTCAATTGCTTACTGGAAGTAGTACAAGTGGTCTTCCGACTTCCCCTCTGGGATGACGATCGACTCCCAGCAGCAACAACAGCAGCGCCAGCAGCAGTAGGCGTTACACTCAAGGATGCATCGGAGGAATCCCAGGCAGGAGAGGACTCGTCAGACTTGCCAGTGACATGGCCTGCAGGACTATTGGCTTTCCTGGGTAAGGAGGAAATTGACACTGAGGGAGTTGGTGGTGTGGTTTGCAGGAGCTTGGTTACAAGAGGAAGGGATTTAGTGGTCAGTGGACTGCTTCCGCTGTCACCCAAAGTTTTTGAACTTGTCACTGACTTATGATGAATGCGCTGCAGGTGACGTATAAGGGAGGATGTTCCGAGGTGGTTAACGTCCTTACCCCTACTTATTACAGCTTGACAAAGGCAACACACGGCTTGACACCTGTTGTCCGCATTTCTGTTTAAATAATTCCACACCGAAGAGCTGATTTTTTTTGTATTTTGACCAGGCATGTCAATGGCCATATTCGTCCCACGGACAACAGGTGTCTCCCCGGGTGCCTGACTTAAACAAACCACCTCACAATCAGAATCCTCCTTGTCAATTTCCTCCCCAGCGCCAGCAACACCCATATCCTCATCCTGGTGTACTTCAACAGTGACATCTTCAATTTGACTATCAGGAACTGGACTGCGGGTGCTCCTTCCAGCACTTGCAGGGGGCGTGCAAATGGTGGAAGGTGCAAGCTCTTCCCGTCCAGTGTTGGGAAGGTCAGGCATCGCAACCGACACAATTGGACTCTCCTTGGGGATTTGTGATTTCGAAGAACGCACAGTTCTTTGCTGTGCTTTTGCCAGCTTAAGTCTTTTCTTTTTTCTAGCGAGAGGATGAGTGCTTCCATTCTCATGTGAAGCTGAACCACTAGCCATGAACATAGGCCAGGGCCTCAGCCGTTCCTTGCCACTCCGTGTCGTAAATGGCATATTGGCAAGTTTACGCTTCTCCTCAGACGCTTTTAATTTTGATTTTTGGGTCATTTTTTTACTGATCTTTTGTGTTTTGGATTTTACATGCTCTGTACTATGACATTGGGCATCGGCCTTGGCAGACGACGTTGATGGCATTTCATCGTCTCGGCCATGACTAGTGGCAGCAGCTTCAGCACGAGGTGGAAGTGGATCTTGATCTTTCCCTATTTTTTTAACCTCCACATTTTTGTTCTCCATATTTTAATGCGCACAACTAAAAGGCACCACAGGTATACAATGTAGATGGATGGATAGTATACTTTATGTATGACGACGAGTGACTGAAGACACAGAGGTAGGTACAGCAGTGGCCTACCGTACTGCTATATACAGTATAATGGACCTGGTGGACACTGTCAGCAGACTGCGTTTATAGTATAAAGAAAAAAAGACACCACAGGTATACAATGTAGATGGATGGATAGTATACTTTATGTATGACGACGAGTTACTGAAGACACAGAGGTAGGTACAGCAGTGGCCTACCGTACTGCTATATACAGTATAATGGACCTGGTGGACACTGTCAGCAGACTGCGTTTATAGTATAAAGAAAAAAAGACACCACAGGTATACAATGTAGATGGATGGATAGTATACTTTATGTATGACGACGAGTGACTGAAGACACAGAGGTAGGTACAGCAGTGGCCTACCGTACTGCTATATACAGTATAATGGACCTGGCGGACACTGTCAGCAGACTGCGTTTATAGTATAAAGAAAAAAAGACACCACAGGTATACAATGTAGATGGATGGATAGTATACTTTATGTATGATGACGAGTGACTGAAGACACAGAGGTAGGTACAGCAGTGGCCTACCGTACTGCTATATACAGTATAATGGACCTGGTGGACACTGTCAGCAGACTGCTAAACTAGTACTACTAGTATAAAAAAAAGCCACCACAGGTATACAATGTAGATGGATGGTAGTATACTTATGGACGACGAGTGACGACACAGAGGTAGGTACAGCAGTGGCCTACCGTACTGCTATATACAGTATAATGGTCCTGGTGGACACTGTCAGCAGACTGCTAAACTAGTACTACTAGTATAAAAAAAAGCCACCACAGGTATACAATGTAGATGGATGGTAGTATACTTATGGACGACGAGTGACGACACAGAGGTAGGTACAGCAGTGGCCTACCGTACTGCTATATACAGTATAATGGTCCTGGTGGACACTGTCAGCAGACTGCTAAACTAGTACTACTAGTATAAAGAAAAAAAGCCACCACAGGTATACAATGTAGATGGATGGATAGTATACTTATGGACGACGAGTGACGACACAGAGGTAGGTACAGCAGTGGCCTACCGTACTGCTATATACAGTATAATAAATGGACCTGGTGGACACTGTCAGCAAACTGCTAAACTAGTATAAAGAAAAAAAGCCACCACAGGTATACAATGTAGATGGATGGATAGTATACTTATTATTATTAATGGATGACGAGTGACTGACGACACAGAGGTAGGTACAGCAGTGGCCTACCGTACTGCTATATACAGTATAATGGACCTGGTGGACACTGTCAGCAGACTGCTAAACTAGTATAACAAAAAGCCACCACAGGAGTGTTTTTCAGGCAGACAAACGTATACTGGTGGTCACTGTCAGCAAAACTGTGCACTGTACTCCTACTATAGCTGCTCCCCAGTCCCCACAATTAAGCAGTGTGAGCACTCAGCACAGATATATCATGCAGCACACTGAGCACAGATATGGTATGGAGCATTTTTTTCAGGCAGAGAACGGATAAAAAAAAACTGGTGGTCACTATCAGCAAAACTCTGCACTCTACTCCGAGTCCTAACAGCTGCTCCCCAATCCTCCCCACAATTAGTAATAAAACAAGCAATCAACTGTCTCTTCTACAATTATAAACGGAGAGGACGCCAGCCACGTCCTCTCCCTATCAATCTCAATGCACGTATGAAAATGGCGGCGACGCGCGGCTGCTTATATAGAATCCGAATCTCGCGAGAATCCGACAGCGGGATGATGACGTTCAGGCGCGCTCGGGTTAGCCGAGCAAGGCGGGAGGATCCGAGTCTGCTCGGACCCGTGTAAAAAAGGTAAAGCTCGGGTGGGTTCGGTTTCTCGTAAACCGAACCCGCTCCTAGTGATGTGCACCGGAAATTTTTCGGGTTTTGTGTTTTGGTTTTGTGTTCGGTTCCGCGGCCGTGTTTTGGGTTCGAACGCGTTTTGGCAAAACCTCACCGAAATTTTTTTGTCGGATTCGGGTGTGTTTTGTATTCGGGTGTTTTTTTCAAAAAACCCTAAAAAACAGTTTAAATCATAGAATTTGGGGGTCATTTTGATCCCATAGTATTATTAACCTCAATAACCATAATTTCCACTCATTTTCAGTCTATTCTGAACACCTCACACCTCACAATATTATTTTTAGTCCTAAAATTTGCACCGAGGTAGCTGTGTGACTAAGCTAAGCGACCCAAGTGGCCGACACAAACACCTGGCCCATCTAGGAGTGGCACTGCAGTGTCACGCAGGATGGCCCTTCAAAAAAATACTCCCCAAACAGCACATGACGCAAAGAAAAAAATAGGCGCAATGAGTACAGGATGGCACTTGAAAAAAATACTCCCCAAACAGCACATGACGCAAAGAAAAAAAGAGGCGCAATGAGGTAGCTGTGTGACTAAGATAAGCGACCCAAGTGGCCGACACAAACACCTGGCCCATCTAGGAGTGGCACTGCAGTGTCACGCAGGATGGCCCTTCAAAAAAATACTCCCCTAACAGCACATGACGCAAAGAAAAAAAGAGGCACAATGAGGTAGCTGTGTGACTAAGATAAGCGACCCAAGTGGCCGACACAAACACCTGGCCCATCTAGGAGTGGCACTGCAGTGTCACGCAGGATGGCCCTTCAAAAAAAATACTCCCCAAGAAGCACATGACGCAAAGAAAAAAAGAGGCGCAATGAGGTAGCTGTGTGACTAAGCTAAGCGACCCAAGTGGCCGACACAAACACCTGGCCCATCTAGGAGTGGCACTGCAGTGTCAGACAGGATGGCACTTGAAAAAAATACTCCCCAAACAGCACATGACGCAAAGAAAAAAAGAGGCGCAATGAGGTAGCTGTGTGACTAAGATAAGCGACCCAAGTGGCCGACACAAACACCTGGCCCATCTAGGAGTGGCACTGCAGTGTTACGCAGGATGACCCTTCAAAAAAATACTCCCCAAACAGCACATGATGCAAAGAAAAAAAGAGGCGCAATGAGGTAGCTGTGTGACTAAGCTAAGCGACCCAAGTGGCCGACACAAACACCTGGCCCATCTAGGAGTGGCACTGCAGTGTCAGACAGGATGGCACTTGAAAAAAATACTCCCCAAACAGCACATGACGCAAAGAAAAAAAGAGGCGCAATGAGGTAGCTGTGTGACTAAGATAAGCGACCCAAGTGGCCGACACAAACACCTGGCCCATCTAGGAGTGACACTGCAGTGTCAGACAGGATGGCACTTGAAAAAAATACTCCCCAAACAGCACATGACGCAAAGAAAAAAAGAGGCGCAATGAGGTAGCTGAGTGACTAAGATAAGCGACCCAAGTGGCCGACACAAACACCTGGCCCATCTAGGAGTGGCACTGCAGTGTCACGCAGGATGGCCCTTCAAAAAAATACTCCTCAAACAACACATGACGCAAAGAAAAATGAAAGAAAAAAGAGGTGCAAGATGGAATTGTCCTTGGGCCCTCCCACCCACCCTTATGTTGTATAAACAGGACATGCACACTTTAACGAACCCATCATTTCAGCGACAGGGTCTGCCACACGACTGTGACTGAAATGACTGGTTGGTTTGGGCCCCCACCAAAAAAGAAGCAATCAATCTCTCCATGCACAAACTGGCTCTACAGAGGCAAGATGTCCACCTCATCATCATCGTCCGATTCATCACCCCTTTCACTGTGTACATCCCCCTCCTCACAGATTATTAATTCGTCCCCACTGGAATCCACCATCTCAGGTCCCCGTGTACTTTCTGGAGGCAATTGCTGCTGGTGAATGTCTCCACGGAGGAATTGATTATAATTCATTTTAATGAACATCATCTTCTCCACATTTTCTGGAAGTAACCTCGTACGCCGATTGCTGACAAGGTGAGCGGTGGCACTAAACACTCTTTCGGAGTACACACTGGAGGGAGGGCAACTTAGGTAGAATAAAGCCAGTTTGTGCAAGGGCCTCCAAATTGCCTCTTTTTCCTGCCAGTATACGTACGGACTGTCTGACGTGCCTACTTGGATGCGGTCACTCATATAATCCTCCACCATTCTTTCCATGGTGAGAGAATCATATGCAGTGACAGTAGACGACATGTCAGTAATCGTTGGCAGGTCCTTCAGTCCGGACCAGATGTCAGCACTCGCTCCAGACTGCCCTGCATCACCGCCAGCGGGTGGGCTCGGAATTCGTAGCCTTTTCCTCGCACCCCCAGTTGCGGGAGAATGTGAAGGAGGAGATGTTGACGGGTCACGTTCCGCTTGACTTGACAATTTTCTCACCAGCAGGTCTTTGAACCTCTGCAGACTTGTGTCTGCCGGAAAGAGAGATACAACGTAGGTTTTAAATCTAGGATCGAGCACGGTGGCCAAAATGTAGTGCTCTGATTTCAACAGATTGACCACCCGTGAATCCTGGTTAAGCGAATGAAGGGCTCCATCCACAAGTCCCACATGCCTAGCGGAATCGCTCTGTTTTAGCTCCTCCTTCAATGTCTCCAGCTTCTTCTGCAAAAGCCTGATGAGGGGAATGACCTGACTCAGGCTGGCAGTGTCTGAACTGACTTCACGTGTGGCAAGTTCAAAAGGTTGCAGAACCTTGCACAACGTTGAAATCATTCTCCACTGCGCTTGAGACAGGTGCATTCCACCTCCTTTGCCTATATCGTGGCCAGATGTATAGGCTTGAATGGCCTTTTGCTGCTCCTCCATCCTCTGAAGCATATAGAGGGTTGAATTCCACCTCGTTACCACCTCTTGCTTCAGATGATGGCAGGGCAGGTTCAGGTGTTTTTGGTGGTGCTCCAGTCTTCTGTACGCGGTGCCTGTACGCTGAAAGTGGCCCGCAATTCTTCTGGCCACCGACAGCATCTCTTGCACGCCCCTGTCGTTTTTTAAATAATTCTGCACCACCAAATTCAAGGTATGTGCAAAACATGGGACGTGCTGGAATTTGCCCAGATGTAATGCACGCACAATATTGCTGGCGTTGTCCGATGCCACAAATCCCCAGGAGAGTCCAAATGGGGTAAGCCATTCTGTGATGATCTTCCTCAGTTGCCGTAAGAGGTTTTCAGCTGTGTGCGTATTCTGGAAAGCGGTGATACAAAGCGTAGCCTGCCTAGGAACGAGTTGGCGTTTGCGAGATGCTGCTACTGGTGCCGCCGCTGCTGTTCTTGCAGCGGGAGGCAATACATCTACCCAGTGGGCTGTCACAGTCATGTAGTCCTGAGTCTGCCCTGCTCCACTTGTCCACATGTCCGTGGTTAAGTGGACATTGGGTACAACTGCATTTTTTAGGACAATGGTGACTCTTTTTCTGAGGTCTGTGTACATTTTCGGTATCGCCTGCCTAGAGAAATGGAACCTAGATGGTATTTGGTACCGGGGACACAGTACCTCAATCAAGTCTCTAGTTGGCTCTGAATTAACAATGGATACCGGAACCATGTTTCTCACCGCCCAGGCTGCCAAGGCCTCAGTTATCCGCTTTGCAGCAGGATGACTGCTGTGATATTTCATCTTCCTCGCAAAGGACTGTTGGACAGTCAATTGCTTACTGGAAGTAGTACAAGTGGTCTTCCGACTTCCCCTCTGGGATGACGATCGACTCCCAGCAGCAACAACAGCAGCGCCAGCAGCAGTAGGCGTTACACTCAAGGATGCATCGGAGGAATCCCAGGCAGGAGAGGACTCGTCAGACTTGCCAGTGACATGGCCTGCAGGACTATTGGCTTTCCTGGGTTAGGAGGAAATTGACACTGAGGGAGTTGGTGGTGTGGTTTGCAGGAGCTTGGTTACAAGAGGAAGGGATTTAGTGGTCAGTGGACTGCTTCCGCTGTCACCCAAAGTTTTTGAACTTGTCACTGACTTATGATGAATGCGCTGCAGGTGACGTATAAGGGAGGATGTTCCGAGGTGGTTAACGTCCTTACCCCTACTTATTACAGCTTGACAAAGGCAACACACGGCTTGACACCTGTTGTCCGCATTTCTGTTTAAATAATTCCACACCGAAGAGCTGATTTTTTTTGTATTTTGACCAGGCATGTCAATGGCCATATTCGTCCCACGGACAACAGGTGTCTCCCCGGGTGCCTGACTTAAACAAACCACCTCACCATCAGAATCCTCCTTGTCAATTTCCTCCCCAGCGCCAGCAACACCCATATCCTCATCCTGGTGTACTTCAACAGTGACATCTTCAATTTGACTATCAGGAACTGGACTGCGGGTGCTCCTTCCAGCACTTGCAGGGGGCGTGCAAATGGTGGAAGGTGCAAGCTCTTCCCGTCCAGTGTTGGGAAGGTCAGGCATCGCAACCGACACAATTGGACTCTCCTTGGGGATTTGTGATTTCGAAGAACGCACAGTTCTTTGCTGTGCTTTTGCCAGCTTAAGTCTTTTCTTTTTTCTAGCGAGAGGATGAGTGCTTCCATTCTCATGTGAAGCTGAACCACTAGCCATGAACATAGGCCAGGGCCTCAGCCGTTCCTTGCCACTCCGTGTCGTAAATGGCATATTGGCAAGTTTACGCTTCTCCTCAGACGCTTTTAATTTTGATTTTTGGGTCATTTTTTTACTGATCTTTTGTGTTTTGGATTTTACATGCTCTGTACTATGACATTGGGCATCGGCCTTGGCAGACGACGTTGATGGCATTTCATCGTCTCGGCCATGACTAGTGGCAGCAGCTTCAGCACGAGGTGGAAGTGGATCTTGATCTTTCCCTATTT
Organism: Pseudophryne corroboree; assembly: GCF_028390025.1. Lineage (NCBI taxonomy): Eukaryota > Metazoa > Chordata > Amphibia > Anura > Myobatrachidae > Pseudophryne > Pseudophryne corroboree. The sequence continues at coordinate 909,146,671 of NC_086445.1, read as the reverse complement.
TTTTAACCTCCACATTTTTGTTCTCCATATTTTAATGCGCACAACTAAAAGGCACCACAGGTATACAATGTAGATGGATGGATAGTATACTTTATGTATGACGACGAGTGACTGAAGACACAGAGGTAGGTACAGCAGTGGCCTACCGTACTGCTATATACAGTATAATGGACCTGGTGGACACTGTCAGCAGACTGCGTTTATAGTATAAAGAAAAAAAGACACCACAGGTATACAATGTAGATGGATGGATAGTATACTTTATGTATGACGACGAGTGACTGAAGACACAGAGGTAGGTACAGCAGTGGCCTACCGTACTGCTATATACAGTATAATGGACCTGGTGGACACTGTCAGCAGACTGCGTTTATAGTATAAAGAAAAAAAGACACCACAGGAGTGTTTTTCAGGCAGACAAACGTATACTGGTGGTCACTGTCAGCAAAACTGTGCACTGTACTACTGCAATAGCTGCTCCCCAGTCTCCCCCACAATTAAGCAGTGTGAGCACTCAGCACAGTCAGATATATCATGCAGCACACTGAGGCTGAGCACAGATATGGTATGGAGCGTTTTTTTCAGGCAGAGAACGGATAAAAAAAAACTAGCAAAACTCTGCACTGTACTCCTCCTAACAGCTGCTCCCCAATCCTCCCCACAATAAGCTAAGCAGTAGCAATCAGATCAACTAACTATAACTATATAAACGGAGAGGACGCCAGCCACGTCCTCTCCCTATCAATCTCAATGCACGTGTGAAAATGGCGGCGACGTGCGGCTGCTTATATAGAATCCGAATCTCGCGAGAATCCGACAGCGGGATGATGACGTTCGGGCGCGCTCGGGTTAGCCGAGCCATACGGGAGAATCCGAGTATGGCTCGGACCCGTGTAAAAAGGGTAAAGTTCGGGGGGGTTCAGTTTCTCGTAAACCGATCCCGCTCATCACTAATCACTATGCGGATGTCACGGTGGACATTTTCCTGCCATTCCACAGTTTTCCAGTGTTTTGGGAGCAAATGGTTTGCTCTCATCCATTACCAAATGTTCATTCCTACCAGCTAGATCTGGCAGATTATCTACCAGATAATTGTATAGTGTGTACCCTCTGTTGATGTTCTTTCAATAGGCTATTTGTTCTGTTTAACATAATTGTCCAGGCATCTTCACCTGCTCTACAAACAATTGCCCATACAAATTGTCCTTTAGATTTGAGCATACTGCTGATTTAAGCAAAAGTATAATTAATATGGAATATCCTTAAAATGGAGATTAACTTCATAACAGATTACTGCACTGATACAATACTGATATTCATATTGGAAACGGCCACAGGGGTGAGAAGACATCAGCAGCGAATGGGTTACAAACCACAATAAAAAAGGTCTGCTGAAAAAAGATATATTTTCTCTTATGTCCTAGAGGATGCTGGGGTCCACATTAGTACCATGGGGTATAGACAGGTCCACCAGGAGCCATTGGCCCTTTAAGAGTTTGAGAGTGTGGGCTGGCTCCTCCCTCTATGCCCCTCCTACCAGAATCAGTTTAGAAAATGTGCCCGGAGGAGCCGGTCACAGCTAGGGGAGCTCTACAGAGCTTCTTTAGAAAAAGTTTTTTTTAGAGTTTGTTGTTTTACAGGGAGGCTGCTGGCAACAGCCTCCCTGCTTCATGGGACTAAGGGGGGGGAGTAGTGTCTGCCCTTCGGGGTCTGAGCCACTATCTCCGCTGACAGGACACTGAGCTCCTGAGGGGATTGATCGTTCCCCGCCACAGGGGATCGCTCACCCCAGCAGCATGCCGCCACCGCCTTACAGAGCCAGAAGATTGGTGGCGAGTGAGTCACCGACCCCCCTAGCAAGCGGGGAGCCGGTGTGAAGATGGTGGCAACAGGGTATGGAGTGCAGTACTAACTGCGCTCCGGGGCTCAGCGGTACATAGTGTGAGGGGCCCCCAGAGCCAGCGCCTACACCCTACACTGGTCACACGGCCTGTCGGGGACCCGGGATCTCTGCCAGCATAATTCCTCAGGCCAGTATAATCCTATGAAGAGCGGGAAGACAGCGCCATTTTGGAGGTGGAGCTTTTCATCGGAGCGGACCCAGCAGTGTTCAGCGCCATTTTCCTGCCTGCAGAAACGCTGTCAGTGAAGAGCAAGTCCCTCCAGAACAACTCCAGCTATCTCTCACGGTACCAGGGGGTTGTAGAAGGGGGGGGGGGAGGCTGTATACAGGCTGTGTAACCTATTAAGGTGCACAGTCAGCACTGGTTGGGGGTCTCCCTTTACCTAAAAAGCGCTGGGTGTTGGTTGGCTCCAATCTCTGCGTCTCTCTTGCCATTCTTGGGGGTGAAACTCTGTCTGCCCTCCGCTCGTGTGTGTGCGTGTGTGTGTGTGTGTGTGTGTGTGTGTGTAGTGTCTGTGGTCTCCATTAAGCTATGTCCAGGGACTCTGTGTCATAGGGTGGTCTTCAGTATGCCCGCGGTCGGGCTCCCGGCGACCAGCATACCGGCGCCGGGAGCCCGACAGCCGGCATACCGACACTTATTCTCCCTCGTGGGGGTCCACGACCCCTCTGGAGGGAGAATAAAATAGTTTGGCGCGCGTAGCGCGCCACCGTGCCCGTAGCGTGGCGAGCGCAGCGATCCCGCAAGGGGCTCATTTGCGCTCGCCACACTGTCGGTAAGCCGGCGGTCGGGCTCCCGGCGCCGGTATGCTGGTCGCCGGGAGCCCGACCGCCGGCATATCGTAATGAACCCGTGTCATATGCTGCAGAGGATATGTCCTCTCAGGATGATCCCATTCCATGTAATCAGGATTGCACTGTTTTAGCACAGATACCAGCAAGGGAGTGGTTATCCTCTATCAAATCTATGATTTCTCAGATTTCTACTAGGGTTGCACAGAATGGGGGTAGTTCTGAGTTGATCGCAGCAGGAATTTTGTTAGCAGTTGGGCAAAACCATGTGCACTGCAGGGGAGGCAGATATAACGTGCAGAGAGAGTTAGATTTGGGTGGGTTATTTTGTTTCTGTGCAGGGTAAATACTGGGTGCTTTATTTTTACACTGCAATTTAGATTGCAGATTGAACACACCCCACCCAAATCTAACTCTCACTGCACATGTTATATCTGCCTCCCCTGCAATGCACATGGTTTTGCCCAACTCCTAACAAAATTCCTGCTGCGATCAACTCAGAATTACCCCCAATGAGTCTGCAACTCAGGCTTTACAGAGCTCTATGGCAGTCCCAGTTTTGTTACCTAAGGGCCCCCCGCTGTATATTCCCCCACAAACGTGCTCTTGCACAGATTATGCTAGATGACATGGATACCGATTCTGACACTGAGGACGGTGATGGTGATGTGTTGAGGGGGGCAGCATCTCTTGCAAACGGGGTGCAGTTGATGATAGACGCCATTAGGGATGTGTTGAATATTACTGATACAACCCCTGTGCAGGTTGAGGAGGCTTACTTTACTGAAAATAAGAAAGCCTCGTTAACCTTCCCTGCGTCAAAATAATTAAATGCTATTTTTTAAAAAGCATGGGAAAACCCTGTGAAAAAATTCCAGATCCCTAAAAGGGTCCTGGTGGTGTTTCCTTTCCCTGTGGAGGATAGTAAAAAATTGGAAAACCCGCCCATTTGTTGACGCATCTGTATCCAGACTCTCAAGAAAGGTGATTTTACCTGTTCCGGGATCCACCGCCTTGAAATAACCGGCTGATCGTAAAATTGATAATACGCTCAAATCCATGTACACGGCTTCAGGGGCTATATTACGTCCCACTATTGCCAGTGCTTAGATTGCCAAAGCTATAGTAAAGTGGTCAGGCACATTACTTGAAGATTTGGATACTATGGATAAATCTGATGTTGAATTGTTTTTGCGTAACATTCAGGATTTGGCAGGATTTCTCGTAGAATCCATGAAAGACCTGGGTTCCATGGCTGCAGGAATTTCTTCCATGTCTGTCTCAGCTCATCGAGGACTGTGGCTGCGACAGTGGTTTGCCGACGCAGAATCCAGGAGAAGTGTGGAGACCCTACCCTACACAGGTCAGGCTCTCTTTGGGGAAGCTTTAGATGCGTGTATCTCCACGGCTACGGCGGGTAAGTCCCCTTTTCTTCCCTTAGCTGCACCTGCTACGAAGAAACCCTTTTCTTCAACTGCATCACAGCCCTTTCGGGCTGCCAAGCCACGAAAGGCCAGACCGTCCAACACCTTCTTTAGGGGAGGCCGGCCCAAATCCAAGAAACCGTCTGCGGCGGGTTCCCAGGAACAGAAACCTGCTTCAGGTACGCCGAAGTCCTTCGCATGGCGGTGGACTGCACTCCCCGGAGGTGGGGCCGGTGGGAGCGAGACTCAGGCTTTTCTGTCACATCTGGGTGTCGTGCGGCCTGGATCCCTGGGTGCAAGATATCGTGTCCCAGTGGTAAGGCTGGAATTTCAAGATCTCCCTCATCACCGATTCTTCAAATCAGGCTTGCCAGCTTTGCTGGCAGACAGGGCTGTCCTGTAGGCAGCTGTCCAGAAGTTGGTGGAGGCACAGGTTATTGTACCGGTCCCTCCTCATCTGCAAAACAAAGGTTACTATTCGAACCTTTTTGTGGTACCGAAACTGGATGGTTCGGTCAGGCCCATTCTGAACCTGAAATCGCTAAATCCCTTTCTGAAGGAGTTCAAGTTCAAAATGGAATCTCTAAGGGCGGTGATATCAATTCTTGAAGAGGGGGAATTCCTGGTATCCCTGTAAATCAAGGATGCGTACCTCCACATTCCGATTTGGCCACCGCATCAGGCTTATCTCCGATTTGCACTGTTGAACTGTCACTATCAGTTCCAGGCTCTGCCATTTGGCCTCTCCACAGCACCGATGGTTTTCACCAAGGTGATGGCGGAAATGATGGTTCTCCTCTGCAGACAGGGGGTGAACATAATTCCATATCTGGACGATCTGCCGATAAAGGCACCGTCCAAGGAGAAGCTGTTACAGTCCTATCCATTTTCTTCCAGAAACAGTTGACTGCCCTCCCTGAGGTTCATACTTTTTTGAAGGGAGTTCTACACATCCAGCCTCCCTTTGTGCCACCTACGGCGCCCTGGGATCTTAACGTGGTGTTGCAGTTCCTCCAGTCGGAATGGTTTGAGCCACTACAGGAGGTTGAGGTCAAGTTTCTCACATGGAAGGCTGTCACTTTGTTGACCTTAGCTTCTGCTAGACGTGTGTCGGAGTTGGGGGATTTGTCCTGTAGAAGCCCATACTTGATCTTCCATGAAGATAGGGCTGAGCTTCGGACACCTCAGCAGTTTCTTCCGAAGGTTGTGTCGGCATTTCATATCAACCAACCTATTGTGGTGCCAGTGGCTACTGACTCCTCAATTTCATCAAAGTCCTTGGATGTTGTAAGGGCTCTGAAAATATATGTGAAGAGGACTGCTCGTCACAGAAAATCGAACTCTCTGTTTGTCCTGTATGATCCCAAGAAACTTGGGTGTCCTGCTTCTAAGCAGACAATCTCTCGCTGGATCAGGTTCACTATCCAGCATGCGTATTCTACGGCAGGATTGCCATGTCCTACGTCTGTTAAGGCCCACTCTACTCGTAAGGTGGGTTCTTCCTGGGCGGCTGCCCGGGGTGTCTCGGCTTTACAGCTTTGCCGAGCGGCTACTTGGTCTGGGTCGAACACGTTTGCAAAGTTCTACAAGTTTGATACTTTGGCCTCTGAAGACCTGAAGTTTGGTCAATCAGTTCTGCATGAGCCTCCGCGCTCTCCCTCCCATTCTGGGAGCTTTGGTACATCCCCATGGTACTAATGTGGACCCCAGCATCCTCTAGGATGTAAGAGAAAATAGGATTTTGGTTTACCTACCGGTAAATCCTTTTCTCGTAGTCCGTAGAGGATACTGGGCACTCGCCCAGTGCTTCATTATCCTGCAGTGGTTACTTGGTTCAGTACAACTTCGTTTTAGTTGAGTACTGCATTGTTACTTGGTAAGTAATGTTTCAGCGGTTGCTGCATTTCAAGCTAGTTAGCTTGATGTGCCTTGTATGTGTGAGCTGGTGTCAGGGACGGATCTAGACTTTTCTTTAGGGAGGGGCGGTTTACTGTTTAATCTTGACTCCTTCCTCTACAGTCCCAACTCCTCCCATCTGCAATCCTAACTCCTCCTCTCTCAATTCTGACTGAACTTTTTGAGTGAGACTGAGATAGTGCTTTGTGATTGTTCTATGTACATGTGACTGTGATATGGGGTAATTGTATTTATTAGCCCCAGTACCCACACACCAGCAAGTGAGGGGCAAATGCTCTGTAACCCTTGCTCTCCTGGCTCCTCTGTGCTGCTGTGGTATAAGCTGCAGCACATCGTTCTGCCTCAGGCTCTCCCCGGCAGAGGCGGATTTAGACCTCATGGGGCCCTAAGTGAAATACCGATTTGGGGCCCCCCTACCTCAAACAATCCATAGCACTATATTTTTGTTCTGACTTATGCCCCCTTACATTACAGATGGAGTTCCGTCTGTGCCTGGGCCTATCACCGCGTCTGGGGTGCGCTCGTGTCCGTGACACGCACGCGCCCCATTAACTGGAATGAGAGCGTCTGTGTGCACTCCCGGCGGGGCTAAGCGCGACCAATCAGACAGAGAGTGCCCCATAGAGGTACTGTGCCCCACGGCGCGCGCGCGCCAAAAAAAATGGGTGTGGCCAATTAAAATGGGACGTGAAACACAGACATATGCCCCCAATAGTGCAGTGCCAGATCCACAATATCCCCCACAGTGCCAGATCCACAATTGACCCCACAGTGCTAGGTATACAAATGCCCCCACAGTGCCAGGTATACAAATGCCCCCACAGTGCCAGATCCACAAATGCCCCCACAGTGCCAGGTATACAAATGCCCCCACAGTGCCAGATCCACAAATGCCCCCACAGTGCCAGATCCACAAATGCCCCCACAGTGCCAGGTATACAAATACCCCCACAGTGCCAGATCAACAAATGCCCCCACAGTGCCAGGTATACAAATGCCCCCACAGTGCCAGATCCACAATTGCCCCCACAGTGTCAGATCCACAATTGCCCCCACAGTGTCAGGTAATACCTGACACTGTGGGGGCAATTGTGGTTATGACACTGTGGGGGCAATTGTATACCTGACAGGTATACAAATGCCCACACAGTGCCAGGTATACAAATGCCCCCACAGTGCCAGGTAAACAATTGCCCCCACAGTGCCAGGTATACAAATGCCCCACAGTGCCAGCCAATTGCCCCCACAGTGCCAGGTATACAATTGCCCCCACAGCAGCCAGTGCTGCAGCTGCTTACCGCTGCTGCACTGCTGCTGCTGCTGCTGCTGCTCCTCCTCCGGGCTCCGGCTGTGAGGGACGGGTGAGTCAGGAGAGGAGAGCGCCCACCAGCGTGGCTGTGTCTGGCGCGGCGGCGTATAGCGGACTTCGTTCAAACCAGCCGCCGGTTCGTGAGCCAATCAGAGCTCGCGGACCGGCGGCTTCTGATTGGCTGACGGTCCGCGAGCTCTGACACAGCCGCGCTGGCGGGCGCTCTCCTCTCCTGACAGCTGAGACACGCTGCCGCCGGACTGAGCGGCAGCGTGTCTCAGTGACACAAGCGGGGGGCCCGCTTCGGGCCCCCTGATGCAACCACTTAGGTTGCCTAGCGACAAATCCGCCACTGCTCCCTGGAGAGCTCTCTTCTGCTCAAAAGTGGGCATGGCTATGACTGTGTTAGGGGGGCGGTCGCCCCCTTCGCCCTCACCCCCTCCCCCACCCCCTAGATCCGGCCCTGGCTGGTGTGAATCTCGCCACTATCTGCGTAAAATCCTTCTCTCGAAGATGTCCGTCTCGTCGGGCACAGTTTCTAGACTGAGTCTGGTAGGAGGGGCATAGAGGGAGGAGCCAGCCCACACTCTCCAACTCTTAAAGTGCCAATGGCTCCTGGTGGACCCGTTTATACCCCATGGAACTAATGTGGACCCCAGCATTCTCTACGGACTACGAGAAAAGGATTTACCGGTAGGTAACCAAAATCCTATTTTATTCTAGAATGATGGGTTCTTGCATTTCTTTTTGTTATTAAGTGCAAAGAAGAACAAAAAAATAATTCTCAAATATTCTAATGGGGCCCATTTATCATTGTACATTTGCGGCTTGATCCCTGAAAACAAGGGTTAACTGCAAATATTAAGTATACCCTGAATGTATGTAGGAGGGACTGCAGCAGATATCTCCAATACCTGCTGCAATCCCTCCATTCCTGCTGACAGCTGCATACCACATAGGTTTCTATGGTGGATGCAATGTTGCCAGATTTATTAATTTCCGGAATGTGATGCATTCCAGAGATTGACCACCATTGGTTGTTTCAGCAATGGGGATAAGGGAAGTTGACTGCAGCGCAAAAAAAAATCCAGATTTCAGAGTTTCCCAAACTCTGCCACTACAGTCCAGGTTTTAAGGATATCCATGCTTGAATCCAGATGGTTAAATCAAATTGACTGTGGCGCTAATTAAGTTACCTAAGCTAAAATATGGATATCCTGAAAACCCAGACTGTAATGACAGAGTTTGTGAAACTCTGCCATACAGTATGTAATGCCGCACGCTGTGGGCACACCTCCATTGCATGCGACAGAGCAATAACTCACAATCGTCCCTCCCTCAAGTCAGGCAAAAAAAAAAAAATTGGGACTGACTACAGTAATCTTTTTTACCAGCCACATACCTCATATCTGTACAGATTTAGCCATCCTGCTGCCTGAAATGCATCTTTCATCTCTTACATCAAATGGAATTAGGTAAAACCTGCAACGGTCCAGACTCTGCAGCAAACCCTGCCAGTCTGGAGCTTGTAGTGCTCATCCCTGTCCGGGGGGGGGGGGGGGGGGAGCCTGTCTGGGGGAGTGCCTGTGTTAGCTGTCACCGGGTAGGCAGGGATGGAGACATTACAGCCTCTTATGGTCCGGGAACGGTCCAGACCATATGGTGAGGCTGTAATGTCTCCTTCCCTCCCTCCCCGATGACAGCTGTCACAGTCACCCCCCTGGAAAGGACACCCCCTGGATGGGGATGAGCACTATAAGCTGCAGAGTGGCAGAGACTCTGGTTTTTACATAATGTCCATAAAACAACATATTTTTTATTATATAATGCACACTATAAAATTTAAATCATGTCAACCGAGAAATCACAAAAATATATACTTATGCAACATATACTTATGCAAGTGGTTTTGTAATGACTTCCCTACATTTTTAGTGACCCTATAAGCCTGCAGCAGTTGCCTCTATGTAATCAGATTTGTGCACATGCCTAAAATATTATATTATTTAATTTTTATTTATTTATTTAACTTTTCAGCTAAAACAGTGAACTTTCAGTTTCCTTTCTATTATTATTATTATTATTATTATTACATTTTATTTAAAGGGCGCCACAAGTGTTTTGCAGCGTCGTACAAAGTACAGTACAGGGAGACAAAACTTAGTATTAAGGGGGGTACTCACGGAGCGATATTCTAAGCAATCTGACTAGATTGCTTAGAATATCGGCAGGATCGCTCCGTGTGTAGCCCCTTCGGCGATAGCGATGCGCGGCCCCGCACATCGCTATCGCCGCTGCTAGATTGGCCTGCATGCAGGCCAATCTAGCGGGTCGCTCACTTCACCCGCTGGGTGAAGTGAGCGGCCCCCCCGTCTCCCCCCGCACGCTCAGCACAGATCGCGCTGTGCTGAGCGGCAGGAGAGATGTGTGCTGAGCGGTTCGCTCAGCACGCATCTCTCCTTGATCGGCCCGTGAGTACTGGGCTTTACAGTAAATAAATAACAAAGATAGAGTAACAAGGCCGGGCATGCTCACACTTGCTCTGAAGTAGGGAACATGTAAGCATCATGTTACAAGTCTCACTGTTTTGTGCTTTTAATATGCTTGGGCAACTCTCCTCCCCTAAAAACAATGCTACAGGGCGCACTAACCCACCTTCCAACAATCAGGAGAAAAGTGCCATTGCAAAAGTTATTATATGATTATGTTCCCTAGAATCGGGACTGCCCTGCCTAAATTGGTTTGTGATCGGGTTACCAACAGTCGGGATCCTGGCGTTCTGCACCCTGATGCTGAGATCCCGGCCGCCAGACTGCCGGCAGGGGGGCGAGCGCAACGAAGCCCCTTGTGGGCTCAGTGGCTTGCTGCGCTCGTCACAGGTTCTATTCCAACTCTATGGGCATCATGTACACCCACGAGTGGGAATAGTCCCTGTTAGTCGGCATGCCGACTGTCGGGATTATCAGCGGTCGGGATCCTAGGGTCGGTATACTGATCGGCGGGATCCCGACTGCCCGTAACATGATTACATCCCCCTTAATTTGGGCAGTTGCATTTATCCCAGCTGTCAACACCTTTCTCCTGAGTGCTGGGAACTTCTTAGGTGTGCTTAGTACATCGTGGTCAGCAGAGGCTGCATGGCAATTCAAGGGTCTTTTAATGGTAGCGGAGAGTAGCTGGGGCTGTCTACCACATGGGGAATGCCAAATACACCCACTCTGACATTACACATATACTTTTGTGCTTACTGACAATTCAAGATCTGCTTGCTCTTCTACGGGTGCGGGGGGCTACCCCAACTTCCAGCAGAGTAGGCAAGTATGATTTGGATGGGGATAATGTTGAGCAGTAAGCTATGGATAAAACAAAGACAGTCCTATGTGTTTTAGATAATTTGTTAAAAATAGAATGAAAACCAAAAGTCTTACATGTTTTCTACTATTTATCCAAATAATGTGTCCACCAAGCCACTATGCCTCTGAAGCGTGTACATAATATCTCACCTTTCTTGACAAGGCATTTAAAAATTCTCCACAAATACCTACAAGTACACAAACAAGGTGCTTATGCAGTATGATCATCAGCACGAGTGTTGTGTTAAGGGTGTGACATAGATCATGGTTTACCTTGCCTTTAATTCACACCTCTTTCAAGGTTTGAAGTGATTCATTTGGGTGTGTACAATGATTATTATACAATTACAAACCAATGAGATTCCTAAAGATACATTCTCTCTTCCAGGAAAATCCTCAATTACACCCAGTCTAATTTATTCTCTAATACTCAGCCAAACATTTGTATTTATGGGTTTATATAATCTGCAAAATGTAAGTAGTGTCTTTGAGACAGTATTAACAATAAAGATCTTTTACACTTTTTTTTTAAGAGCTTGTAATACGTACTATGGGGGTCATTCACATCCTGTTGCTAATGTGGCTCGCAGCGCAATTTTGCCGGTGAAGGTAAATTGCGCATGCGCATCGACCGCATTGCGGCTGCACAGACTTACACAGTGTGGCCGCATGCCCGATGGATGGATGGTGGCGGCGCAGCATTGGGAGTGAGGGGCGGGCCGGGACAGTTTTCGGGAAGGCTGCGTGACATCACACGCAGCCACTCCCTTAAAAAAAAATGGCGGCCGACCACAGACTAATCGGGAAGCGGCTTCACACATGCTGGGTGTTCAATCCTGTGCTGGGCGACCCCCATCATGTGAGCAGATGAACGCAGGTCTGGCTGCCTATGCAGAAATCTGTTCATCTCTGAATAAGGTCCTATGGCCCTCATTCTGAGTTGATTGCACAAAGCTGCTTTTTGCAGCCCGTGCGATCAACTATACTCCGCCTATGGGGGTAGGTTTTTCCCCATAGCAAGGCTGTGTTCGCTTGTGCAGCCCTGCTATGGGGAATACATTTGTGCAGTTTGTAAGTAGGGCTAGACTTACTTACCAGCTGCAACGTTTTCAGCCTGTTCGGTCCTGGCTCTGATGTCAAACACCCGCCCTGGACACGCCTGCGTTTCTTCAAACATGCCTGCGTTTTTCTTACCACTCCCTGAAAACTGCTCTGGACGCTGTGTTGCCACCCAGGAACGCCCACCGCCAGTCAATCTTCCAGCAATCGCCGCTGCGATCGCTTTCTTCTTTCCCTTCGTCGTTACCCGGCAAGCAATGACGTGCGTGCTAATTACGGCCCCTGCGCGTGTGCAGTAGTGACCCGGGCGCAGCTGTGCGAATGAAAGCACGCTGCGATTGGGTCCGAACAACCCCCCATGTGCGGTTGTGTGCACACACTACACGATGTTCACCCCATTATACATTGCAACGTTCAATCTGACAGCAGCACATCAGACGCGATGAACAACGTGTAAATGTTAGACTGGGTGTTCACACTTTGGGCCTAATTCAGATCTGATCGTTAGGCTGCTTTTTTGCTGCCCTGCGATCAGATAGTCGTCGCCTACAGGGGGAGGGGAAAAGCGTGTGCAAGTGTGCGTTCGCTTCTGTAACAGAGCTGCGCAAAAATCAGTTTGTACAGTCTCTGCACAGCCCAGGACTTACTTATCCTGTGCGATAGAATGCTGCTGACCGGGGCCGGAGCTGACGTCAGACACCCTCCCTGGAAATGCCTGATCCCGCCTGCGTTTTTCTGGACACTCCCTGAAAATGGTCAGTTGCCACCCACAAACAGCCTCTTCCTGTCAGTCTCCTTGCGAACGTCCGTGCGATCTGATTTTTTGCACCATCTCGTCGCTAGGTGCCGATGCCTGTTGCTGTTGTGCGACGCGCCAGCACAGTGCGGTACATACCGCATGTGCAGTCCAGATCTGATCGCCCGCTGTGCGAAAATGCACAGCAGTGATCAGATCTGAATTAGGCCCTATGATTGCACATATGGCTCTATGATTGCACAATATATCTTATAGTGTGAACTTGAACCCATCTTTAGGTTTACATGTAGAGCTTCTATACTGGATCTCTCCTGCTACTGCCATGGAGCTGAGCAATTCTGCAGGTGATTGACAGAGAACCTGGCTATATATGAGCAGCGGGATCATGGTTAGGGGGGTAAGTTCATACCAGGCACCTGGAGGCAAGAAAGTAGTTTCCAAGGGGCTGGATTAAGGGGAGGGGGCACAGGGTCGGCATTTGATCTGGAGAACCAACAACCACTGACAGCCTTCGCATTGACGGCACCGCACTCGGTCAGTGCACTGACTGCTCACTGAGCAGTGCTGGGCTGTCGGCAGCCTGGGCAGGATCAGGGCCATACTCAAAGGCGGAAACAGTTGCAGCTCATATTGCGATTTGCTTGCAGATTCACGGCTGGTATAATATGCAAATGCTAGTTTCAGCCATACCCTAGTGTACTTGCATGCGCTGGAATGTGCACACCCTGAGATGCCCACTTTCAGTGCCCATCGTCAGTGTAATTCCTCCGGTGGTTCTAAATAATCAACCATTCGGCGCATCATCGCTCTCACCAGTGACTCTTTCACCAGCCTATGGCAGATGCGGTGTCTCCTTCTGAACTCCGGCTAAACATGGCGGCTGCTGTACTGTGCCTGGGAACGTTGAAAGCCTCTTGATCTGGGGTCACCATGCTCCAGCTCCACCACACACGGTCAATGTTTTCAGTAAATGCGTAAGATGTATTCTATAGACAAATCCAAACATTCAGTGTAAGGAAACTATTTAAAAAGAGTCTACAATCCCTTTACATGCTGCCCATTTTCTCCTGCTTATAGGAAATGCTGGAGCAAATGTACAAACAACCCCAACATGTACCAACAGCAATTACTGCTATGATCATACTACTGCTGAGACGAAAATGACCTTGTCAGCCATACCAAAACAGACCATGTGTTACGCACACCCAGAGCTGGCCCTAACCAATATGATGCCCTAGGCAAGATTTTGGCTGGTGCCCCCTAGTACCGCCGCTAGTTCTGCCTCTGACCCTGCATCCATTTCCCAGCACCATCACCCCTCACCTATAGCAGTCCTCATTTTGGTGCTCCTACCCCCTATATTTTAAATAAGAACAATGCACAATTCAAAAAGGGGCGTGTTCTTCCTGGGAAGTAGTATCCCTAATTCAAATTATGCCACACAGTAGTGCAACTTTATTCACATTTTATGATGTGATAGTGTCCCTTATTCATGTTACATCACACAGTAGTACTACTTTACCTTATATATATATATTACTCCTCACATTACTGCCCCTTATTCACATTATATCGCACTGCATTGCCCCTTATTCACATTACACCACACCACACCATATTGCTCTTTATTCACAATAGACCACACAGTAGTGCCCTTTCTATACATTATACCACATAGTAGATCTCCTTAAACACATAATGCCACACATTAGTAACGCATTTATACACATAATAACACACAGTAATGCGCCTTACACATTATGCCAACATTTATTAATGCCCTTATACACATAATGTCCCATACACATATGCTGCACGTGTCAAAGTCAGAAAAATATCACTATGCACACTGCCATATTTGCACCTCATGCGAGCTCCCGCTGCGCGTGCAAGAGCTCTCCTGTGCGTGCGCATACTCGCCTTCGCGGGCACCCGCAGGCGCACGATATGCGGATTTACGGTAGAGTTTGTATGCGTCTAGCGGGCGACTCAATCGATATATATTTTAACCATATAATGTATTTTGTAGATTATGGTCCCTTTGATAGATTCTGAAAGTTTAGTTAATGTAGCATGTTCATGGACAGAGAGATCCCTCTTTGTCTGATACAAAGGGTCAGACAAGGATTATACAGTGGTGTTTAGTATCCATCGGAAGAGTATTTAATTAGCAATATTCCGGTGTTGGTTTGGAGCAGATTAATCGCTCGTGCGAATAGTTATGGACATAAGAAGTTTATGTCCATTTACTATTATTTGCACTTACTTATCCATGCGGCGGGAAACCTAGTTTCCCACCCACCTGAGCAGTTGGAAGTAGACACAGCCCACCTGTATGAATCAACCTATGACCTTTTGTTTTAGTGCGAAGACGAATTCCTGTGTCCAATGAACAATGAGATTGTAGGGACCATTGAATTGTATTGTGTGTGGGGCATAAATAGACAAGCCGATCACATCCAGCTCACTCTTCAACGGTTCTCATTGCTGATAATCGGGAGCTGGATGTCCAGAGGCGCATGCGATCGTTCCCCTTTGTGCGTAAGTTTTCTCCGTAATCATATTGTCTTTCTTGTTATTCTGAGCCATATCTATCTCTCTCTCTCTTCTCTTTCCCTCTCGTTTCTCTTATATAGTCATTGTACTGATATTGTATTTCATGTGTAGTTATCTGGTTAGGTAGTCTATGTTATATTGGTAGTGTATGACTTGTATTGTATTATTCTTTTGAACGTTCATTCATTTCCTTAAAAGGCGTTAGACCCTTAGACCGGTATTGTGTGTTCATTATATTGCAGTGGGTAATAGGAGCGTCTCTATCGCTCAAACAGCTTTTGCGTAAACCCGCTTACTAAGTGTTGCATTCTCATCTTATCACTACACCAAGGGTTACTGCATAATACACTGTTTTATGGTATAGTTATAAAGGTTTAACATTGTTAGCGTCTGCGCCGCTGGTGATCTCCTCGTGGTCCCGAGCGTCCGCTATGCTATAGCGAATCATTACGTTAGTCGGCAGCCAATAACGGGCCTGCCTGTGATCCCTTGGCCGTGAGCGAACGTGGCGCTTGAGCATCTCGACTACGGCTAAGCAATTGTTACGCAACGTGCGTACCCTTACGGTACTCCATACGTTAATAGCGTACAGTGTTCTTAGGCCTCTTAAAGGGTTTTAAGTAAGATAAATATTTAGCTTTATCAATTGGCGGCTCGTCCGTCCTTCACATATCTGCACTAGGTAATTTCAGCAGACATTATCCATCAGCAAAGGGCGGGAGGTCATATTCCTCGTAGTGCTGTCTGGATAAGCATCTGCTTCGCTTAGTAAAGGGTGCTGAGGGAATCCGGAACCGGAGGTAAGAACAACACGCTAGTGTCTTTTAAAACTGTTTATTTCTGTCTTGCGTACGCACACACGCACATATCTGCATTTCTTTTCATTTTCGTGTATTTTCATATATCACTCTTCTGTTTGCCATTTTATAATTTGATAAACGTGCTAAGAGAGATTTGTCGCTATTTCATAGTTAAAGAGTAAAAGTAATACATTAAGAAATAAATTGCAAAGCACACACGCAGCTCTACCTAAAGATACAAGGAGAGATTGGTGTGGTGTTCGGTAGATGATCGAGGATCACCTACATTGATAAACGTGTACATTGTGTTACGGTGGATAGTTGCTTTGTGTACACATGTCTCTAACAAAGGGTGAGACTCGCGTACGCAACTCAAAGGCCGACGCACGCAGCGTATATTACGCAACGGAGCGTCCGGGTACGCCCACGTAACTCAAATCACACGCTAGTGTTATTGTAACAGGCGAAAAGGTGGCAACGCGATAAATAGCGCAAATCTATTTTAGTGTCCGAAATTTAGACTAACAGATCCTTCTCCAAATTTACAACACATCTGGTCTAAAGGAAAGAAAATTTCTGCGCAGAAATAGAAATAGAAACAAAAGTGTACATGTGGTGAGTGAGTGTTTGCATATATAAGTTTATACAATTTTTGAGGTTTGAACCACAGGAAGTCGAGTTCTCGCAGGGTACATACATGTAAGTGACGTGCATGGTGGCAAGGGAGGCATCCTTTGTTAAACATAAAATCTGAGCATTAGAGTACAGCAGACCAGGAGGTCTATTGTAGCACAGACCAGGAGGTCCGGAATTGACCAGGAGGTCCAGGTACAGCAGACTAGGAAGTCCGCTATAAATAGAGAAAAGAGCACAACCCAGGGGGTTGGTGCAGAACCCATATAGGCCAATAAAGCTCATGCTGAAGGAATTCGCAGCCGCAATTTTCGATTCCACTGGTCGCTCCGCACATAAGATTAGTTGCTTATGTGCTGAACGATTGTACCGCACGTAATTGTGTGCATTAGTTAATCTGACCAGTACCATTTGTGTACGAAACGGGTCACAAACACTATTTGTACATTCTGACGTGATTTGTGTAATTTTTTATTTTCTGAAGGGAAGTTCGCTGGTCACTCAGGAATTATCCAACAACCAACAGTTACTGGAAAGGGTCAATGCTCTGCGGAACACACTCACATGTTCCAGTAAACGAAGGTTCATAGGGGCCCTGGGTCGAGTACGCCAGCACTAGGGCAGTGTGTAGGTCATATTGGTCGGCGTGGGCGAGTGAGTGGGGTACTCGGTAAACCGCCACCGTCAGCCTATCGTGAACATTTTGGTTTTTGTAAGGGTTCGCTGAAGACCCTGATTGAAGGTCAGAGGTGGTGAAAGCAACACCTGCAAGTTATGGGGGCCAATTGTTCAGGTAGGGGGCGATCAACCTCGGTTCGGGTTGATTCAGTAAACCGACCAATCGGGTCGGCAAGGTACGTAATGTGTGAAAAATACGGTTCACACACAGAGGTTTTATGTGATGAATGGGAGAGAATGACTGTGCATGACGGGGAGAAGTTCCCAAGAGTAGGCAGCTTTAGCCCAGAAGTGTTACAAAATCTAAGGAGGAGGATATGTCTCATTAAATCAACAAAGAGACGAATCAAACATTATGATTATTTGCAGTTATGGCAACAGGAGGGTGAAATACAGAGAGGATTGGCTCAGGCGGCGGGATCTAATCCTATCAAGAAACTGATAGCCACGGCCCCGCCGCCACCATACATATCAGGAGAGAAATTGGTTGCGGAGAATGACGCATTAGGGTGTAACAAACAAACACTTAGCAACTGTGTAAATGTTAATAAGTTAACCAATGCAAGTATTAACCCGTGCAAGTTGTACCCTGTTTTGAACTTTCCCCAGGAGTGTGATCAAGAGGACGAATCGGCAACCATATCGGCGCTCTCTCTAGCAGCCACCATATCAGAAACAACAGTAGGCACGGCCCAACCCTTAAGATTAGTAACAAAGCCCCCTAGCGGAGGGACAGGTGAGGTCGTATCAACGGGTAAGTACGGCACCATACACTATGTTGAAACCATTTCACCACAGGCTGTAGAATCTACACAGAACGATGTTATTAAACTTGCTCCCGTTAGGGTAATCGCAGTTCCCAATGGGAAAACGGACACCACAGGAGTCACTCCTATCAGAAACATTGCCATGTACAGCCCGTTTTCCCGAATGGAATTAAGAACCATAGTGTCTGAATTCCCTGATCCTAGAAAAGATCTAGTTGCTAGACAGAAATACATCAGAGACCTAGGGAACACTTTAGAGCCCAATAACAAAGACTGGCAGGTATTGCTGAGGGCTTGTTTACCCTCCAATGTCGACTCGGCTCAATTTTTAGCTGACTGTGGATTGGATCAGGATGTACCTCTTACAGATGTGTACAACAAAGACAATGTAAAAAGGATAAGTTTACAGTTAAAGGAGTATTTTCCAGCTGTAGTTAAATGGAACAAGATTTTCTCCATTAAACAAAAAGAGTCAGAAACTGCTGCAGAATATTTTCACAGGGCATTGCTAGATATGGCAAAGTACACAGGCATAGAGGACATTAAAACAAACATAAACCATCGAGAAGTAGCAGTATCTGTACTAATGGATGGTTTAAAAGAGGCATTAAAGACAAGGGTACAGACCACGCAACCATGTTGGCGAGGTCTGTCGGTGGCTACTTTGAGAGAGGCAGCTGTGGATCACGATCGGAATATCACCAGACACAGGGAATTACAAGGTGATAAGTTAATGGCCGTAAGTATACAGGCCCTGACCACAAGGCAGCCTTTGTATAGATCACCAAACCCTGTGGGTAAGTCAAATGTGGTAACCTGTTATTTCTGTCATAGAGAGGGACACTTTGCACGAGACTGTAAATCGAGAAACATACAAAAACCTTATCAACCCCCTAGACAACGACACGACACACGACATTGGGAGCAGGGTCCGCAGAAACGGAGTTATGAGCCACATGCAGGGGAAACAAAAAGATACCCCCCGAACAGAGACTGGCAAGCCTCTGGTAGTTCCCATTTAACCCCTTCACAAGTAGTTGCTGCCAGCGGGATTCAGGGAGGTCACCATACCCAATAGGGGTGTGGCCATACCTGTAATCTGCAGCCAGTAAAATTGATTGCAAATCTTGGAAGTGAACCCGAAATTGCAATTAATGTAGCTGGTAAATCATTAAACTTTCTTGTAGATACGAGGGCGGCCAAGTCAGTGATAAATTCGACAGTGGGCATGAGAACCACTGGTAAGACAGTTCCAGCCATAGGAGTAACGGGAGTAGTCCAGCATTACCCTGTTAGCAAACCAGCTGAGATTACAATAGGGCCTTTACATACCAAGCATTCCTTTTTGCTGGCTGCATCGGCACCGACTAATCTCCTGGGAAGAGATTTATTGTGTAAAATGGGGTGCGTCATTTATTGTACTCCTGAAGGTGTATTCTTGGACATACCTGAGAATCACGCTCAGGAAGTGCGAGACATGTTAGACTCCCCATCAAAATTAATGTCACATACCATTATGAAAAATAGGACTCCATCCCAAGTAGAAGAAATGACATCCCAGATACCAGAGTCACTGTGGACTAAAGACGGACAAGACACTGGATTGATGGCAAACGTAGCTCCAGTAGTTGTGCAAGTAAAAGTTGGTAAGAGCATATTGGTGCGCCCCAGGATTTTCATCCTATGCAGGTAAGAGAGCAATGTCATGCCTTACCTGCTTGAGAAAGAATATCGGAAAGGCAATACCAACAGAACCATCTCATATCCCACCTACAGGCGGACCTTTTCAGGTAATACAGATTGACTTTATCCAATTACCCCCTTGTCGAAATTTGAAATATGTACTTGTTTGTATAGATGTGTTCTCAAATTGGGTCGAAGCATTTCCGGCGGCCACAAATACCGCTATGTTTACTGCTAAGAAAATTGTGCAGGAATTTGTATGTAGATATGGTATCCCTAGAATAATTGAAAGTGATAGGGGTACCCATTTTACAGGTGATGTCTTTCAAGGAATGTGTAAGTTGATGGGAATTGATAGCAAGCTGCACACTCCATACCGTCCACAGGCGAGTGCGAAGGTGGAAAGAGTGAACAGCACTATTAAAAATAAACTGAGCAAAGTTATGGAAGAGACAGGATTGACATGGCCAGAAGCTTTACCCATAGTACTGTACAGCATCAGAACCACTCCCAGGTCCCCTCTTAATCTGTCTCCCTTTGAAATCTTGTTTGGTCGACAACCGCATGTTATGATTAACCCTCAGGATGATTTGAAGTGTAACAATGAAGTGACTGTAAAGTACCTGATTAACATGAG
Source organism: Pseudophryne corroboree (assembly GCF_028390025.1). Lineage (NCBI taxonomy): Eukaryota > Metazoa > Chordata > Amphibia > Anura > Myobatrachidae > Pseudophryne > Pseudophryne corroboree. The sequence goes on along the minus strand of NC_086445.1, from coordinate 909,126,403 downwards.
TAAACAGCTAAGGAATCAAAATGATAATTTGAAGTTGGTGATTCCTGATTTACCAGATAGTAATTGTCATGACATTGAACCTGGGGATTATGTAATGATACGGAATTTTCTACACTCGGGTTGCCTTATTGACAGATGGGAAGGACCATACCAAGTCTTATTGACTAGCACTACAGCATTGAAGGTTGCCGAGAGAGAGACTTGGGTTCATTCGTCCCATTGTAAGAAGGTTGCTGATCCAGAGAGGTCCCGTGATAAGGAACAGACGGTAGAGGAAGTTGTATCCCTGGAGTGTCTGTTCCAGGAGGACTGAGGCGGCACCTGAGCATTGAAAATCACAAGATCAAAAGCAGTTGTCGATCCCCCGTTTCCCTTTTATTGTTTTTCTCCACTTCCCATCCCCTCTCCCTCAAATTATTTTTCCCCCTTCTCATTCTTCTTCGTTTCCTCCTAAGATGGACTTGCCTCAAGAGACTGTGATCCGGATTTTCCTGTTGACCATGATGTTGACCAGAGCAGTCTGTTCCGGCGAGAGTACCATGGAGGTCGAGAAAGGTTCTGGAATGGGTTCTGATGACAGAGATGGAGGCGTAGTTTTCCGAGAACAACATAATCAACAAGCAAAGGCGAGTATCAGAAAACGATCCGATAGCATTGACCATAGAAGGAATTGTGAAGGATTGTTAGCTGAAGAAAACTGTATCTGTAGGCTCTGTGACAATGTAGTTGAGGATGGGTGCATCAAGAAATGCCAATCCAGTTTTAATATCCACATGGACCGGCATCCATTGAGTGACTATCACTCCTTAGTGGGTAGTGTGTTAAATCAAACAGATTGTTGGGTATGCTCTCAAGTACCTCAAGGTCATAGCAAATCAGGACTAGTACCATTTCCTTTAACGATAGGGGAGGTACTTGAGCTAAGTGGTGGGAGGCCGGTGGACAGGAGGTTTAATATCTCCAGTCCTCCTAGTTTGAAGCTTCACCAATATCATGTGGATAGATCCCTAATATGTTTTAACATTTCCAATCCCCGAAAGCCGGGAAATTGGGAACCAAACCATGGCCTTTTCATATAGAGCAGATAGAATGCCGACAGATACAGAGCTTATACGCCACATAGCCAGTAGAGGAAAATCTTTCCGATATAGGTATACCCTAGGAAGTAGGATTACGAGAGTTGGAGAGGTATCACCAGGATACTGTGCACATATCGTACAAGCTGATACGTGTACTAGACAGATGGGAGAATTAGGGTTAGGAGATTTCACATGGAAGATGTGTAATATGGTTATGTCCTACTCCGTCCCATATGTTCTCCCCGATGATGCATATTTCATATGCGGGAGGATGGCGTATAAGTGGCTTGCCCCAAACTCTGAAGGATTGTGTTATATTGGAAAAGTACTGCCTGAAGTAATGACTGTATCACATGCCAAAATGAAAGATATACACCGTGTTGCCCAAGCTCCTTATACTCACACCCACTACGAGCACGTAGTTAAACGGCACCTGATAGAAAGAACAGAGCATCCGGCCTCTGACATGATCCATGAATCCACCGGGATTCAGTTTCTACTTGCGTTAGACATCACTCGCACCGCCAGAGGAGTGTTGAATTATAAATACATATCTGCGCTCGCAAATTTGTTAGACAATATCACAGAAATGTATGATGACACTTTTAGGTATACTGGAAGAGAGCTTCAAGCTTATAAAACAGAACTGGTTCAGCATAGAATGGTTCTCAATTATCTCACGGTAGTGACAGGTGGATACTGTGTCACACTGGCAATGCAGTACGGCGTGAAATGCTGCACATATATAACGAATAGTACCGATGACCCGGTCGAGGTCATAGACCAAAAGATGGACGATATTCTCCAATTAAAGTGGGAATTTCGCAGGAGACACAATCTCACCCTTGCTGCTGTGGGTAATGAGCTGACTGGTTGGGTGTCATGGTTGAACCCGCGAAATTGGTTCTCTGGTTTAGGAGAATGGGCTCAAGGAGTCATAATGGATGTAGGGAAGTTTCTCCTATGTATCTTAGGTGTTGTCATATCAATTGGCTTGATATTTAGATGCGGTCAGGCTTTAATGAAGTGCAAACGTAGTACCAGGGTGATGAGTTTAAGGAGTGAGGAAATTGTAATTCCAATGGATTTGATTTATGACCCAACGGTAGAAACAATGATGTGATGAAAATGCGATTATACGGTCCGTTTCTTTCACCTGTTTTTCCGTTTTCTCCAAGGTAAAAAGACCCACTTGGACGAGGAATTTGACGAGCTTGTATACAGACAACTGATGGATTAAAGAAGAAGTTTTGACAACCTTATACACAGATATTTGATGAACTATGCCATAGACCCCCAGTTTCCCTAGAAATTTTAAAATTACGCTAGCCCAACACTTTTTGTAAGTCTATGGACATTGACAAAGCTTTTGCCCACACCTATTGGCAAAAGCCCAAAGAAGACTGCATTCAACAGACACCAGACAAGACTTCAACCGACAAAATGTTCATTAACCTGACATAGAATACCACTGCATTTACCATAATTGTGTCTTATCTTCATCTCTACAACCTTCAGGTAAAGCACACACATAGGCGATAGGGAATACCGGCACAGATATCAGCAATCACATATTCCCCCATTCATGTATCATCAACTAAAATGTGCTCCCCCATTTTGTTGCAACCAAAAGCCGAAGAGAGCTCGGTAAAGTTTGACAGCCCATCCACAGACCCGTAACACGGGATAAGAAGGAATCCAAATGTATACTTCGCAATACCTCGAAGCTTGATTTAAAACACGTACGGCACGATGATACATGACCCCCCCAAACATGGATTCATACACACATGCTTCTGCTATCTCACTAGGTCATACCCTTTTCCTACCTTCTCCTCTCCTCCCCTACCCAATCATGGAAATGTATTTACACTTGACATATATTTTTCTCGTTTTGAAATGTTTTAGGAAGTGGCAGTTATTGTTGACTGCCAAAGGGTGGACTGTCAAAGTCAGAAAAATATCACTATGCACACTGCCATATTTGCACCTCATGCGAGCTCCCGCTGCGCGTGCAAGAGCTCTCCCGTGCGTGCGCATAGTCGCCTTCGCGGGCACCCGCAGGCGCACGATATGCGGATTTACGGTAGAGTTTGTATGCGTCTAGCGGGCGACTCAATCGATATATATTTTAACCATATAATGTATTTTGTAGATTATGGTCCCTTTGATAGATTCTGAAAGTTTAGTTAATGTAGCATGTTCATGGACAGAGAGATCCCTCTTTGTCTGATACAAAGGGTCAGACAAGGATTATACAGTGGTGTTTAGTATCCATCGGAAGAGTATTTAATTAGCAATATTCCGGTGTTGGTTTGGAGCAGATTAATCGCTCGTGCGAATAGTTATGGACATAAGTTTATGTCCATTTACTATTATTTGCACTTACTTATCCATGCGGCGGGAAACCTAGTTTCCCACCCACCTGAGCAGTTGGAAGTAGACACAGCCCACCTGTATGAATCAACCTATGACCTTTTGTTTTAGTGCGAAGACGAATTCCTGTGTCCAATGAACAATGAGATTGTAGGGACCATTGAATTGTATTGTGTGTGGGGCATAAATAGACAAGCCGATCACATCCAGCTCACTCTTCAACGGTTCTCATTGCTGATAATCGGGAGCTGGATGTCCAGAGGCGCATGCGATCGTTCCCCTTTGTGCGTAAGTTTTCTCCGCAATCATATTGTCTTTCTTGTTATTCTGAGCCATATCTCTCTCTCTCTCTCTCTCTTCTCTTTCCCTCTCGTTTCTCTTATATAGTCATTGTACTGATATTGTATTTCATGTGTAGTTATCTGGTTAGGTAGTCTATGTTATATTGGTAGTGTATGACTTGTATTGTATTATTCTTTTGAACGTTCATTCATTTCCTTAAAAGGCGTTAGACCCTTAGACCGGTATTGTGTGTTCATTATATTGCAGTGGGTAATAGGAGCGTCTCTATCGCTCAAACAGCTTTTGCGTAAACCCGCTTACTAAGTGTTGCATTCTCATCTTATCACTACACCAAGGGTTACTGCATAATACACTGTTTTATGGTATAGTTATAAAGGTTTAACATTGTTAGCGTCTGCGCCGCTGGTGATCTCCTCGTGGTCCCGAGCGTCCGCTACGCTATAGCGAATCATTACGTTAGTCGGCAGCCAATAACGGGCCTGCCTGTGATCCCTTGGCCGTGAGCGAACGTGGCGCTTGAGCGTCTCGACTACGGCTAAGCGATTGTTACGCAACGTGCGTACCCTTACGGTACTCCATACGTTAATAGCGTACAGTGTTCTTAGGCCTCTTAAAGGGTTTTAAGTAAGATAAATATTTAGCTTTATCACACGTAATTAATGCCCTTATACCAGAGGTTCCCAAACTGTGTGCCGTGGCTCCCTGGGGTGCCTCGGGACACTTGCAGGGGTGCCCTGGGTTGGTGGTCCAGGACCAATTAAAATTATTCATGGTCAATATAATAGGAAAAACCAGTGCTGGTGGCTGCCAGTCATAAAATATGTGGCCAAACAGAAGCAAATCTTGTCCCTCACCACACAACTGACCCTAAGGATGACATATAAAAGCGATCTACTTAATGTAATATTTCTTTCTAAATTTCTCAATAAGAAATTTTTGGCCTAGGGGTGCCGTGAAAAAAATTCTGATATTCTAGGGCGCCGTGATTCAAAAAAGTTTGGAAACCACTGCCTTATACACAAAATGACACACATAATGTCCCTTACACATATGCAGCACATTATTAATGCATTTATGGACATGACACACATAATGCCCCTTACGCATATGCCCAACACTATTGCACAACCAACCCACCCGCACACAGCACTCACATGGCAGCTAATACTATGACCTCTGCCTCTTCTTGGATTCAGATTTGTCCTCGTACATCTTGCCTCAATACACCATAAAGCAATACACCATCACACCTGGCGTGAGTCATCTGTCAGCTCTGCTAACGTCGGGCACCTTTTTTTGCATTGCTATGTGGCTAGGATGGACAAGCTGATTAAAATGATATGTGGCATGCTTATATTCTGTGTGTGACTGTGACTGTATCTGCATACAAAATGCTACATTACAGTGATTTCCAGGAATACACTGTAACGTGGCATTTTGTGTGGCATACAAAATCTGAGCTACACTTTCGCATTGCCATTCCACCCTACTGGGGAGCTGCATCAAACTTTCTAAAGAAGACAAGTGGAGATGTTACCCATAGCAACCAATCAGCTTGTAGATATTATTTATAAAGTTATTGCTGTGGGCAACTCAACTTTGTCCTATTTAAAAGGTTTTATACTTTTGCACCCAAATATATGTAAATTTATAT